>NC_056726.1:1810737241-1811059741 GCF_019279795.1 Protopterus annectens | reverse complement strand
GATGAATGTTTGTATCGTTGAGGCATTATTTATTTATTTTTTATTTTATTTTACATTTGTTTACGAGGAGTGTCCGACTGGGCTAGTACCCCGTTTTCAACAGAGACCCGGGGAGAAAAGCTCCAATAATATAGTATTACTATAGAACACATAGAACACCTAAGGTTAACACGTATTTCAGTGTAGTTATATACAGCAGGTATTATAAGGTAAACATAATTATAATTGATACAATTATTTAAATGCTTCAAGTAAACATCAGAGATGAAAAAAGTGTTATAGAGGGTCAGATTACCATAGTACAAGTAAGATACATTAACACGTGAAGTGTTGAAAATTGTATGTAGGGGAAGTGGGTTTGGGTAATAATGCTAAAACTTGTTTGAAGTGAACATTTTGGCATTGTGGTTCAGTGTGTGTGTGTGTGTGTGTGTGTGTGTGTGTGTGTGTGTGTGTGTGTCACGCACAATGAAGGGTGAGCAAGACCCTTGCTTCCACTGATACAGCCACCTGATGGAAGGGCAATAATTTAGTTGCACAGTTTGGAGGTGGATATTAGGCCTATCAACTCACCAACTCACCAACTGGTGGTAAATATTCATGGCTGCTGTCCAGAGACATACAGTTGCATGTGGAAGGCATTGTAGGCCTCCAGTGATCCTGATTATGTCTCCTTCTTCCCATGGGTGAAGTTAGGCCATTACAAGTGCCCGCCTTGCCTGGACATCAGCAAAAACATAAAGCACTTCATGGCTGCCTGAATGACAGAAAAAAAAAGCACTGTCTGGATTCTGGTGTCTTTCCATCCTTTTTAACAGAGCCCTTAGTGATGCCAATTCTTAAGAAAAATTCAGTCATCCCTGATCACCATGACAGCTACTAACCTGGCTGATTGTGTGCAACCCCCCCTCCCCAGAGTTGGTGTTTCTAGATTATGAAATTCATTGCTTGCAGCTGGTGCAAATCTCCACTGCCTGTTACTTAAAATTATTTGATGTTACCAGCATGTTACACCAGTTTTTGGAGCCTTCAATGGTTTCATATTTGATCATGTTTATTGTCATATGCATCATGGGATCATAAGTACCCTATCAGAAAAGGTACTTACACCTGTCCCCACTCCCTCCACCTCCCATCACTAGTGGCTTCTGATAGTTCCAGGGTTGTGGCCTGAACCCTATGGAGCACATCCTTCCACTCATAAAGCTATCAAGCATCACAGCTTCGGAACTTACTACCTTGGTAAGCAGCTTTGGGAAGCTGCAGTTCTTAGTGGCTTCAAGAGGTCCTATAGGACTCATTTATTTCAGTTAACATAGTAACACAGTAATGCAGTGGTTAGTGTGTGTGTGTGTGTGTGTGTGTGTGTGTGTGTGTGTGTGTGTGTGTGTGTGTGTGTGTGTGTGTGTGTGTGCCTTCTGTGGAAGGTTGGGTGCCGGACTGCCAACTCGACATTGTAAAACTCCACTGCCAATCATGAGCGGACAGGTGATCTGCTGTGGCGACCCCCAACCGGGAAAAGCCGAAAGAAGAAGAAGAATCATATTAACTGTAGTATTTCTATCTCATTCAATTACATTGACACCAGAGAATGTTTTTGCTTCTTTTTTATACTGCTTATCATTAAATGTTGTAATGAACTTTAACTTGTACAGCTTGTGATGACCTGTTTTCTAGGCTAACAGACATTTATAACACTGAATCCTATGTCACAAGATTTTGGTGTGGGAAGACCAAAAATGTCTGCTATCTAGGCTCTAGTATCTTTTTCCATCATTGCCAGATGCAAAAAACTTTTTGTAATTGTTGACTGTTTCTAGTTGCTTTTTTAGCTTTGTGTGTGTGCGTGTGTGTGTTTGTGTGTGTGAGTGTGTGTGTGCCTGTGTGTGTCTGTGTCTGTGTGTCTGTGTATGACTAGCCATTATTTTTCTAGCATGCTAGGTGGAATGAAATTGTTATGTCAGAAGAAACTGGTGAGGATGGGTAGATGCAGGCAGTCTGCATGTATTTCTTCAGTATTCTTATCATGGTTTAATGAGTATATGTTACCAAAGCACTCAGTAAATCTAAAACCTACAGTGTTAACAAAGGGCCATCAACTGCATTACCCCAGACCACTTCTCCAGAAGAGATATGGAGTTTAGTAAGCCAACATGCATAACAGCTCAATAAATAACTTAATAACTTGGCCATCTGACAAAATAAATACTGTTTAATTAGTGTTACTTATTTTATAGCATATGTTGAAGTCTAAAAACGACTATCACTTTGCTTCTTTGGGCTTTACATAGACTGAATCACAGTGCAGTAAATGGTAGAATTCCAAACTGAATTCAAAATCACTCCCACCAACACACACAAAAAAAGAAAAAAAGAAAAAAATTAAAAGCTTGTCTTCCTGTCACCCTCAATTAGTATGGTTGTCTCAGAAGTTGCATCTACTTCACTAAATCATCATCATCATCAGCCCCCTTATTCCCATTTTTCTACATGGGGTTGGGGTACTATGTTCACTGTCACCATCTCTCTCTCAATTCAATGCCACATCCCTGCCTTCTTCGACACTTATACCTGACGGTTGCAGATCTTTCGCACAATCCATCCACCTTTTTGTTAGACACCCTTGTTTTCTCTTACCTTCCTGTCTGTTCCAAATCGTCTTCACCAGATTGTCTTCTGCTTTTCTGCACGTGTCTGAACCACCATAATGTGCTCCACTAAATGCGACAAACAAATTTCATAATTTAATCCCAAACATTTGTTCCTCAATACACAGGGCAGGCCCGTGTCTTCTTGATGCATGGGTATCTTTAATTTTACGTAGTCCCATGTATTTAGTTTACAGTTATCAGTAGCACAGAATTCAGAAGTCTTTTCTGATTTTTCTGGTAGTTTTCATTCCTTTGTGTTGAGCTTTATGAGTAGAATCAACACATCCAACATCTACATTTTATCTGAACTGTTAAGGCACTGGTGACAGTTTGACAGTTTTTGTGGGCATCATGTTGCTTCAAAATAAATTTATACCTAGATTGTTACTACAAGGAAGAAATGCTGTGCAGTCTGAAAAGTTAGAATATGTATGCCACTGGTAGCTTTCATCATCTCAGAAAATAAACGCAGCTGCCTATGCCCCCTCCCCATTTTGAGATACCTTTCTCTTAATGTTGTGTTTTTATATTCAGTGTTCTCCTCTTTATATTTTGAAGTTTTGATTTCTGGTATAATTAGTATACTTATTTAGAAAACAAAGTGGGTTGATTTAATAATTATCTGAATTTTTTCTTTCAGTGTTTCCACGTGCCTTATTCTGCACTGACAATGTTTATTAGCAATGATCAGACTGAGAGGGACTCTGCCACAGCATATAGTAAGTATCTCCTTTGGACATGATAATGGATATGATTAATAAATGTCTTGTAAAATAAGCATATTAAACACTTGCCTGTATTTTGTAAGCAGAACAAGATAACAATGCTGTTGTACAGATCCACAGTCATATCCCATATAGGCTCTGCATTGTTTAGTTGGTAATCCGTTATAGAAAAGATACATATTTTAAAAGTTATACAAGAGCAGATATACTGTACTGAAAAAATCACTCTTCCACTTGTGGGCAGAATAGGTCAAGTATCAAAACACAGTACATTAAGAAGAATTAAATTGTATTTGAAAGGCAAGAGAGATGATACAGTTATAAAACAATATAGAGAATAGCCATCTTGTCCCAACTAGTCTGTGAAACAATTCTTTTCCATTATAATAGTGTCCCCCAGGAATCCTTGAAGGTATTTATTAGGGTGGCATTCAGTAGAATGTTTCATAGATTTTATACGTATTTGCCTCACTTTTACAGAACATATTTCCAAAACTGCACCTTTCTAATCAACATTATCCTAATTTCTTGCCATTTATCTTCTTCTGAGTCTACTGTCATTTTAATAACTAAACATTTATTTTATATTCCATTTTTCTCTTAATTAAAAATAACCACATCTTCTTTAACATTTCCGTGTACAATATACATTGGATATAAATTCTTAACTGAGAATAACTCCATCTCCTTTAACCTTTCCTTGTCTGGTTTACACTGGGTATATAGGATAATCGTATTTACTGTTCTTTTTTTGTGGGCATCACTGTGCCCATGTCCTGATGAGAGATTCTGAAAACTCCATATAACCATTTCAATTAAAAGGATTCTGTTTAGACAGGTCCTTCTTGAGATGGGAATAGTAGTAGTGCTGTGGTTTGTACAGCTGTTTTTAGTTTGTGCCGAGCCTTCTTTAATTCATGAACACTGTTTCAGTAACATCTGAATAAGTCCAAGACTTGCCACTTTCCATATGCAAAGAGAGCACATGCAGCATCCTTTTCCATTTTAATATCCTGCTTGTATTACCAACCATTTTTAATGTAACAGAAGAGTTTATTTTGTCAGATCCTGATACATAACCTATCATTAAGCTACTTGTTTGCCACAAGTCTTCCAAGATTCATGTTTTTGCAAGTTGAATATGTAAAAATGTTTAGTAGCTTTCAAAAGGTAAATACATTTTTGATGATTATTAAGTTTTAGTATTCATGTTTCTCTCCAGTGTACCACCACCTTATAGTAGCACCACTGATGAAAATCAGTGTCACATTGTAGTTTTGACAGTGGTAGGTGATTATGCAGTCATTGATTGCAATAGCAGAGTAATCAGAAGGTAATATGGTGATGGCATTGTATATGGTCACCTAAGAATATAGTAGCATGTAATTTTATAATATATGCATTTTGTCACATTTAGAGGCTGGAAGTTACATCAAATGTGAGTAAACAGATAATTGTGAATCTGTCTTGTTTACTGCAAGTCATCATTTTAGCATTGAGAAATGGACCAGATTTGAAAAATGTACATTTTTGTGGTGTTTGTACTTAACTTTACCTAGGGAATAATTGACCAGCTATATGTGTTTTACAGGAATGACCGTGGAGGTGTTAGGAACCGTCTTGGGGACTGCCATCCAAGGGCAGATTGTGGGTAACTCAAATGCTCCATGCATTGCAAGTCTAGAGCTGAATCTGACAGTATCATCAGAGGAGATCAACATCACTCACCAGATATCCCTTGAACAAACGGTAATCATTTTTTAGCATGCTATCACCTTACATAAGAAGAAGCAATGCATTTTCTACCATTTTCACTGGTACCATAACCATAATTTTGTCTGGTTCATTAGGTACCTAAAGTAAATATAGCTAATGTAAACTGGATTAGGCACAAAAATATCTGCAGGTATTTTCTGTACTGGCTTATTGGATCCTGGTATAACCTTTGTAGGGCAGATTGTCTGTACCTGGAAAGATAAATGGGTTTAAAAATTATATCAGATCCTGAACATCCTGTAAAGATGCTGACATAGTTCCTTCACTTATACCAAGTTCTTGTCCACCTTAATATCCTCTGGTTTTAATACAGATAGAAATATAAATCTTCATTTAACATGCAATATAAAGAATGCCAGCTCAGGAATATAGCAAGAATTATATGAAAATTACCCCCCCCCCCCCGAAACACACACACACACACACACACACACACACACACACACAATTACTTCTTGGAGCTGTATATAACAAATTAATTTGGAATTATTCCTTATAAATCTTTGAATGATACTAGGAAAGTTATTTAATGGGGAAAACTTAATTAGGATAGAGTAGAATGACAGACTTTGAAGGTTTAATTACTCTGGTTCAAATATTTGTTGAATATGCTAAATGCATATGATTTTAGATAGTAGAGGAATTATTTAAAATACATTCCTACTATCACAATTTATTGCAGTTGTATAAGATAAGCACATCAAAGCAGTTTTGGCTCAGTTTTGATTTCTAGAATGAAAAAACTTTTGTGCAATAATTAATTTGTTCTGCTTTTACATTATAGTTCATTTTGATTAGCATTCTTCAATGCCACTTAGTACAAAGCTGAGATACATTGGTAATTTGTGTTAGATACAGTAAGGAACTGCGTAATATCACAATGTTTTGTGTCAGGTGATTGGAACTGGAATATTTATTCCATACATTTTTACTCTATATTACCTGTAAAGCCTAAACTAAAGGAAGTTATTAGAAAACCTTTTAAGAATGTTATAAAAGGAAACCATGGAAAAGAATGCAGTAAGAAAGTTTGCACAGTTATGGGAATTGCACATGTATTACTTTTGTCAATGTGTGCTTGAGTAATACTAAGAAAATACGGTAATAAATGTGTAGTATTTTTTAATTTTAAAAGATGCAGACGAGTACAGTTCAGGAAGCATCCAGTTTATGGATGTAAGCGGTTTGCATTTGCTCCTTACAGCTGATAGTTAGTCTCAAGTGACTGTGATCTCTAGTGTGCAGTGGAGGGATTCCTTACAGAATGTGAAGTGACTGGGATGAAAATCAGCACCTACAAATCAATCAGAGGTTGTGGTCCTGTCCCCCAAAACACTGGATTGCTCTTTGTAGATGCCATAAAAGAAAGACACAAAGAAAGACACAAAGAAAGTGGAGGAGTGTACGTATCTTGATTTCTTGTACATGAGTGTAAGTAGAGACGACTGAGGAGATTGACCATACTGTAGATGCTATGCCAAATGATACTGAAATGAAAAACTGAGTCACTAAAGAAAGCTTTGTTTACTGTCCATGATAAAAAGGAGGTCACCAATCTGGGAGGGTCTCTGGGAATGACCACTGCTCCCCTGTATTGAGAAGAATTGATTGTGGTGGTTTAAGCACTTTGTGAGGATACCCCTGGGCATCTCTCAAAGCACATACAGAATGTATTAGGGGGTAAACAGTGGAGGGTTTATATCTCTCAGCTTAAATAAGAGCATGTGAGGATATCACAGAATGAACTGGACACTGCTGCTGGGGCTAGAAAATGTTTTCTACTCTGCAGAGGTTATTGTCACCATGACCCTCACCAGGACAACTGAGTTAGAAGATGAAAGAATGCAGCAGGATCCATACAAATTCTTAAGAGCATTCTAAGGTTTTACTGAATAATTGATTAAAATATTACTGTTGTATGACAAGAAAGGCAATAAATTCAGATAAAAAAATGAAAATAGTATTTGTTTTTTTTCACAGAGGAAAGCATACATGATTGCTGCTGGAGTAATTTGTATAATCTACGTTATTTGTGCTGCAGTCCTTTTTTATGGTGTACAAGAGATACGAGGTAAGTGTACAGCAGTTAAGAGCTTGTCATATTGCCTGTATGTCTGTGAAGTAGACATATTATGTGTTTTTCTATTTGATGTGTGGAATGTAATTATACAGTCATTCCTGGCATACATTGCATTAACTTGGGAAACTGATTTAAGACTCAAATTTGCTAATGAGTTGCCGCGTGACCCTGTACATCTCATTTAATCCAACTGTATTTGACCTTTACAACCTTTTTTTATTAATCTGTCTTTTTGTTATGCTACACCTTGTAAATGTCAAGAACATCATTCCCCTTTTGTGTATCATAAAGGCTCTATACAACTGTTGATTCATTTTAAAACTTCTACTGAGTAAACTACCATGGGACAAGGAAAGCTGCTTCTAATGAAAAAAAAAAACATGTAAATACAAAGGGAAACTGTTACATTCATTTATGTTTGTTCTATTTGAGTAATATAAAGTACATTTAATCCCCTTTGTTTTGCTGTCAAGCATAATTTTTTTCTTACCTTCATCAACATCATTCTTGTGTTAATACCTATTGATTTCAAACATTGTTGAAAAACACAATTGTTCGCATAAATATGTAGTAATGTGTTATCCTTGATGAATCCTATATTTAGGTCCATTCTGTCCAGCAGTCAGTTTATATTCCTCTGATATGGGTGTGATCACTTGGTGCCAGAATACACCTTGACACCTAGTCAGCTGTCTTTCTGAGAAACACAACATCAAAGAGTACCACAGGTGCCACATAGAGACTTCAGAGGGAGAATCTGCTTGTCTGCCTTGCCAATAGGAGCATAGCCAAGAGTGAGAGGTCCTCAGCCGGTGATCAGCATGTGGGTCCTGTGCACAGCCACAGGATACAGCTGAAGCAATGTCATAAAAACTGAAAATCACAGGGAAGGTCTGAGCTTAGTCCTACCAGAGAAAAGTTTATGAGCAAAATATCCTTCCAAATTACACAGGTTTTGAGTTTGTCCTTGACAAGAAAGGACTTGAGCCAGTGCCAGTTCTCTGCTTTGGTGGATGGCAAGAAGCCGAAAGGGATGCATCCCCCAGATCCTAGTTTAGCAAGTGTGTTGTATGTTAATAACTCTGACAACCTTCACTTGATCAGAGTTTTGGGGAATTACCAAAACAGAGGTATTTGTAGCATTGCAAATACATTAATTCACCAGACTTGCAGCACAACCAGCATGTGCTTGCAAAATATATTTACAACATGTGCCAACATTGAGTTGTTAGTAAAGGGTTCCAATGTGACTTGTTAGCCATTTGTATAGTGGACACATCAATGTCCGTACTACAGTTTATGCAAGGTAAAGCCATAAATATTTATGACAGCAAAAAGGAGCACAACATTGGAACCCCAGCATTGCTGTGTTCTTTTTAAGTAATTACCAATCATTTTACCTCTTAGAAGGGAAAGCACAATAACTCCTCCACCCATGTTACTGCTGACCTCTGGCTCACCCTTCCATGACCTAATATCCATCATGTACTTATCATTTCTCTGTGAATTAGCCTCCAATGTAGGAGAGGAGGACTGGAAGCCATGGCTATATGAAAGTCATCGTGCTGCAGTTGCTATGAGGTGTTTTTGTTTTTTCATTCCTTAGAGTACCTTCTTCATCACAATATCCTGTTACACCAGCTAGCCATACACATACTACCATGCAGAGATCTCCTATACAGGACAGGTGTATTATAAATGAGCAGAAACTTCATGCCACTACTGTTCACACTGCACTGATGGGAGTGTGAAAGAGCTGTAGATTCTCTTACACCCTATCCTGCGATGGAGGAGCTGGCCTAGTTAACTTCTTTCAAATCAGCTTTCAGGTGTCCTAGACACAGCGTATGTCCTTTCCTGAACTGAAACCATTCTTGAATGAGCAGAAATAAAGTGGGCTTGATATGTGGCATTTGGAGGAAGGAGAAGGACCTTGTCCTCCAGTCTGAAGAGAGATGTAGGACAATGATCTTGTTCACAGAGCAGGTCATTGAAGGCACACAGGTTCCTCCAATAATCAGATAAGTGGACTAATATGAGTCATTTGCAGCCAAGTCTTTGGCATGTTTGTGCATACACAACAAAAGGAGATCAATTCATGTATTGACAAGTGTGCAGTTGTAATTTCCATCCATCCTAATTTTATATGCACGTTAATTGAATATTTATACTAATGTGCACTGAAGGTAATAAGTTAAACCATGCACATAAAGCAAATATGAATGCCTTAATATGTAAATCCTATGTCGTATAACTTCCCTCTTGATCCTTAGAGTTTTTTTTTATAATTGCTGAACAAATTTCTTTGCATTTTCCATAGTGTCTTGCTTTGTGCTTCTATCTATAAGTTATTTGTTACAAGTTCTCCTAAGTTTTGTATACTTAATTTTATTGTATAGCAAAATGTTAAACATGTTTACAGACAACATTACTGAAGTTCTTAAATGACTCAGGCTTAAACTTCTATGTCCTTCATCTGATCCTTCTTTTGTTTCATACACCTTTTAATAGATACTCATGGAAAGAGCTCAAAGAGAGCTATACCATTTTTCCAAGGTTTGAAGATGGTAATGCAACATGGACCCTACGTCAAACTCATTCTTGGATTCCTGTTCACCTCCCTTGCATTTATGGTAAGGATCTAGAACACCAATTTCATTTAGGCTGATAACAGCACACTGTATTCATATTCTTGGATAAGATGAAGGTCAACATAGACTGGATAGGTTATGTGGAAAAGAAATAATCAGAGATCTTGCAGGAAAACTGAATGAGCCAATAAGTCAACTTCTGCTTATAGGTGTTAATTTGTTTGCAAATGGACACTGTAGGTTCAATAGTTATCGCACATGATTAAGGCTCTGAGCTGTTAGCAAGATGCTTTCTGTAGCCCAGGATGCAGGGTTTGATTCCTTCCACCTTCTTTTGCTTAGTGTGTGAATATGAGCAAGTCACTTAACCATACAGTGCACCCAAGTTGCCCCTGTACAGGGGCACTTGTGTCCAATGGGTTTACCTGGTTAATAGATATGTTAACAAATAAAAAAAAGTAATAAAATAATAGAAAAAACTTGTTCTGGGATACTGTTGCTCTGTTTTTGATTTTTTTTAACTACTGTAATAGACTGATCCGTGGGCCTAGACCCTACTGGCCTAGAACTATAGTCTTATGACATCTCAAACTTTATTTAGAAAGTGTGTCTGTCATCAGACTTTTCCACCCACTAAGAGGCAACACTGTTCAATTTCAGTGAGGGACACTTTTAAGTGCATCTTTTATCAAGAATTTAATCAAGCTGCTAAACACACACTTCAAAAAAATTACAGGCATAGTTTTATCCCTATCTCTATTTGCTTTACACAGATTCAGAATCAGGGATATGTTTGGTTCTTCCCAGACATTACCTTAAACATACCTTTAAAAAGTCTGCAGCACAGAGAGGTACAGCTTCCACCTAGAGCAACAAAGTTGGAATCTGTACTTTTTAAGAAGGTTTATTCTCCCTAACCAATTCCATTTTCGTCAATGATTAATTGGAAATGGATTGTACTACACTAAATTGTAGTCATAAAAACATAACTGATTCTGCAGAATCAGTTAATATTCTGTCTGTGATGACTGTGAGTTAAAAAAAACTCCGGTGGCCTCCCCTGTACAGGAACAGATGGTTGATTCCAGGCCTACTGCTTCTAGGTCTCTCCACTCTCTGGCTTTGCATATCATTGATTACAACAAGCTAATACAGGCTGGTTTTGAAAGCTAAGGGTCAATGTCAGGAGCTTCCCCCTTTGCCCCTTCTGACCAAGGGCACTGAGGTTTGTTCATTCAAGCTGCTTTTTCCCCAAGTGTTGGTATCTCTGGCACCACTAACGTCATTGCAGGTACCACTCTTTTTTCAGCTAGCACCGGCAGTTTGGCTGCTAACAAATGCTGACTCTGATACCTGTATTACAAATGTTTCATGTAACATCAGCATCCTTTTACCTTGCATCAGTTTTGCCAGCTCTGGCAAGGTCTCACATTCCATGTTACTGACATTTGCTGTCTCAAAGCAGGCTCCTCAAATGTAGGTTTTACCATTACTGGCTAGTGTGGTGGGGTTCCCAGTGTTAATTTTTTTGCAAACTTTTTATGTGGTTCCCTGGACACTGGTCATTTGGAAGTCAATACTGTCAATATTGGAGGCCATGTTCCTTTCTGCTGCCCCCGGATTGGAGGCATTCAGACCTTTTATGGATCTTCCACAACAGAAAAAAAATGCTCACTCCTTCTGCAGTTCTCCCAGTTTAGGTATCCTGCCAGGAGGATACTCTTTTCTTCAGAGTCTTAGCTTCATCCCATGAGACTTAAAAAGACTGTTGAAAAACACAGCACATCAAGTTCCTTTTCTGCTCTGCTTTAGAAAACCTGATAAAGAAAAAAACAATGTATCTTCCTCCCCATCTGAAGATCCCTCATTTGGTAAGTATCTTCATCTGATGTAGTGGAAAGTTGGATGGCCAGCTAACCCCACAAAAGAGTTTGCAGAAGGCCTGTACATTCATTCCATGGTCTTTCTAGGTGGTACCAGCTTTTTTGGTAGACATCATGAAAGACCCAACAAGGTAGCTTGGGGGATCCTGGACACATCTGCTCCAGTTCCAAAGAGGGGGGTCCATGTCTTTTGGGCCTGTGGAGTGGTGACCCCCAAAGCCAAATAAAATTGTCTCTGAAGTGGCCTTAAAAAGGTTCCAATTCCTCAGAGTTCAACTGTCTTTCTTCCTGACAGGGAGTCGTATGTAATTGACAGGTTTATGAAGCTCATGTTCACATCTACCACAATATCTTTGTGGGTGATGAATTACCTCATGTACATGGTATTTTTTGAACGATGTAGCATATGAATATCCCAGGAAACAGAGAGGTTCACAGATGGGTAATTGAAAGGAAAGTTAAAAACTTGGACCTCTGTCTACTTCTATGGTCCACTATATATTTGGCTGTGGGAGCTAGTTCATCAGCGGGGTCTATTATTACTCTATGCTAGCGCTCTGACTCCTCCTCTTAACTGGTTTTATTGAGGATATAAATGTGACCTTTCTTGACTTCCCTTTTTTAGGTTACATTCTGTTTGGAAAATCACCTTAAAAACTTTGCAAAACTGGGCAGATTTCTTACTGCTCTGAGTATCAAATTCCAACATCCACAGTGTTCAGTAGAATGCATTGGAGACAATGACAGTTGTGTTTCCAAAGTGACATATAGCACCAGTTAGTGTAAAAAAAGACTGCTGATATGGGGTATTTCCCCCATCCTGTTTCCATCAGGGTTAGAAACCCAAAGATTAATGTCCTTGGTGTTATTCACAAGACTGTGTTTAGCTCACATGCAGACAGCAGAGTGTCTGAAGGCTTGCCTTACTGTTCCATTTTGGATCAGTGTGGGGTCATTTTCCCTGCACTTTTCTTCCTGAAAGAGTATAATAAGTTAGATGAGGGTGGGAGAAATCATATTGTTGGAACTTAGTCCCCTTTGTCCTTCTCCTCATTATCCTTACCAGTCATTCATTCCCATCAGAAACAAAGATGGAGGTCTTAAGCCTTTTTGGAAAAAAACTATTCAAGAGGTTCCACACAAACAGGATGGAGTAGAATATTATCACAGGATCTTTTTAGTGCCAATCCCATAATGGAGCTCAGCAGCCTAATTGTTCCCCAAAAAACACCATTTATGGATCGTCATGGTGTGGCCTACTTACTTGTTTGTCAGACAGAGACTGGATGTGCTCTTTTTAACTCTAAGATGCCTAACTGCAATCAAGACTGCCAAGGGGGTCCAGGAAATATACGCATTTCACTGTCTGGTAAGGACTCTCTTCTTCAGCCTCAGCTCTAACTCTAGGGTGTTACCAAATGCACATTCATACTAGCAACTCACCAGAGACTGCAGGAAGGCAAGGTCTCCCATTAACCTAAATTACTGGTTTTTCATTGTTTCCTCCATGATGGATTTGGTACAAAACAGGGAATCCCTGTGCAGATGATTTAATTTCTTGACTATCACAAATAGCTCAGACTCTTTA
The DNA here is from genome assembly GCF_019279795.1 of Protopterus annectens. Taxonomy (NCBI): domain Eukaryota; kingdom Metazoa; phylum Chordata; order Ceratodontiformes; family Protopteridae; genus Protopterus; species Protopterus annectens. Next base: position 1,811,046,447 of record NC_056726.1, on the reverse strand, counting down.
TGGATATGACCAAATCTTTCTTTAAAGATGAATGACTGTCTATTTCCTTAGTGAAGCATAAATCGGGTTTGAAGGGTTCTAAATTTGCATTTTTTCAGATAGTCATTTGTATAAAATTTGACTATGCTAATTGTAGGAAACCTTAACTTGCAGCTCCTGGGGTGTATTCTGTGGCTGCTGTTGCTTCTTTTACTGCCTTTTTCATAATACCACTGTGGATGTTATTTGTGCTGCTCTATCATGAACTTCCCTGAATACCTTTGTCGGGCATTTCATGCTGGATCTTATTTTCAGGTTCAGGTCTCTTTTTCTTAGACCACTGTTATCTGTACTATATTCCCTTCAAAGTGTCTGCCCGGGGGATCAGGTAGGGGCTTTGTCTTTTTGCTTACAGTAACTGGACCTCTTATTATCAGATACTTAATTTCATTTATTTGAAAATCTGAAAATCAGGTAAGTAGACTAGTCATCAAGAACACCCTTACAGCTCTTTTTACAGATAATTTCATTATTTCTAAGTCTCTTATATTATTCAACACACCTGTACCTCAATGTGTTAAAAAGATTAAGCTTCCCTTGTTATGGTCTATCCTAGCAGTGGCTAGGAAAATAATAACTAGAAATTGGATTTCAGATACACCTCCTTCGTTCAATGAATTTAAAAATGTTATGAATATAATGTGTCATATGGAAATAAGCACAATTAGAATGAGAACAACTAGAAAAACATCACATTTTATTGTATGGGATAATTTACAAAATTTGTTAAAAAATTCTAATTTCAATAGCACAGTATTTTAGTTTAATTAATTGAGCTGATTGTAGTGGATGTCTTTGTAAATACTTTAGTTGTTTTGTTGAATATTATAATAATACCTATTTTTAATTATTTGTATAAAATTGTTATGATATTTCTCTTATATGTTAAAACAATAAATTTGTTTTAAAAAAAAAAGAACACCCTTACAGCCATCACCGAGATCACAAAAGCAAGAGTAAATGCAGTGTGTCTGTGTGTGTGTGTGTGTGTGTATACATATATATATATATATATATATGTATATATATATATATATATATATATATATATATATATATATATATATATATATACATATATTATATATATATATATATATATATATATACACACATGCACACGCACGCATATACGTGTGTGTGTGTGTGTGTGTGTGTGTGTGTGTGTGTGTGTGTGTGTGTGTGTGTATATATATATATATATATATATATATATATATATATATATATATATAATGTGTGTGTGTGTGTGTGTGTGTGTGTGTACGCATGTGTATGGATATTTTACAGTGGCCAATCAACCAGCATGCTTTTGGGAGGGGAAGGAAACTGAAGTACCTCGAGAATAACCATACAGACATGGGGTGAATATGCAAACTGCTCAGAGGCAGTGACTGTGGAACAGGATCCAACCCCAAATCTTGGAGATGGAGCTGTGAAATAGAATATTAATCACTGTGCCACCATGCTGATTAAATGTTAAAGTTATGTGCCTGGTATAATGAGTTATCCTTAAGAAGGTCCATCTTTTGTAATGCATTCTTTGAACATTCCTGCCTTAGGTGTAGCTAATCTGGAGTCTTCATCCCTTCTCTGCTGTATTTCTTCTTTTGTGTGCTAAGAACTAACATGGTGGATGATGAGACGGGAGGCTGAACAACTAGTAACGATCTAGATACTGACCACTCCTAATATCAATAGCTTTTGTTCTGTTGGCTACCGAAGATAAATCTTACAGTTCTATCATTATTGTAATTGTAGAGCTTTCATTTCATCTTTGCTTGTTTTCATGAGGGTTCCTTTACGGAATTTCAGAGTACATAGAGTGCAGATCATCAAGGAATGAGAGCCTACATAAAATTAACAAAATAGAAGCCATTTTCTAGCGGCAGGATCCCATTTGCATCCTGGTGGGTTATCTCTTACTTTTTTTCTACATCAGTGGCCAGGTTACCTTTGCTTCATTTCTTGTCCAGGAAGCATATTATCTACATCAGGCTGTGTATGGTCTTTAGCTAAAGAGGGAAGACTCCCTGCCTGCTTATAAATATTATTGAAAATGAGAGCAGTCCTCTTGGTCTTCCAATGCTTCTCCTCCTTCCTAACAAATGGATGCTGTCTCTACAAGAAGACAATGTAATGATGGGTGTGGTACATTAACAAATAGGGAAAGACGCATTCCTACCAGCTTTGCAGTGCCTTCGCCCAGATTGTATGCAGAGATGTCCATACAGATCTATTCTTCATCTCTAAAGTTGCCTCCTTCTCTATCTAAGCTGCATTATCTGGCAAACAATGTCAACCACAGTTTTTCACATGCTGTGAGTACAATCTCAACCACAAAATGAGTCAGGAGCTGTTTCAGACATTGGGAAACCCAGTTTTGAATTTCTTTGCTTTACTGACCAATGCCAATTACACATTTTTTCTCTCTTCTCTGTTAGAAGAATGGGTCTTCTCAGGATGTCTTTGGAAGCACAAGGCCCAAGAGACTTCTTCATCCCTTCCTGCTGCTGCTATCAAGCTGTTCCATGAGGCCTACATACAGATAAAAGACCTGATTCTGGTGGCTCATTTTTTCACCAGGCAAGCTTGGTTCCCTTGTTTGAGTCAGAGGCCTATTTGCCCTTCTATTCTGTTGCTGGTAAAGTCTTTGTTGTCTCATCCATCAGGTCAGATGCACCTCTGTCTGTGTATAATCACTCTGACAGTATGGTAGCTGTCATTGTTATTCTAGTAATTACAAAGGACCCTGGGCTAGTGAAAGAGAACTGCCATGTTTTAGAGCTCCTCAGAAACTCTGTACCAAAAAACATATGTAGACAACTGAAACAGGATTCAAATTGACTAGCAAATAAAGAATAATGCCTGTCATATCAAAAATGTTTAGCCTTAGTTTTGAGCTACCTTTCACCTCCCTCTGATTTTGGGCTCAAGATATTCCACAAGCAGGGTGCATCTACATCTACCTGCCCTTGCTACTTTATCTGAATGAGTGGATGCTCAGTTATTAGAGTCCCTTAGACTTAGTGATCCCTTTCTTTGTTGTGGATGATGCTTTTTCAGCATCCTGTTGTAATTCTAATACTCAGAAGTGTGAGTCCAAGAATTCTGAAAAAAAAAGTCTGAAAATACTGGAGAAGAGCAAATGTTAAACATCTCAGTTCTCTTTCAAAGTTGTTTTTTTGCAGGGGTGCAAGCCCTCCTTCTCCATCCCCAGAGTTGCAGACAAGCCATCTACACCACTTGAGCTTACATATATATATATATATATATATATATATATATATGGTTTACTATAAGAATTGCGAACGTCACTCGGTCGAACGTTGTATAGTCGAATGCATATGGTCAGAAACAAATGTCGAAGGCAGTATAATCAATCGAGGAACGGTTTTGCCATGGGTCGAGGTAGGGAGGATGTTTGTAGTAGGGTATTATACTGCACACCTACCTCGACCCATGGTAAAATCGTTCCTGATTGATTATACTGTCTTCGACATTTGTGTTTCCGACCATATGCGTTCGACTATACAACGTTCGACCGAGTGACGTTCGCAATTCTGATAGTAAACTATATATATATATATATATATATATATATATATATATATATATATATATATATATATATATATATATATATATCTACAAACTCTGAGAAAGCTGGACTTCACAGAAAAGGGAATATTCAGAGAAACAGCAATTTCGGAATCAGTATTTGTAAATCTGCAATTTTGGTCATTCAGTCTCATTATTCCTCAGTTAACAAATTCAAAATAAATACATATAATAAAATATAATAATTTCTGGGTCTTGCACTGTTAAGTCTCGGAATACCAAATGGTTACTCCTTTTTACTACAGTTTTTAAGTTTATGATTTTATTGACTGAGTTCTGATATTTTTTTTTTTTGGTTCTATTAGTTCTTTATGCTTTTGCAATTTAATTTTGTTTATTCCTGTGTGTTTATTAATGCTTTGTATCAAAGTCCTTTAAAAAGTTAAAGTTTTAAGATCTTCAGTAAAGATTCTGATCTTATGATCCCTTTGATCTGAATATTATGCTAAATGAATTGACTTTTCCTTTATTTATGCAAACTTATTTCTGATGGACTTAATTAAGCTGAGGACTGTCTTATTTTTGTTGAAGGTCACCGGAAGGGTGTTAGAGTTGCAAGCCCTATTATCGCATCCTTCTTTCTTTGTTATTTCCAGGGAGCAGCTCCGTGTCCCCACTGATACATACTTCATCAATACAGATGCCTCCTTCCCTGATTTAATGCAGTAGATCTACCTACTTGTATTTTTCCAGAATGTATAAATGAGGCAGACTGACTAATGGTTAGGATTATCCATTCATCGATGCCTTTACTTGATATGCCTTAACGGTATTACCAAACAAGATAATCTTTTTTAATGACGTTAAGCAGCTTCCAAGTTGTTAGCTGTTGTATTCAGAGGCACACATGATCCTGCCAGATGACCTTCTCATGATCAACCTCTTGCATGGACTAAATTGTTAACATTTGTAAACTTTTAGGAATTTGAAATATGTTCCATAGTATTTCATCCTGTTTCTACCGTTATTTTTATTTTTCATTTTGCATAGGACCAAATGCATAGAGATGAACACATAAGCAGGTATAATGTATATGTTCTTTTAAAACACATAAAAATGATATATGCATACTGAATCTGACTTTTTATTTCTTTTCCTGTTTGCAAGTGATTTTGCAGCATAATTTTTCAAGAATGTGAAGCAGAGTAGGTATCTGCAGCAGTGCCTTATGGAATGTTACAGGTTCATTACTTTAAAAGCATTTAGTCCAGGCAAGCACAATACATAGATGCATTCCCTGAGAAAGGAGTGTGAGTTTAGCAGGATAAAATGCTTTTAGGTTTACTTGAAAATCAAAAAGATGGACATTACATACAAAGAGAAACACAAAAGAACACAATTTTAGTACAAGGTTCTGATCATAATAAGTATATCTAGATATGCAAGCACTTGGGAAAATATGATACTGGGAAGAGAGACAAGTAACTATAGATGGTGGTATGTGTCACTTCTGAACAAATGCATTGTAGAAACAGTCATGTCTCAGAACCACATACATGGAAAAAAATGAGAATGCACAAATAAGGAGTATTCTCAAAAATAACACCTCTTTATGCTAATATACACAGCCGGACTTGGAATATTAGTTGATAAGATATGTAAAAATGCCATTAGCTTGTGCATTTACACCAGAATAGTATATAAATAATGTTGATATACAGTATAGACAAAGGCATTTATATTTATTCCTGACAGGCATGTATATGTTTGCAATTCTGCCAAAGTAGTATACATTGCAATCATGCAATTGTATATTTGAATAAATTTGTTTCTGCTTTGCTGTCCAGATGTGTGCAGGCAACTAAGTGTATGCCATCTTGCTTACTGCCACTGTTTCCTGATCACACTTAGATTGAGGGTGTGATACAGTTTGCTTTACCTTGTTACAGTGCTTCACATACATACAGCACATATGTAGGTAACCTGGAGTGGGTCAAACAACACTTTATAACTGATGACATCAGCAGTGTCTGTTGAGGAGAAGATAGCAGTGTCCTATTACCCGCAGTATAGCCTCTGCGAAAGTATGAATACATGCATAATACATGCTAACATACTGTCAGTCCTTCATTTTCACAAGTGCTATATCCTTCATAGACTGGAGAGCAGTGTAGAAGGCTACAGCTTCCATTCTTAGAGTCTTAACTAACAACCGTCACTATTTTTTCTTTGAGAAGCTTGCCATGATCTGGTTCTGCATCATGACTGCAATATTGATTAAACAAAGGTACTGCGCCTGCAATGGTCTGAATTTGTCACACATGAGCAACACTGCAATGGAGAAAAATGGATGCAGTAATGACCTTTTCAATTTTCTTTCTTTTTTTGCTTAGTTGCTGGAAGGAAACTTTGCCCTGTTTTGTATCTATACCCTGGGATTCCGGGACCACTTTCAGAACATTCTTCTGCTGATTATGGTAAGAACTTCTTTGATGTGTTAATGAGGAAACTTTAACAATAATTTCAGCTTGATGGAAAGGGTCATTTTTTTTTTTTTCACTCACATCATTGGTTGCTGGCTTTGTGAAACTGCTTTGTATAGTCAGCTAATCTGCCATTGTTTAGGGTTATTCTTTTCTTTTTTTTTTTGTTTTGAGAAAATGCGGCCTACTTTCCCACATCATTCCTGAGAAGCTGTACTGAATTCTGATGTAGTGGAGGTTTATAAAAAATAGCAGCATGTCACAAGTTATACAATGTTTCATGACAAAAGTATAAGACTTGTAAGAATATTTTCTGTGTCCATCTTACTTCATAATGCAAAAGCTCTTACAGCATACCTAACTACTGCAGTTATTTCCTTCTAAGATTCAAAGCAGATGTGATTTTAGTGCATTGGTGCTCAAAATTCTCGCTGCTATTTTGATTCTTCTGTGGAAAACTTTGTGTATAAAAAACTTACTTTGGATTGCCAGAGTTCAAAAACACGACTTCACTAAGGATCCTTTTTCTCATTCCATCTTGCACCTTTGAGGTGAATAACGTGGAAATTAATATAAGGCTGTAGCCCTGATAACAAGAAAAGAAACAAAAATAACTGAAAGAGAAAAAACGCTGGTGTGTAGACTGTTTCAAAGGTACACATGGAATAATTACGCCAAGCCATTCCCTGGACTTTAGTATGACCCCCCCCCAAAAAAAAAAAAAGGCAACAGGGAAACATAACACATCAGCTCTTCAATGGCTCAAAATACTAAGTTCATTCCTAGGAGGGGAGTTGGTTCACATGGTTCCCATTGTTCTAACATGAAAATAATGTTTCCTGTAAGTTCATTTTCAGTGGTGCCAGCTTCTGGATCTGTAGCACTGGCTCCTACAGTATTGTCCATGAAAGATTCTAGTCCATTTTGTTTTACATGCTACACTTAGCTTGACATAAATGCTCACATAGAATCTCTCACTTTACGACTTGCATTGTGAGAGGCTATGTTAGGAACACAATGGTTTCTCAGCAAGCCAGACTAGAAAGCAGCACAGCTTTTGAAACTATTGAAACCATGTCAAATATGCACATGATCTTTCGCATAAATGTCTCTGTGTGTTTAACTACTCTGATTTCCATCTGAATCACACTTTAAATTCTTGCTGACACAGAAGACTGAAGCTGGGTGAATAGAAATTACTGAGTCTACTGGTGCAGGACAATGAAGGAAATCATATTTTATCTTTGCTTTGCCACTGGGAGGTGCCTTCAAAATCTTGCATGATGAGAACTGTTTTGCGCAAATAGCTTAGATCATTCCTTAGCTAGAAGTTTAGCAGGCACTTCTTCATTGCTGAATCCGGCTGATTAAAACATACATATGCACCCATACACACACATACACCTTTACAACACATGTTAGGATTATTATGTTTCTTAGGAAAGTATTGATCCAAATTTGAAGATTTCTGTGACAGATAACTGCCTCGGCATTATTTAGAATTTTGTCTAGTTCCTATGATCATTCCTGTGCTCAGGGTGATGTATACCTCTAGCTGGTGCTACATTGCAATGTAGAAGGTATGTCCCACCCTGTGGCAGTGAGGTCTTTGCTGCTGTTCACACAGTTGTGAGCTTGACGTTAAACGTCCAAGTATTATTGCAGTTATTAGATCACTAGCCAGGACCCTCATCAACACTGCCCTTATAGCATTACCATGACATGACACATTCCCACTGGATACAGCAGTTCAATCTAACTACTTGGAGACGTCAGACTGTTAAAGTCTACATCAGCTCCTTGGAAAGTCTGTGGGATGTGGTCAGCTCAGGCACTGGCAAAAGGATCCATTGTGCCATCCCAGATTAGTGTTGGACTACATAGCATCTCTCTGAATAAGCTAATGGAAGCAGAAGCCATACATTTATGAACACCTCCCCATGCAGAGTCTACCCACATGATGGCATTGCACTCCTTTTCCATAAAGAGCTTCTCCATGGCTAGCGGTTTGAGCTTGCAGCCATCAGCTGATGACAAGAGTAAGAGTAAGAGGAGTTCTGGAGGTGTGCCTCTAACGTGGACACATCTAAAAAACGTACTACGTCCAACTTTTGCAGCTTGAGTGATCCAGTAGAGGCTTGGTGTTTTCACTGTGGAATGAGGAATCTACTACTTTGCCTCCCCTCCAATCAAGCCTTGAGAGTTATTAAGGTTAAGAAGATTCCTGTAGCTTCTTTTTGTCAGTTGAGCCCAAAAAGCAGATTTGAGCATACCTTGTTCAATATGTAACTGGACTTACCCTCATAAGTGAAACAGCATAGTCTTATGAGGTTGAATGGTTTGACACAAGCACAAAGCCTCATACAGGCCTTTCCTAACTAGAGTCACCTCCATTTTGAAACTCTCCTAACTCTTCTGAATTGTACTAGACACGTGGTCCTCATCTTTCACCCACTCATCAGCATTTCTGCCACCCTGCCACATGACCTCCGCACTCAGCTTACTGGAAAAGGGAAGTCTAATGAGCCAAAGGTAATTGCCCTCTAGAAAGAGAAGGATAATAAGAACCCCCCCTCCTGTCATTTCCCTCTCACATGATGCAAACGTTGCAGAGTCTATTGAGCTCATAGCGTTCCACTATAGACTAGTATATTGCCCTTGTATCACCCCTCAGAAATGCCTTAATCAGTATCTGGGTAGAACAAATGAGAAACCTTAACTCATCCAGTCTATGGAGCCTGTCCTGTTGGATGCCATATGTACATCCTGTAAACATCCAGATTCAGTTCTTTTTGATTCAAAACATGCAACTTAAGACTATTTTCTTTTTAAAGATGAGTTTGGATAGGCCATTCTGAATACTACTTTCCAGGTTGACATCTTCTATGGAAAGTGCTTCAAAAGATCTTGTCAAGGGAAAAAAGTGCAGACACTGTGGAGTTTTTTTCTCACCCCCATATGTCTCAACTGTATAGACATTTGCTCATATTTTTGGTTCTTTTCTCATAAAATTGTGGTTTTCTGGCAAATCATTGAGGGTTGAAGTCAGAATATAATGGCAGTCATTTGAGTTTCAAACTTCATACCCTTCAGAAAATTCATACCAATGCAATACCTTTTGCTCTATCTACTTTCTAAGTTTATAAGAGCAGTATTTAAAAAAACGTACCTATTTTTATGCCTTTCTCCCCCGTTATTTATTGCTTTGTCCAGAGTTCTTACTATAACAGGTTTAGAGGTATGGTCACCCCCAGCTTCCACCCCTTCTTCTATATGTTCCCATTTTTTTTTTTTTACTAAAAGGTTTATCACTGGATGAGGAGGGCCTCCAGGCATTATGGGATTTTGTTTATACCATCTCCATTTGCTAAGTCTTAAGAAGGAGAACTACACCTGTGCAGGAGACACCACCCAGACTACACTAAGGAATACTTGTACATGCCTTTTCATTTTTGCCTCAACTTGGACAGCCAATGTCACGAACTAGTAATTTCTAGACATGTTCATAGATGGCAATATCTTAGAATTATTTGTTTCACTCTCAGAAAGAGAGCTACTCAGGGACAAAATAGATTTTGCAGAGTGCTTGGAACAGAGCTGGATTGTACTTCTGAAAGAGGTTATAGTGCCCTATCCTTTAGGTAAAGGCACAGGATCTACTCTTTCCTTTTCCTTGTTCTGAAAGGAACCAAAGACTTTCATTCCTTCCTGGACCTCAGGGATATCAGTGAGCACAGCCAGTAAATCAAATTCCAGGTGGTTACTTTCCAGGGATCATACTCCTGCTACAGCAGCCCACCTGGATTTTGCCACTGGAAGATATCCTGTGCCATCTGAGCTAGCTTGATTGGAATAACCCAAATTATCTCGGACATCTATTTTGCCCATTACCCTGAATTATCACAAACTTTGATTTAACTGAGTCACTCTTATTTTATGTTCAGGTTTATGTTACTACCATATTTGTACATTACCACCTTTTGGAGGTCTGAACTCTGGGCCAACACTAGCTATTAAATTAGGCCCTTAATGGGATTCTACATCTTAATCGTCTGAAGAGCTTTCCTTTTCCTTTCCTACTTCTTGTGTAGCAGGTTTGCCCACACTGCATTTAGACCAGCTGGCTTGGCAGTTTTCTTTTTCTCATGGCCATTATTTCTGCATACAGAATCTCTATGCTAATTATGTTTCACTGTTTACTTCTCTTTCACTGCTAGCTAAGCAGAAGTACCTGTCAAAGAAGCTGTATATAGTTCCTAAGCTTCCTACCCCTTGAGGTGGTGGCATGTAGTGGGTGTAGCATAGGGCTGTCACTCACATCCACAAGTGAGGTAACCTGCAGAATGCTCTAGCCCCCCACCCCCCCAAATAGAACTAGGTAATTCACTTTAGAGTTTGTTGATTCTATCCACCAGGGAATATTAAAAATATGTATACCGCCAAGACACATATTCTTCCCCTCTCATTCACTCAGACTCAAGCAGAAATAACCTTATTATTCCTTCCACTGCCCAGGTCCTCCATTAAGTAACAAGACTGCTATTTGACCCTTAGATATGTTGGTCATAGTCAGGATTTTATTCCTGTATTATAGAGACAACTGAAGTCCTTTAGTAAGTAACCCTACATGGCCTTCCAGAAGGATAAGTTATGTATGAATGTATCTTTCTGTCTCTCTCTCTCTCTCTCCCACTTTCTGTCTCTCTCCATATACACACATACACACACACACACACACACACACACACACACACACACACACACACACACACGCATATATATTTTGTTGCCCGGGATAGTCCCACTTTTCAAGGAAGACCTGAGGTGGTATTTACACTGACCAGGAGAATTGGGCAAGGTCACTGGGTCATATTTTCTCTGTTCTTTTGTTTGATAATCACTTGGTCGAACTTCCTCTTTTCTTTTGTTCAATAAGTGCCACAGGATCTTTTCCATTCACCTGAGTCACCACCACCTCATGCAATGAGACCTCAGTTTAACATTTCATTTGAAGGACAGCACACGCTGGCGTACATCATACTCTTTTATGCAGCAATGCAGTGTCAGTAAAGGAAAATTTATCTAAGCAGCTGGGATAGGAACAGACCCCACAGCCTTCTGATGTAGCAACACCAAAAGAAAATATGCTACCTGTTGAGCTACTGACACTGTTCTATTGAGACATACTCTTGCTCTATTATGAAAGCATTTTCAAAATGTTTTTTAAATTAGTCCATTCATCTACCTGTTTTGTTTCTTCCCAGTTCAGTTTTTATCTGAAAAGTATGCACAAGTCCAGAAAAAGCCTGTTTGTCTTCAGATAGATAAGGAAAGGGTTTTACTTGGCCAGTGCAAGCTCTCAAGTGCATTGCTAATTACACCACATTTTACCAACAAGCAACAAACTTCCCACTGGAATATGCTGCTGTTAGAGACCTTTCCACCAAAGGCAGTACTTTTTGTTCTTTTAAATGTTTGCTTTGTGGATATTTGTGCAGTAATCACGTAGATATTAGATCACATCTTACAGTTCATGCTTTACTGACCTGCTTTATTTATAACACAGTTTTTGGTCAGCTATGTAACTGTCCAACATCATTTCAAAACTTTTGACACTGGGTACTTCTTGTGTGTTTTCTGGCATTGCATTCCAGTATTATACAACTCTGGCATTGCATTCCAGTATTATACAACTCTTTCTGTATTCCAGCTAACCATTTATATTTCTCTGGGATTTTTTCCTCAGTTATATATTGTTGCTAATATGTTTAATCCTGCCCACTATGAAGCATTCATCCATAAAATGATGGTGAGGTCCCTCGCATCCATCGGCAACTTAATGAATATAAATTCCAGATATGAAAGCCGATCCCAGGGTGTATATACCTTCATTCCTTGAATTATTTCTCCATTTTGTCTGTGGTTCCCACTGTTTTGAAATATTTGTGATTTTATAGATGCCATGCAGTTACATCAATTGCCATCTTAGATTTTATCAGTTATTTGTAAAGGGGTAAAATCACTTAATCTTACAATACCTTAGGATAAAACCTCTGGTCACTTAGCTTTTTTTCCTCAGTAATAGCAATGTGATCATAAAAACACCATCTACGCACAGGCCTAGATTTGGAGGACTGTTGCACTTTCCATTACTTTCATCTCATATAAATAGCTTCTATTTTCTTGTTGCCAAAAGTTATCCTGGTTTTGTCTGTTTTGAAGTAGAGTTTATTTTATAAAGTTTTATGTTAAAGCCAGTCTAAATGCTGAAAAGCAATACCGTCAAGACTGCATGCACTACTATTAAAAGAAACTAAACGGCTGCAAAACTACAGTCGCTATTTAGTGTGCCCATTCTTTATTGGGCACCCAATATGCAATAAGATTTGATACAGCGCCACCTAACTGCCCTCCCTTACCAGTGGATACAGTAACAAGTCTAAGCCACTACGGAAGGTAGGAAATGGCTCTATAAAATATACCGCCCTGTGAGTGCTGGTTCTTTATAGACCGTTAACAAGTGCTTAAAGGTTCCCTATAGAACATTAATAAGTACTTAAAGATTTATTATAGCGCCACCCAAGTGCTTTTCCTTCCTGAGGATCTTTTAGACATATCTAAGTCCTCCGTTAAAAGCCAGATATCAGATTTATTTTGGACTCCACTTCTTAGCATGATAATTCATTATCTTACAAAATAAGGCTACTGCAACGCCACCTCAATGCTTACCCTAACCAGGAGAATATTTCTCATATTCTCACCCTCCCTTAAAAGCCGGTAAATGGCACTTAAAGACACAACATCCACATAGAGAACAATAAAGGGCTAGGGTTAAATGTACCCCCCTCCAACAGTGCTAACAAAAGGGGCTGATTATTGTTGTTTTAAAGTTGTCATATATTGCTGCTGGCAAGTCTTTATAAGTATTTACAAACTCTGATATAAGTAGCTTTACTGCTGTTGTTGAATAGAGCAGAATTGCTTGTTAACTGCTTTCTATATTTACTGGTTGATAACTACTGTTTTATAATGTCCTATACTACTGCTGGCAAAGTCCTTACTTGTATTTATAAACTCTGATTTAATTAGTTATCTACTGCTGCCAAGTAAAACAGAATTTTTTTTTAACTGCTGACTATATTTATATTGTTATACAAAAGGGGTACACAAGTGCTGCATCATATACCTTGCATTGCTGCCACCAAATAATTAATATGCATTACAGCTAACCAGCTCTTATGTCCCTGTGAATGACTGTTGATTTAATTATGCATATGTTTTTTGAAATGTACATTGGATACTGCCCTGTGAATGACTGTTTATTCAATTATGCATATGGTTTTTGAAATGTACATTGGATACTGCAATAATTGAGTCAGGGTTTGATTACTGTTATTTTGTGAAGTTCTACCTTGCTTTGTTATCTATGACTCTTATCCTCTATCTTTTCTCTCTTGCCTCCTAATTTATATTCATCCTGTGCTTCCAGTGCTAGTCAGCAGGAAGATAAGAACCCTCTCCAAATATCGGTGGGTCACCTCAATGCAAAACAATCCTACAATCCCCTTTCAAGGAAAACAGTAAAGTATGTCTGCTGAATAATTCCAACTAGAAAGTCTTTCTATTGACTGTACCAAAAATATAAATGTTATACCCAGGCCTGAGCTAGGACAGCCAGCAGCAGATGCTTCCCCTTCTACATTACCTTCACTATCTCATCCCCTCCTACCTGTATAGATACCCCCTTTGTTTTTCTTTTTTTTTTCTCACTTTACAGCTGTATAGTTACTACCTGTATAGATACCCCCTTGTCTTTTTTCTTTTTTTTTCTCACTTTACAACTGTAGTCTACTATTTTTACTCCCTCTCAATCAAGACTGCAATACTTGAATTGCCCACTAGATGGCACATTTTCTACTCTTACCCTTTTTTCTCATTATCAACTCTTTACCTCAGTTCTTAACTTCAGTAGTCCCAGAAGTGCTATTTAGCTGTCTCTTTTGTTTTTTCCTTCATTTCTACTGTCCACAGACACCTGTCTAGTCCTCTCTCTCTTTTTTCTTTTCCCCTTCATATCTATAGACTATAAACACATTCTAGCCCCTATTCTATTCCATTATACCACTAGACTTACCCTAGCTGATTGTTTTTCATCAACTGCTCCAATATTTGTTTCTACCCGCTCCCTACCCCTAATTCCCACCTACCCCCAAGGGTCCTACCTTTATACTTACTAACCACACCTTTTCCTCTTCCTGTTACTCTCTAACCACACCCCTTCCTCTTCCCATTACTCTCAAATCATACCTCGTGATCTTACCATTTCCACTTCAAAGACACTCTTTCCCACTATCTTTTCTCCTAAACACTCTCCTGTTACCCAACTCCAGTAATACTAACTTCTCACTATTCTCCTCCTATCACACCACACTCTACTCACTCTCTAACCTCCTCCCAACACATTTCTATCTTCGACCTACAAAGAACCTATATCAGTTCATATAATGAATAAACAATCCATCCCATCCTTTTTCACACTCTTATTCACACTCTCACTACTACCTTCTTTAATCCTCACCCATCTATTCACCTCATTTGAAAGCTCACTAGACCCAAACCTAAACTAACGCAAGAAAGAAACCAACTCTCCAAACTCATCTTTCCATTTTATTCATGCTAACATAACATCCTCATCTAACTACATACTTCCTAAATATCATAAAACACTACACACAAAATACAACAATCTAAACCCCAAAAAAGTCTATCTCTATACAGCAAATTCCCCAACCCACACTATCTAAGCCTACTACTCTCTTTAAAGGATGGTGACATTCACCCTAACCCAGGCCCTCCAACAACTCCTATCTCTCTTCTCAACCTCAAAGAATTACCTACCCAAGCCCTATCCAAACAAGCTAACTCCCTTTTAATTGCTCATCTTAATATACGAAGTATAAACAATAAAGTAACTCAACTCCAAGCTCTAACTGAAATCTATTCCTTTGATATTCTCTGCTTAACAGAAACTTGGTTAAAACCTGCAACCAAAGACAATGAAATCATCCCACCTGGATATAATATCCTGAGACGAGACCGAACATCCAAGAAAGGTGGAGGGGTTGCTATCCTATATAAATCTAGCTTACAATTAGCCACTCATAACTGTAAACCACCTATAGACTCCAATGCAGAAATTCTTATCTCCAAACTTCTTCTTAACAATTCCAAATCCATCTATATTATCTGTATATATCTACCTCCTGGTAATAACACAGCGACCTTGGAAAATATACTTTGCTGGCTTTCCCAAAACCTGCCTCAAGAAACCATTATCCTAGGCGACACAAATATTGACTGGACCTGCTTCTGCAGCAGTCCCCACAAACCATATAATCCTATATGGGCATTCCCAAACCATTACCTCCCCTACCAGGATAAATAAATCTAACAAGAAATCTAGCTTATTAGACTGGATTCTCATTAACCATCATCCACACATTTATGACTCAGGAACCCTCCCTGATGATTTAAGTGACCACTCTCTTACCTTTATCATCAGACATAAAACCAACTTTCCCTCCCCAACATCTGCAAAAAACATCAGGTCTAAAAAGTACTTTAACCCTCAACTGTTCCAGTTAGAACTAAGAGCATGCGACTGACGCCGTTAGTTAGTTTAACTCCAACTTCCTTGCCATCCTCAACCACCATGCCCCAACCAGACTAATTAGAACTAAAACCAAACATGCTCCATGGCTCTCTAAAGAAACCAAACATAAAATAAATTTAAGAAACAAACATTGGGCAAAATGGAGGAAAACAAAAAACCCTATAGACCAACAAATATTTAGACAACTAAGAAATGAAACTAAGAAAGCTATAATATCTGACAAAAAAACTACTACCTGCAATCCCAACAAGCTAGTCAAAATAAGCCAGAGAATTCTGGTCTAGTATCAACCAGCTACTCCATCCAGGGCAATCCACTACTCCAAACCCTCAAAACACTGAACACAAACAACCAATACATATAGCTAATGCTTTTAATAGCTTTTTTACTGATGCTATATAAACACTAGCTAGTTAACTATCACCTAACAACTTCACTCTACCTTCCGATGAATCATCCTCACCCCCTACTTTTCATTTTCAACCCATCCCAACATCATATATTCTATCCCTTCTACAGAAACTGAAACCATGCTCACCCTCAGCTGACCAACTACCTGCTGAATTCCTACAAAAATCCGCCAAAGCTATTGCCTATCCCGTTTCTATCCTGATCAATAGAACTATTACTGAAAGTTATATCCCCAGTTTTTGGAAAATTTCCCATATTATCCCCCTCCACAAAGGAGGACAATCCATTGAACTCTCCAATTACCGCCCCATTGCCCTCCTCTCACCTCTGGCAAAGATCATGGAAAAATGCATTCACAGACAATTACTCAACCATCTAACACAAAATAACTTACTAGCCAACTGTCAACATGGTTTCAGACCATCGCATAGCACTACTACTGCCCTCCTTTCCTTCACAGATTGTATCAACAAAAAACGCAATCTAAACAAACTCTCTTCAGCACTATTTATTGACCTGTCTAAAGCTTTTGACATGGTAAATCACCAAATTCTCATCAAAATACTGAAATCCCTGTCACTAGATTCATCCTCCATAAAGTGGTTTCAGTCCTACCTCGATAAAAGACAACAGGCCGTACTTTGGAACAAGTCTCTCTCTACTCACCTGCCTGTCAACCTGGGTGTCCTTCAAGGGTCCATCCTTGGACCTCTACTTTTTTCCATATTCATTAATGACCTCCACCTTGCCATCCCCCAAACTACATGCATACAATATGCAGATGACTCTACACTGATATGCTCAGCCCCCTCCTCTTTTGAACTTCTCGCTCTTACCCAACAAGTATTTAACACAGTTGAGCAATGGTTCACACATAGATGCCTTCTCCTAAACCCCAAAAAGACTAAACTCCTCATTTTCTCTCCTACTAAGAAGTCCCCCCCATTGGATTTCTCAGTTAACTCTACCAATAAAACTATTATATCCCCTGAACCAACCACCAAACTATTAGGTGTCACCATTGACAATAATCTGAACTTCGATACCCATATTAACAATACAATAAAAACTGTCAACAAAAAGCTAAGCTCTCTCTATAGGATAAAATCCTTCATCCTACCTTCAGCTAGAACCACAATAGCACACACTCATCTAATCTCTTCTCTTCTTTATGCCTCACCTATTTTTACTAACCTATCTAAAAATAATCTTAGCAAATTGGAAATGTCTTACAATAACATTTCCAGATTTCCAACAGGCAAACCATTCAGAACCTATCACTGCATTAATTTAAAGCAGCTAGGATGGCTTGAACTACAAAATCTTATTAAATTCCATCAGCTAACTATAGCCCACAACACTCTTTACAAACCTTCCAAAACTCCTATTCTTTCCACACTAATCACTCCCTATAAAAACCTGGAATCCTTGAGGTCTTCTCAGAAACTTCTAGTACATACCACTAAGCCAAACAACAAGGCTGGTTACTCCCTTTTTTCTAATATTGTTGGAAAAGCCTGGAATCTCCTCCCAAATGAACTCTCCACACTTCCCTCACTATCTTGTTTCAAAAACAAATTGAAAGTGTTCCTCAAAACTCACTGGTTATGCCCCTGTTCAAAACCTGACTAGCCTATATGTCTCTAAATACTTTGCTCTTCCTACCCCATCTGCTCATTAACAGCAACTCTGTCCTATTTAATCTATTATACTATCTATAGAATACCTTGATTGTATTAGCATCCTATGTTATGCCTGTATTCTGCACTGTAAATTTTACTGTAATAACCTCTAATAGCTACTATTAATAGGATTTATTTGTCTGATGTTTCCTAGTTGTTATTGTGTTAATTCCATTGTCCTATCTTGGAGCTTATCTCCCCGGGCCTCTACTGAAAATGGACATATATCCAGTTAGACTAGCCCGGTCAACAAATGTAAAATAAATAAATAAATGTTATAATGGCAGGGTAATCCTATGGGCTAGGCTTGTAAAGGCTCCAGTGCCATTAGACTAGTACACATATATGAACCTATGAACTTATTATAACACCTATAGTTTGTATGAAGTGTACTCATACATTTAGCAAGGCCATAGTGAAGTTACAGAAAAAGTGAGTTCCAAAACTAACCCCTTTTGAGGCTACTTCTACACATACTGTACTGAGCATTCTGTGATAATTTTATTAGTCCATTCGTCATAAAGAAATATGTCACTGACACAATTTAACTGTCTTTGTGACTGGCATTTCTATATTTCTTCAGGTGGTGTACCATACAATTTGCATTAACCTTACTTATTCTGATAAGTAATCTGATGCATCTAAAATTCGTCAAAGTCTTCTAGTGCCTGGCCCTACTTAATTGGTAACATGAGTGCCTGCTTCCAGTCTCTGGACATTATACCACAGTATAACAAATGATTGAACTACTGTCCATCATATAGTCTATATTTTCAAATGTTATTCCTTTTGATCCCGAGGTCTTATCTAACATAAAATTAGTTCATTCTTAGTGAACACTATCTCTGTTTGTTTGATTCAGACTTCTGTATAAAGTCCACCCAGTTTATTTTTTATTTATTTTTATTTAACATTTTGTTTACCAGGAAGGTTCGACTTGGAACAAAGACACTATTCAGTGAAGGTCCATGGAGAAATGCTCCAGACACATGTCTTTGTAACATGGGAGGAAATCAGAGCACCCGGAAGGAACCCACACAAATGCAGGGAGAACATGCAGACTCCATTCAGAAGGCACCCCAGACAAGATTCAAACCAGAGAACCTCTTGCTGTGAGGCAACAATGCAACTGCTGTACCACTGCACCATTAATATGTAATTAAAGTATGAAATAATTTGTGAATGAGATAGGCAATTAATTCTGTCCATGAAAGTATTTGCGCATCATTCTTATACTCATTTCAGTGAGATACAATATTTTGCATCCCTTATCTACTTAAATAACTGCTTTATACCATCCTCGGTTTTATTGTCAACCTTTATTCTTTTAGCTTCACTTTCTTTTTGAAACATTTTATTGAATCATCGCATTTTAAAATATGACAACTCTAGATATATTAATAGAAAACAAGCCATATTGATTTTGTCATTTTTTTTCATGCACTCTACGTTTTCTTTTTAACAATTTTCATTCACTCCAACATTGCATACATTTATTATTTCCTGCCTTCCCTTGAATCTCACTTGTCCTTCTACTTCATTATTCTATGTGTATTGTTCCACAAATTCCATTGATTTCTATGTAATTTGGCTTATCTTTTGTAAAGATTCCGCCTTCAGTTATTTTTATCTCTTATACAATATTCCATACTTTAGTTACAGCTGGTTTAGAGTTTATTGTCTATTTTCTAGTAGTTTTTTGGCAGCCAATATCATTAAAGTTAGTAAGACATTTCTTACTGTATCTATGAAATTCAGATGCTATATCCCAGCTCAAAAGAATAATTTCCTTATTTATATTAATTTACTCCCCCAACATTTCTGACAAGTACTCTGTAGGGAATTTTTAAGACCTGCCAACTTGTTACATTCCCAAAAACATGTTGCCAAGTACTTTTCTCTTTCTCAATATCGCACCAGCATTTACTACCTGAGAGTGTGTTGAGCAGATGGAAAGAGTACTTTGAAGGGGTGATGAATGAAGAGAATGAGAGGGAGAGAAGGTTGGATGATGTGCGGATAGTGAATCAGGAAGTGCAGTGGATTAGTAAGGAGGAAGTAAGGATAGCTATGAAGAGGATGAAGAACAGAAAGGCTGTTGGTCCAGATGACATACCTGTGGAAGCATGGAGGTGTTTAGGTGAAATGGCAGTGGAGTTTTTAACTAGATTGTTTAATGAAATCCTGGAAAGTGAGAGGATGCCTGAGGAATGGAGAAAAAGTGTTTTGGTACCGATTTTTAAGAATAAGGGTGATGTGCAGAGCTGTAGTAACTACAGAGGGATTAAACTGGTCACAGCATGAAGTTATGGAAAGAGTAGTGGAAGCCAGGTTAAGAAGGGAGGTGATGATTAGTGATCAGCAGTATGGTTTCATGCCAGGAAAGAGCACTACAGATGTGATGTTTGCTCTGAGAGTGTTGATGGAGAAGTACAGAAAAGGTCAGAAGGAGTTGCATTGTGTCTTTGTGGATTTAGAGAAAGCATATGACAGGGTGCCTAGAAAGGAGTTGTGGTATTGTATGAGGAAGTCAGGAGTGTCAGAGAAGTATGTAAGAGTGGTACAAGATATGTACGAGGGTAGTGTGACAGCGGTGAGGTCTGCTGTGAGAGTGACGGATGCGTTTAAGGTGGAGGTGGGATTACATCAAGGATCAGCTCTGAGCCCTTTCTTATTTGCAATGGTGATGGACAGGTTGACAGACGAGATCAGGCAGGAGTCCCCGTGGACTATGATGTTTGCAGATGACATTGTGATTTGTAGTGAGAGTATGGAACAGGTGGAGGAGACCCTGGAAAGGTGGAGATATGCTCTAGCGAGAAGAGGAATGAAGGTCAGCAGGACTAAGACAGAATATATGTGTGTGAATGAGAGGGAGGACAGAGGAATGGTGAGGATGCAGGGAGTAGAGGTGGCGAAGGTGAATGAGTTTAAGTACTTGGGATCAACAGTTCAGAGTAATGGTGAGTGTGGAAGAGAGGTGAAGAAGAGAGTACAGGCAGGATGGAGTGGGTGGAGAAGAGTGTCAGGAGTGATTTGTGACAGATGAGTACCAGTAAGAGTGAAAGGGAAGGTCTACAAGAGGGTAGTGAGACCAGCTATGTTATACGGGTTGGAGACAGTGGCACTGACAAAAAGGCAGGAGTCAGAGCTTGACGTGGCAGAGATGAAGATGTTAAGATTTGCACTGGGTGTGATGAGGATGGACAGGATTAGGAATAAGTATATTAGAGGGTCAGCCTAGGTTGGAAGGTTTGGAGACAAAGCCAGAGAGACAAGATTATGTTGGTTTGGACATGTGCTGAGGAGGGATGCAGAGTATATTGGGAAAAAGATGCTAAGGATGAAGGTGCCAGGTAACAGGAAAAGAGGAAGGCCTAAGATAAGGTTTATGGATGTGGTGAGAGAGGACATGCAGGCGGTTGGTGTGACAGAGCAAGATGCAGAGGACAGGAAGAAATGGAAACAGTTGATCGGCTGTGGCGACCCCTAACAGGAGCAGCCGAAAGACGAAGAAGATGCTTGTGGTGTAAAATACCTATGCAAACACTTCCATGTAAAAATTCAAAACCTTCTGGACTCTGTTGCATATTTGGGAGTCATGCAGATGTCCTCCCATCATTCCTTTCTATGCTGCTTTTCCGTTCTTTTTCCAAGTCTTTTCTAACCTCCTTTGATTGGTTCTTATGGTTACTATGCAATATTTTATTTGCCATTCTAATTATCCCTGTTTAATAGCAGCTTTTCTTACATTTCTTTTTGTGGTTTTTATCAATGCATTGTTTTTTTTTCCTCACAATGTATTATATTGCCTCCTTTTAATAAATCTTCTGCTATTATTCAGTGCATTCAATTTCTTTCTTATGCGCTTTCTGTACCTTTTATTAACCCATTGAATGGGTTTGTCCCTTTCTAACGTTGTAGTAATCTATATGCACAGAACATTTCTACTTTTTCATTGACACAGCAGAATATTTGTAATCACTGATTATGAAAAGCTGATATTTTGTGTTTCCTCTGCTGTAGTATTACTAATGGTATGACTCTAACAAACTGTAATTTAGAGAAGGCTGACAAAATGTTAATGTACCAAACATTATTAATTTAAATGTAGCCTCTATGTCCCTTATGCATAGATTTAAAATCCTCAACTCTTTTGTTGACACTTTTGCTTTTATTTCTTTTTTCAAGTAGATACTTAATCTGTATATTTTAGGAATTGTTTGTCACGTGTACTTCTAACAATTTGTCAGATTTCCTAAAATCAGCTAACTTTCTGTGCATCCATCTCTTCAGAAATGAATCTCATATCAAATTACTGATATTTGATTGGCTTGTAAATTCCTACTTTATCTCCGTAGCCATGTTTCTCATGCCCACAACTATGCAATTAGTCATAGAACCCTCATTTTGCATAACAAGTACATATTTCACCCTTAATTTCCTGTTTGTATAGGTGCTGGTAGGTAGATTTTTTTAAATGGAATGACTAAAATGGAATGCAAACAGCTAAAGTTTTACTCAGTTCAACTGGTAGCATACAGTCCTCCTTGCATAGGACTTTAATGTTAAAACTGAAAGGCCTGTCCTGTATTGAGTTTCGTTTACTGTGTAATAGTCTGGGAAAGCAGAATGCAGTTAACTGATGAGGAGGACAGTAAAGATGTGGGTTTAGCTGCCCATCAGGAAAAAAATTGTAGAAGGAAGCTTCAACAATATGTAATGTTTAATTTACATTTGTAGTGAAAGTATGTTAACCAAATTAACAGTGATGCTATGCATCTGTTTCCTTTTATGTATATATCTCAGCCACACTGTTATGTTGTCTTCATACCAAACTTGGATCTGATAAGTTAACTAGAATTATTTTGTTCCTTCTTTTGGTGTATCCTTGCTGGTGGTAGCTGCAGAACCTCCCAGTGCACTTATATTGTCAGAGGAATAAAGTATCTATTAGACAAAGTATTCTATTAGACAAAGTGTTTATTGTAACTTTGATTTGAATTCATTTTATTTTCTCCTTCAGCTCTCTGCTACATTGACAATCCCTTTCTGGCAGTGGTTTCTATCGAGATTTGGCAAGAAGACATCTTGCTACATTGGCATCTCAGTAAGTGGAGGTTTCTCCTATATGATATTGTCCTTTCCTGCTCATTCTTTTGATTGTCTGACTTGGCAGACTGGAGCACTCTAGAGTCATTAATGGAAAATAGTATTAGTTTGCCATTTAGTAATGTGGACGATACAGTGGGCATGCAGTGATAGATATATGCCACGAGAAGCAGAAATTAGTGGATGGCACAGAAAAGTCTTACTAGGTTAATGGCGTAAAGTGATGACAACTAAACTGCAAGTCATTCCACCTTGTGAGGACAGGATAATGATATACTATTAGCAGATGGAATAAGGTAATTAAAGGGAGATCATTTCAACTAAATGCGTCCTTTTAATCTACATAGGAGGACAGTGATCTTAACCAGTAATCTGTGAAAATCTCTGGAGTAGGAATTATTCTTTCTTTATGTGGTTAGACGTGCCACATTTAAATTACTTTGTCTTATTTTGCAGACTTTATATAAAGAGCACTGAAGTAAGTGGCATCTTTCCCTTAAAGGGCATACACATATCAGAAGCACTTCAAAGGAATGAAGCAAAACCAGGATGTTATGCACTGGAGGCAATATAAAAAAGGCTTAGGAAAGCTTAATACATATAGTCTTGAATAAAGAAAGAAAGAGAAGACGCACAAATGTTTTAAGAGTATCCATAAAACAGACGTCAACACTGCCTGTCTCTGAGAAAAGAAATGTATAAATAGACATGGCATGAGGTTATCAGCTGTGGTTTGATTTGTGACCTAGCTGTTGAAGGACTAGTTGAGAAGGGTAAGGAGTGAGCAGATAGTAGCTAATTTACTTTTTCCAGGAATAATGTGAGGGATCCTTCACTGCTACAGTTGGCACCTTATGGAGTATGTTAATTCTGTAATAAAACATAACATTGTGAGGCCCTATGAACAGATGCAGAGCCATAGCAGCATTACTAAACATCTGCTTTGACATATTGTGGGTTTTGTGCTAACAAATGTGGACTGTGAAGACCCTGTCACTAAATAGCAAACAATGCTGGTATTTTGCTAGAAAGAGGAGATGCTTTTGCTTGTTTTTGTTTATACTTTGAACAATCTGTAATATCCAAAGAAATCAGTCTACTGAGGCATTAATGGTCTCTGTGGAATGAGTGAATGGGACATTGCCTTGTCCATCAAATATAACAGATATTAAAAATATGGTATTTCCATGGTCAAAGTATGAAGTGCTGTGGGAGATGAATTTGGCAGTCATACCTCTTTACTGACTTTGAGGTACTGGAATATGTTGTGGAAAGGTTTTATATATAATAGAGTTCTTGCCAGTGACTCCTGTAGTCATGCATGCCCCTAAATTTTGAAATGTTTGGTTCCTGGTTTAACACAGAAAGGTATTGAGTGCAGTTAGCATTGCTGTAACTAGGCTTGGTGAGAGGACTGCAAAAGCTTGGAAGGTATAAATAGGCTAACATTCAAAGCATCCTTTATTTCATTACTGAGGCATTGCATTTGCATGACATCATGAGATCATAAGATTATGAGATATTGGCAGTATCTATAGAAAACTGCAAGATACTCCAAGATCCTATAGAAAATAGCTTAACACGCTTGGCTACTTGAACAAATAGTAAGATGGTGACAATGGCTGAGAGACTAATATCAAAAAATGTTTTGTGAAGTTAAAGAAAAAGGGGGTGTAAAGATGGACTGCCATGTTCTGTACTAACTCTTTTTTTTTTCCTTTTCCAGTCTGCAATTCCCTTCCTGATCCTGATTGTAACAATAAAGAGTAACCTCGTTGTAGCCTACTTGGTGTCTGTTGCTGCTGGTGTCAGTGTTGCAGCAGCCTTTTTATTGTCATGGTTAGTGTTTCTTATTGTTGTGATTTATCTTTATAGCTCCATCACTTGAAAGTATAAAAACCTTGCTAAAATTTCAGAGTTCAAAATGTCTCCTCATTTTATAAACAAGAATTGTGGGCAAAAATCTAAAGTTATAGTTGCAGACGGCATGTTTTTTTTTCTTTTAATTAAAACATACAGGATTAGAATCAGGTCTCTGATCATAACCAAGTTATGTGTTAAACACATAAGAAATTCACATCTAGAGCAAAGTGAAGCTAAACTTGAAAAGTAAATCATTGCATCCATGTCAAGAACACCTAAATACTTTATTATGATTTAGGGGGTACCTAATCATAATTCTTTGCCATATATGGAACTTCAGCTGCTCCCATGTACAGATACTTACAGAAGTATAAGAATACAGAGTGTTTTTTTTTTTTTTTTAGATTTGAAATAAATAAAGCACTTTATGCTGCCACACAGACAGAGAGCAAAGCTATCTGTTCCTTTGATGGACTGTAGCCTTAAAACCTAACATGTCAGTCTATCTTTTTTGTGCAACAGCAAGATGTATTTTACAGCTTTCAAAGCTGCTTTATCTTCTTAATACTGTTCGATCATTGCTGCCGTATATGCAGTAGCATGAATCTAGGTCATAACAGTTCTAGATTCATTTGCATTAGTGGGAAAACTGTTTCTTCATTATACTGCACTTCTATCTCAACAAGTAGCAGTACTTGTAAAATCTAGTAGTTTGTATAGTTTGTATTGTAAGCCCTGCTGGGTCGTAGTCTTGTAATTTCATTCACAGTTGATGCAGAACTATGAACTACTGTTAGATTTGAGCCTTATTTAGCCATTTATTACTGCATTTATTTCAATCAACAGTATTACTAGTAGGTTTCTGCATAGTCTGATGCCTTAAACTGTAGTAGAATTACTGTAGTATTGTTTTTTTTTTTTGTTGTTTTTTTTTCTCCAGGATTTGTGCATTGGTGCTTTTACAATTGTTGATATTCCAGTTTTGCTTCAACAGTATTACATTTTGCTTACCATTTACCTGCTTAAAGTTGTATTCCAGTGTCTTTTTGTTCCTCTGCTCTTTGTGTCTGCCCCATCTCCCAAAGAGACATTAAGCTAATGTTTCTGAAATTCTAATCTACCTGGGGTCATTGACCTGTAACTCAGAAAAGTTCCATTCTGGTGCTTTTCTGTTCTTCTGTTCTTTGTGTCTGCCTCACCCTCTACTGAGCCATTAAGCTAAAGGTTGTGAAAGAGCTCCAATACTGACTTCAGTTAAGATGCTTCTACTTTGAATCCTGTGTTCTGGCTTCTACCCCTTATGGTACTCTGATGTTCAAAGGCCCACCCTCCCCTCTTTTACTGCTTTTGTCTGTTGTACAAGCTGTTTATGTACACTTCCCACCCATTGTTTTTCATGATAGTGAGTGCCCACACAATAGACCAGTATTGCTGTTGATTACACCATGACCCCCCATTAATATTCCAAAACATGCACGCTGATTGGCCAGCGTGCACGTTGTAAATCGACTTATACTAATGGAAAAAGGTCCGGTCGCCCAGACGTTTTCCATTAGTATAAGTCTCTTTTAAAACACTGTCTCGCTATGTTAAAAGAGTTTAACATAGCGAGACAGGTTTAAAAAAAGCAACGGAGATCTCCGTTGCTTTTTAAAGCTCTCACTATGTTAAACTCCTTTAACATAGCGACACAGTGTGTAAAAGCAACGGAGATCTTGCTTTCTCCATTGCTTTTTTTAAACCTGTCTCTCTATGTTAAATGGGTTTAACATAGCGAGACAGCTTTAAAATAAGCAACAGAGATCTCTGTTGCTTATTTTAAAGCTGTCTCGCTATGTTAAACCCATTTAACATAGCGAGACAGGTTTAAAAAAAAAAGCAATGGAGAAAGCAAGAGCTCCATTGCTTTTTACTGTTTCGCTATGTTAAATGGGTTTAACATAGTGAGACAGCTTTAAAATAAGCAATGGACATCTCCGTTGCTTATTTTAAAGCTGTCTCGCTATGTTAAACCCATTGAACATAGCGAAACAGTAAAAAGCAATGGAGATCTTGCTTTCTCTGTTGCTTTTGGCCACAGCTCTGATGTACTGCGTAGGCATGCGCAGTACATCAGAACTGCCGCAGATACCAGACAGCTGTGGAAGGGCAGCAAAGAGGCATTATACAATGCCATTATTTAAGAAAAGTAATTATTTCTTTTCTTAAATAATGTCATAGTATTATAGCAATAACCCACTTCTGGGTGTGGGTAATGCGGGATTTACCCACGGTTGTCTTTGTTTGGTCCCTCGGGACCAAACCACGCCAACTGTGGGAAAATCCTGCATTACCCACACCCAGGCGTGGGTTATTGCTATAGTAAACCTCCTTTGCTACATGCATGGCATCCTAGCCTGTGTTCCAGAAGTGCTTTACTTGTATCCAGTGCCATCTAGGGAATGCTAGTTATTTTTGATTGCTAAATTGCACTTGATTAATTTATTTTGAGTGATTACTACAGCTTCTTTCTTTTTTTTGTGCATTACCATGTAATTACGTAAAAAGAAATTGCTCTTTCTCTCACTGTTTCTGCTATAAGTTGTTGTTGTGTCTTTCGGCTTATCCCGGTTAGGGGTCGCCACAGCGGAACTCCGGTCCGCTAATGTTTGGTAGTGGATTTTTACCTGCCGAGTTACCAGCCCTGACGCACAACCTTCAATGAAGGCATGCCCATTCACGCATGCCTCCACACAGAAGACGCTCTAGCTGAGAGTCGAACGCGACAACGTCTTGCTGCGAGGTGACAATGCTACCGATAAGACTGTCTTGAAATCACCTTCAGCAAGGGATTTCAAGCTAGTTGTTTAACTGGATTGTGGTACCATTGCACTTGTGGGTGGGTATCTTCTACTGTGTTTTTACATTAGAAAGATTGGGTTTATTCATCCTTTGGCAGAAGGTATTTGCCAGGTTGGGAGGGTGGCCTAATGGTTAAGGTGTTTGCCTTGCAAACACAAGGTGCAGGGTTTGAGTATCACAAGGGACAATTGACTAGGCTTAAAATGGCTCACAAGGGCAGTTAGCTTAGTACTAATCTATGAACCTGTTGTCTGAGATGGAAAATACACAAAAGGGCTATATCAAAAATATCACATTTTCACAAAAAGATACCATCTTTCAAAAAAATGCATGTGTAGTGTATGCATCAGCACGCTGAGTTCAAAATAGACCCATTTCCTGCTATTAATGTCTTAAAGAATAAGCCGTGTTATTATTCCATGCTGATATGAACAGCTCTTTTATCATTTTACTGGTTTGTAGTACTGATGGTGTGAGCCTCATATACAACTAGTCATGAATATAGCAACTGTTATGCATGTGTGAAAAGGATTTTTAGCCAAAATTAAAGGCAGCATGGTGAATGAGGTGTATCACTATTAATCAAATAATACCGTGGTGGTGCAGCAGTAGCGTTGTTGCCTCACAGCAAGAGGTACTCCCGTTCCATTCTCGGCTGGAGTGCGGGGAGTGCCTTCTGTGTGGAGTCTGCATGTCCTCACCACGGTTGGGTGGGCGTTCGAAAGACATGATAAATGGGCGTGCATTCGTTGAAGGTTGAATGTCGAGCTGGCACCTCGGTGTTCATGAAAATCTACTGCCAATCATTAGCGGACCGGAGTTCCGCTGTGGCGACCCCTAACCGGGAAAAGCCGAAAGACAACAACATCAAATAGCCTATTTGCCCAAACCCAGTTTAATACATGCAGATCAACAGGCATCAGAAAACACTTATAAAGTAAAGCACCATTATTTTAGGGAGATGGTAGAGCTGATGCTCTATCCATGCAGCTAGCTGTACCCGTGCACTCCTGAATTACTTTGTCTAACTTCAGAATCCCTGTCTGTTGAGTTGGGAAAAGTTGAATCTCCACCCATGACAACCATAGCTGAAAATCACTCTTTCCTTTTGTCATCGCCAGATTGTGTTGTCAAATCAGACATTAAAAGGTCCCTTGAAAGTTATCACATTCTCCAAACGTTTTCAAGACTGAACATATTTAGTATTTTAGTTTCTTTGTAAAGTATATGAGGCACACCTAGCATTGTTTTTGTTTTCTGAACCACCTCTGATGTGTGTTCCTGCAAATATAAGGTGTCCAGAACTTCACATGGTACTCAAGATGCATTATCAGCTCACTGATGAAAGGGATAACATCCTTAATATTTCTCTGTTTTATAAGTTTTCAAAATCCTTTAATTGTTTTGAGACTTAAGCTGTTTTTGTATTCCATTGTGAGACATTTCCTGACATTCTAGTTTCCATGCAGCATGTCTTCACGCAACAAAATAACTGCTCTGTGTCTTGTTTTCCCTATGGTTGCTATTTTTCTTAGTCTTGCTCATCTCCCATTTATCTTACAGCATGCAGAGCTGCAGTTTTTCAGCACACCTCATGTCCATTCAGACTCACCTGTTTAACTGCATCACTGCTGTCACTCCTCTGCATTCTGTGCTTATTGTTTGTTGTGTAATAACTAACCACAATAATGTATTGATGATTCTTATGATTGTAAAGAATGAATAGTTGGCGATTATCTTTTAATATTTTTTTAATATCTTTCTTCTCCAACACAGGTCCATGCTTCCTGATGTGATTGATGATTTTAACTTAAAGTATCCAGACTATCCAGGATTGGAGGCTATTTTCTATTCCTTCTATGTCTTCTTCACCAAGTTTGCATCTGGAGTATCTCTGGGTGTGTCCACACTTAGCCTCGAGTAAGTACATCTCAGAAAAAAAGGATGATCCACTTGTTGCTGAACTTTGGTTAGCTGGTTGCACCTATGTTAGTTTATCACATAGATTATTCCTGTTTATTTTAATATTATCCTCAATCCATATTTTGGGCTAAGGTGAAAAGTCTGGGTCTTGCATGCACACTAATTCTGAGACCTCTATTTTATGGGCCAGTAAACTGAAACAACCTGGACCGGAAGCTTGCTGATTTAGTTGTGAAAAAAAGTCTTGACTGAGTAATGGGACTGTAAAACTTGTGCTCAAAGTGCTCATTGGCAGCTTCCGTGTTCCTGACACTAGTTACCAGATTCAGTAAGAAGTGCAAGTCCCTTTCATTCATTTAGGATGAATATGTATGTGTCTGCGTGCATGCATGGGTGCATGTGTGTTTTATACCAGAATATGCAGCTGTTATTTGAGCAGTACAGATGACTGTAACAGCATTTGACCTGCCAATAGCAAAAAGATGGTGTTGGCTACATTGTATTCTGATAAGCATAGATGATTTTAATTCTATTTTAGATTGTTTGATTCCAGAAAGACCAGAACCAAGTAGGTTCATATTTATAGATCAAGCTTAAAAGTCATTATTCCCTCTATGTCGTTTCCACCTCCCATACCAGTATAATATTTTTCACTTAATTAAGCAACTTCTTTGTCTTGTGTAGAGACAGTCCTTTTCATAGTTTTTGCACAGTGTCCCCTTTTGTTGATGTTAGTGTCTGATTATCAATCAGACTGCAAGACTGTTGTTAGGTTAATGGGGCTAACTGTTCTTCAGAACAGGACTTGAAGAGGATATAATGAGAGGGTATATCAGAAGCTGCACACATCACTGCCACTGAAACTGAAAACAGTGAAAAAGAATATAGTCTGTTCTTTGTGTAATTAAGACATTTTCCTTAATTTGTTCTTTTGGTGAAGTACATTTGTGCTTTTTGTTGAATAAAAGTAGAAGGCTGCAATGTATTCTTCTGATACTGATTTACCTAAATGCTTGCAAAGGGGAAAAGGATTTATAAGAGCTACCCAACAAATTTTATATAACTCAAAGTATTACTCCTAAATGCTTTTCTAACCTTAGTAGAAAATTAAGATGTTATCTGTAAATGTACCCAGATGTTTACTTTATCTGTTTTTTAAATGTTATTGTAAATGTTTATTTTTATCCACTGTATGTAAAATGTAAATGTGCACACACAGTCTAATGTTTTTCCACCAAGTGGTATCTCATAGCACAGGAATGCATAAATTTACTTTAAGGGGAACTCTGCAGTACATAATAACTAGGAACTCAGTACTACGGATCACCTCTATGGCACAGTTCTTTGGCTTATCCCCTGCTAGTGTGCTTCATGCCATCATTCATGAAACATAGGGAGGATGTAAATGATGTCACCCTGCTTTTTTTTCTTTATTGCTGTTACCACAATATGAATTATATGATTAGCATTTTTCTTAGGAAAGTCCCCATGTTCCATAAATCCTCAAAGCTTTTGTCAGGTCATCAGATTTCCAGCTCGGCCCTGCACTGGCAATGAAGAAGCCAGCATTAAGGAATGGCATTTGTGTCATGCTACTCAAGTAATCTTAAATAAAACCCAGACATTGGGGATAAAATAGGGCATTGTAGGGCAGGTAATGGTCGAAACCTTCTCCATTAAAGTCTGGCATCTTTATAGCTTTCATCCCCTTTGCCAATAATTCAAGAAAAACCTTAAAGCTCATCTCTTGAGCAATAAACTCTGTCTCTGCAGCTGTCCCAGTGGTTGACCCATTCACATCAAAATCTTCAAATGAAATGTGCAATAAATATTGCTATTTGTGCATTCCTGCACACACAATTTACTTCTAACACTTTTGTTTCATGCAGTTGTTTATAGTATAATACAAATGTTTAGTTTTGCAGCAAGAATTTCATTACAATGTAAAGCAGTAATTGTTTTCCACTTAATAATTTATTTTAATGACTGTCATGACTTATTAACTCTTATAGTTGACAATTGTATGAAGTAATAATGTTTAATCAAATGAAAACTGCTGTCCCATGTACAAAATGCATACAATTAAGTAAGGTGCAGTAAGGCATGCATACCTCTCAACTGTCCAGATTTATGCCACATATTTTTGGTCTGTTCCTTTTAAAATTTGTGGCTTTCTAGCAAAGCACTGATGATTGAAGATGTTCTTCATCTCACATTGCTGCAGTCCTTACTTATGGGTAGTCCGCTGTCCTCGGTCGGCCCGAATACCAAAGTATTAGGCTGACGTCGGTCATGGACGCTCAGATCTGACATCAGAGCGTCAGGGTATAAAAGCGCATGACCGACGTCATATCCTCAGTCTTTTTTGCCGCATGGTCCGATGCAGAAGCAGCGTTGCAAGTGCCGTTCGGCGTTCTGAAATTTTAATTCGAGTTTCAGACCGAAACCAAGTTGGGCTAAGTACCCGTTGGGGAATATTTTTGTTTTTCTTGCCTCAGTTAATTACGGATGTCAGAAAAAGTGAATAATTGTATTTCTTGTGGGAAACAGATACCGCATAGGGATTATCACTCTCTTTGCATTCCTTGTTTGGGACGGACCACGGCGTAGTCGGGTGTCGGTTTTGTGCTAGGTTTAATAAGCGCACTATAAAAGGAGGTTAGATTGTGCTAGGTTAGTCTTTGGTAAGCGGTGTAATAATACTATGCCGTCGGATCCTCCCTCGTCCGCTTCCAGGAAAGAGCTCCAAGACAAATCCTTGAAACCTAGACCGGATGATTCGTCCGTTCGGACGCCGGTCCTGCAGAAGCTACAGTAGAGCAGGTGGATCCGGCTGAAGTTTCTGTTGAGTCTCAGGGGAAACTTTGATTTTGCAGGATGTGGCCTCCCAGGAGTCAGGTCAGGCTGAAGGGGCCTCTCAAGTTACTGTTCTCCCTTCTATGCCTAAGGTGGTTAGGCCTTCTGCTTCTATTTCTAAGGCTTCTTCTAAGGGCAGGTCTGTTTTGCCTTCCTCTGGTGTCCCTTCAGGTACTTCAGGGTCTGTGCCTAAAAAGCACATGCTTAAAATGGCAGAAGATTTGATTACTTTAATTAGAGGTTCTATGCCCCCCCCTGATAAGAGGCCTAGGGTGGAACCAGAGTTGGAAAGTGTGGATTAGGCCTCAGATGACTCAGAGTCTTCTGCTGAAGATATTCTAGATTTTCATCCTTATTCGGATTCTGATGCAGAGGATTCCACTCCTTCTGCTTCTACTCCAGAGGATTTTTCATTTTCAGAAACTCTGCATTCCATGAGGGAGCATTTTAAGTGGGAAGGACAGGATTTCTCTGATTCACGGAAGAGGCTTAGGGAATTCTTGTTTTTACCACAGCATAGACCCTTGGCTATACCTCCTGTTTTGGATGTTGTTCAAGATGTTTTCTCGGAGGCTTCCCTTAATCCAGATTCTTTGCCTCCTGCGCCAGTTAAACCGGACAGGTATTACAGGGTGCCTGAGGCTCATAAATATCTGTATAAGAGTCCTAGGGCGGACCCAGAAACTATTAGTCAGGGGCCTAAGGGTGTTAGAGCCTCTGTTGTAAAGAATCCGGTTCCTCTAGATAAGGAAGCTAGAGCTTTGGATAGATGGGGTAAGAAGGTGTATACCTCTTCTACTTTAGCAATGAGGGCTTTAAATTGCCAGTTTCATATGTTGAAGTATCAGAATTTCCTCCTTTCTCAGCTAAAATCTAAAGTGGATGCTTTGGCAGAGGGTATAGAGTGTAAAGAATTGCAGGATTTAGTACATGTCTCTGAACAGGTGGGTAAGCATTCTTTGCAATATGGTTTTGATGCTGTACAGGCCTCTTCTAGGGTGGCTGCCACTGGTTCAGTTCTTCGTAGGCACGCCTGGCTTAAGGATCAGAATTTGTCCGAGCATGTTAAAACTAGAATTCTGGATGCCCTTTACAGTCTGAAGTTTTGTTTGGTCCCCCTGTGGAGTCGGTTTTGAAGAAAATGGAAGACAAGGCTAAGTCTATGCAGACTGTTAAAGATTTTTTGCAGGTACAACCTCCAAAGTTTAGTAGGAATTGGCCTACTAAGGGGTGGACCTACCCTTCTTCTGATTCTCAATCTAGGGGTAGATCTAGACGTGGCAGGGGTAGAGCTCACAGTACATTCAGGCCTAGAACTTGGAGTTCGCCTGCACAATCTGCAGGTGAGGGCAGGGGCCAGTCCTTTCGTAAACAGGCCCAATGACCTGCATTTTCAGCTGCCAGATTCTTCTTGCCTGGCAGCTCCTTTGGGAGGAAAGTTAGCACTCTTCAAGCAAAACTGGCTTTTAGTCACCCAGGACAAATGGGTATTGGACATTATAAACCGAGGCTACAAGTTTTATTTCCATACATTGCCTCCTTTCAAAGGCATGCCAGACGTTCCTCCTCGGCAAAGGATAGAGGCTCACAAGCAGATTTCTTTGCTTCTTCAAATAGGAGCTATACAGCCAGTTCCTCTGTCAGAAGTGGGACTAGGATTTTATTCTCGCCTGTTTCTAGTACCAAAGAAAGGGAACACGTGGAGACCAATTTTGGATTTATCTATCCTCAACACTTATCTGGACATTCCAAAGTTCAAAATGCTGACGTTACAACAGCTTTTACCTCTGTTGGGAAAAGATCACTGGATGGTAACTCTGGATCTCAAAGAGGCTTATCTTCATGTTCCTATCAGGCCCAGTTGCAGGAGGTACCTGCGTTTTCGGGCTGGAAATTTACATTATCAGTTCTCTGCATTGCCCTTTGGCTTATCTACTGCACCCAGAGTGTTCACAAAGGTTCTGGCTCCAGTGATTGCCTTTTTCAGGTTAAGAGGAATACAGATTTATCCTTATTTGGACGATTGCCTGATTATTGCACAACACAAAGACGAACTTCTTCATCATCTTCAGTATGTGATGGTAGTGTTAAGATGCCTAGGGTATTCTGTGAACGAAACAAAGTCCAGTCTAGTACCCTCTCAGGACATGTGCTTTCTGGGTGTGAGACTGAATACAGCTTCCCAGATGGCCTTTTTGACCCCGGACAAACAAAGAAGCCTTTCTCTTTATTTCCATCAAATGTCTCTACAGTCCAGGCTGACTGCAAGGACAGTCCTTCAAGCCTTGGGGTTCATGGCATCTTGTATTCTGGTGCTTCCCAATGCCAAACTGCATATGAGGAAGCTTCAATGGTATCTCAAAAATGTATGGACACAACACTGCCAAGATCTAGACACTGTCATTCCAATAATTCCTTGCATTCAGAAAGAATTTTTATGGTGGGCTCAGGAATGTCACCTAAACAAGGGATGCTCTGTGACCCGACCAGAGGCGAGTCAGATACTAACGACAGATGCCTTGGACAAGGCTTGGGGAGCACACCTCAATGGAAAATGGGTGCAAGACATGTGGCCTGTCAGACTTCAGCATTTGCATATCAACTTGAAGGAGATGTTAGCAGTTCAATTTGCATTGATGGCTTTCACGGGATTTACTTCACCCAGGACAGGTGTTGATTCAAACAGACAACACTACTGTCATGTGGTACATCAACAAGCAAGGGGGAACCCATTCGTACCCTCTTTGCAGGCAAGCGATGATTTTGTGGGAGACTGCTCTCAGTTTACACCTCAATCTTCAGGCAAGGTTTCTACCAGGAGCACAGAACTCCTTAGCAGATGTGTTGAGCAGACAAATTGTGGATCCTCACGAGTGGAAACTGGATCCTCATGTGTTTCAAAAGTTGACAGTGTTATGGGGGACTCCAGACATAGATCTGTTCGCTTCTCCACTAAATTTCCAGTTGCCAAAGTTTTGCACAAAAATGTTTCATCCCACAGCTTGGAAGGTGGACGCTCTATCATTCAGTTGGAGCAATCTTCATGTCTATGCCTTTCCACCTCTGCCTCTCATTCCCAAGGTACTCCTGAAGGCCAGAATAGACAAGCCATCCATGATTCTGATAGCGCCGGATTGGCCTCGACAGCACTGGTACCCACTACTGAGGAGTTTAGTACGGGAGCCTCCATGGCCTCTGCCTTTGATTCCGCATCTTTTGTCTCAGGAGGGCAATCACTTCCTCAATGTCAAGATTCAATCTCTACATCTCACAGCCTGGCATATTCTGTTTTAGACCCTGGAGGGTCTCAGCTTCCACAACAAGTTTTGAATGTTATTTTGGAGGCCAGAAGGCCTAGTACAAGGAAAGTTTACGCAGATAAATGGAGGAGATTTTTTCTTTGGAGCAAAGCGAAGGACTTTGATGTTTCCAAGCCTGATTTAAGTGCTTCTCTTCTTTATCTTACTGAGTTATTGGACAAGGGTTTGTCTTTCTCCTCGATAAAGGTTCATGCTGCAGCCATTTCGGCTCACTATGACTGTGACCCTCCTTTATTTTCCCGTCCTTTGTTTAAGCAATTTCTTAGAGGGGCAAAGAACATAAGACCCCCACATAGAGCTCCTACTCCTGCTTGGGATCTCAATTTTGTGTTGGAAAAACTTACTCTACAACCTTTTGAGCCTGCAGCTACTGCCGAGTTAAAGTATTTATCATGGAAGACTGCTTTTTTGTTGGCCATTACCTCTGCAAGAAGGGTTTCTGAATTACAGGCCCTTATGGCAGTGGAACCTTTCCTGATTTTTCATAAGGATAGGGTATCTTTGCGTACTAATCCTTCCTTTATGCCTAAAGTGGTTTCTAGTGTGGCCTTGAACCAAACTATTCATTTGCCTACTTTTTATGCAAACCCCCAAAATAAAGAGGAGAAGATTTTGCATACTTTGGATATTCACAGACAGTTACGTTATTATTTGAGCAGAACCAAGGGGTTCAGGCAGTCTCAGCAGTTGTTTGTTTCTTTTGCTTTGGGTTCTCAGGGGAAACCTGTTTCAAAACAAACTATTTCTAAATGGATTGGGTTTTGTATTTCTTTCTGTTATTCCCATCATGGTAAGGAGGTTCCGGCTGGAATCAGACCTCTTTCCACTAGAGCTACTGCCACTTCTACTGCCTTTCTAAGGGGGGTAGCTACAAAAGATATTTTGGAAGCAGCCACTTGGAGTTCAGTACATACTTTTTCCAAGCATTACCACCTTCCTCTTTATTCTAAGTCTAGGGCTGGATTTGCCTCTGCAATATTACAGGGCATTTTAGCAGCCCCTAATGCTTTATGATTTTGCCATCCTCCCTTTACCTCTGCTTTGGGATTCTACCCATAAGTAAGGACTGCAGCAATGTGAGATGAAGAACATAGTACAGTTTTGTACCTACCATAAATGTAGATGTCCACATTGCTGCAGTCCAATTTACCCTCCCTCCTTCCCCTCTGTAGTTTGGCATGGTAATATGGTTTGGGTGATGGTTGTTGTTGGGCATGTTTTTGGGAGGTATCCTGTTTTTGGGCTGTGGCCTTTCTTTTTAGGGCCTTCTGACATCTGGGGCAAGAAAAGACTGAGGATATGACGTCGGTCATGCGCTTTTATACCCTGACGCTCTGATGTCAGATCTGAGCGCCCATGACCGACGTCAGCCTAATACTTTGGTATTCGGGCCGACCGAGGACAGCGGACTACCCATAAGTAAGGACTGCAGCAATGTGGATCTTCGAACATCTACATTTATGGTAGGTACAAAACTGTACTTTTCTAAATAATGGCATACATGTAAATTACAGACTTCATATCATTCAGAAAATGCATGGTAAGACAAATCCTGTCATTCTTGCAATGTTCAAGGTTTATAGGAGCAGTATTTAAAATCTGCCCCTATTTTGGGCATTTGCCACCCCCCCCCCCATTATTTTAGGCTTTGTTAACATTTCTAAGAGGTTGAGAGGTATAAAGGCATGACAAGTCATTAAAACATAATGTATTGTGTTTCACTCCTTATACTGCAGTTTAGTAAATGTACATGCAGTACTAAGGTATAACCTACTATTTATGCTTTCTAAGGCTAATTTGCTGTCATACATGAACTGACTTGTATACATTCTAGACCTTACACAAAATGCGTGATAGGCTTATTGGTCTGAAGTTTACCGAGACTGATTCAGGTCCTCTCTTATGTACATGGATTGTTAAAACATATTTTCTAAATAAGCAGAATGCCACCAGTTTGAAGCACTTAACAAATAGTATTCCAGATGATCTCAAAATATTATATGTATTACACCTAAGACTTTATCCAGTGTCACAGAACTTGTGCATTTTAGTTTACACAAAGATACAGTAATCTTCTGTAAATGACAGACTAGCGAAATGCTGCAGTCAAAGGTTCTGCCTTTTCTTTAATATAGTTATAGATAGACTTGCAGTTAACTTTGACGTTATATTTTACAACATCTGGAAGTCACATGTAGTCTCCTATCCAAGTAGAGATTAAACTCAACCTTTCTTAGCTTCAACAGTCAGTTAAGACGTGGCTTCCAGATATTACAAAAAATATGAATGGCTTTTAGAGCAAAATGCAGACAGTGCCATTTTTCCTGCTTATTGTTGAGCTGTGATCATAAATTGATATTTCTTGGAGTGCTAGGTTTCTGACCCTTGTCTTGTAAATGCTTTCACTGCCACAGATTAAAAATGATTTCCAGACTTTAGCTCATAAAAATATTTCACTTTGGGGGAAGGGAGGAGTTAACAAAAACATTGTCAGACCTGATCTAAAGAAAGAATTGAAATAATAGGCAGTGAACCTGCATCATAAAGCTGTGATGTGATACAAAGAAAGACTGAAAAAGATTTGTTGTTTTTTGTTAAACAAATAGAATTGGTGTACATAGAACAAACATTGGGTTTGTGGGGAACAATTCTTGTTGGCATTTAGGTGGCAGAGAACAGCAATGAAAGAAAAAGGCATTTTATTTGCATTTCATTTTGCATTCTTTAGACCGCATCTGTACTATGAGCCCAGTAATGTGACTACTGATAAAACTGAAAAGATAGAAACATTCCATTCTGGGGCACTAGGCTAGATTAAAGCACTACAGTGAAAGATGTGACTTACTCCTGATATTGTTTTATGGCTATCCTAGAAAGGAAGCTTAAAAGGGTTGTCACCTTAGTTTTCAGAGTACTAATGGCCTGCCATGGTGAAAATTAGATGTATTTTTACGGTTGTCCCTACAAAAGTACATTTAACGTATAGTTAGACTGAGTGTGGCAGTGTTAGAGTAAACTTTAAGAAGTTCTTCACATTTCTCAAGCTGTACTTGGTGCACTGATGTGTTGCTCCAGTCACGGAGGGGAAATTTCTGAGAATTTTTACCCAGGAGTACAAATTTCTAATGGGCATGCACACTATTAGACTTTACCTTGAGTATTAGGGGAGATTAAAATTCAGACACATAAGTACCTTAAATCCACTTTTTGTTGCTGTGCTTTTTATTATATTTGGTGTGTACACATTAATATTTCTGTAAACTAATCACACCAGTAAGTCATATATTAGGAAGTGAATCAATGTAGTCAAATCTGTTTTCCATGCCATTCTGGTATCAGTATCTGATGTCTACTAACTAGATATGTGCAGTACATCCATTTAAGCATTGAATTCAAATAGCTTGAATGTCTGGGCTGATAAACTGATTATGCTGCTGGGTTCAGTTCACAACCCCTCTATTCTCTGGACTTGCTTTACTTATTTGTTTTATTTCTATGATTACCAAGGTGGCGTCACCAAACTGGATCTAGCCTCACCTTTAGTCCAGTATAACATAAGATGCAGATGCATAGCACAGTCAGTTTCACTGTGCCTTTGCCCTTTGTTTTATTATGTATTTTACTGGAACCATGGGAACCCTCAGTACCATTGTGTGCAGGTGTCTAGCATCATAAGCTTATCCTATCAGTGCAGGTGTCTAGCATCATAAGCTTACCCTATCAGTATAGCTAACAATGACATTTATAGTTGCCATGCTGAAGCAATTGTATTACTGTCATGCAGCCTTCATTTAGGATACAAGACTTCACACCTGTAAGGGTACACACAAGTCACTTGACCTCCTTCCCCAAACTGTGTCACATTTACAAGAGATAACACTGCTGCTGTACTGGGGGTCTGGGCTCTGGTCCTGAGCTTGATGCAGTAGTGGGTCTTTCAATGGGAGAATGTCAGATGGGACACATGCAGCTCATACAGCTATAACTCCTTTATCCTTCCTGTAACTACACAGATAGATTTGTATAGCATGAATAAAAATCGCAGTCTCCTGTATGGTAACCTTGATACAGTCTACTTTATGCATTAACCCTCCTTCTGTTGCCTTCAGAAGCTGACAGTAATTTTGTTTTAGTTTTGCAGGCTATCTAACAAGAGGATGCGTACAGCCAAACACTGTTGATACAACCCTTAAAATCCTGGTGTGTCCATTGCCTGTTGCCCTAATACTTGTGGGTCTTTTCTTTTTTAAACTGTATCCCATTGATGAGGAAACCAGAAGGAAAAACAAAAAACTCTTAGAAGATTTGAGGTGAGTGAAACTATCAAACATGCATCAACATTTAAGTTAAGAAGAATATAATTCTGTGTCTTCAGCATTACAGTCTTTTTCCAATGTTGCTGTTGCACAGACACCTTCTGTTTGAATTGAATTATGTTTTAGCAGTTCACTAATCTAGCAACTTCAGAACCACTCTGTCTGTTTTATATAAGAAACTGTTTGCATATGTTTTAGTGAGTATCTTGTATGAATAAAATTATTATCGTTCTATCTTCCTACGTGTAGAAAAATGGGCATTCTACTTCCTATCCCAGTCAGTGGTGGCTGGTGATATCAAAGTTAACAGGGGAGCAGGAAGAAAATGAATGGGTGGAGCTATATTACAGCAGGTCAGCAACTGTTTAACTATGATAAAACAAGAGCTGAAGTCGTCCACAGACTCCAGAGCCACTCATTATAGCCACTTTGACTATTTACATTGCAGAAACCCAATTATCAGATAAAAAAGTAATATTGGTACCAAAGTATTTAAGCTTATTTTATTCAAACACTAGCTATGCCAAACCAAATCAACAAATGTTTAATTGTGATCAAATGAGAGCAAGAGTCAATCAGTTTCACTCATAGACTACCTTCTTACCTACTAATTACAGCCACCTTATTGAATTTGTGCGCCTCAGATGTCTGAATGAGATCAGATGAATGAATAAATACAGAAATAATGTCCACAGTCATTTAGTTCAACTCATTACTGAGACATGCATACAGTGAAACCCATTGGACATACACACACACACACACACACCATTTACAGATGCTTTATTGGCTGTTTACACCTTTGATGCCAGACTGTGGTTAAATGAATGAATAAATACATAAATAATAGCCACAGAAATTTATTTCAGCTCACTGCTATTAGACACATCCAGTGTAGACCATTACAATCTCCTACATGCAAGCACACTTGCATTCACACACACACACACACACACACACACACACACACACACACACACACACGCACACACACACACGATACTGTTTCACAAATGCGTACTATCCTGCAGAATGACTGATAATGTCACCTAAGAAATTCTGGATTAACAAAGTGTTATTTAATTAAAAAAACATCCCTATTGCTCACATTATCTGAGTCCCATCCACAAATCACTGCATGTTCTTTCACTTTTGATTTGGGCTGCCTCAGGCAAGAGTCAACTGATGCAGCCTGAGTCATTTGGAAAGAATCTAGCAAAGCAAACAACCCTATCTGAGACATTTTATCTATCTTTTACCAGAATTGTTACCATCATATCAGTCTTGAAAACCTTCCAGTTTGGTTGCTTGATGTATAACTTCATTGCACTGCTGTCGTGCTTAGTATCCTGCTAAGTTAAAGATCTATTTCTTCATGTCCATGTAATCATGACAGTGGTGTGGTACCAGGTGCACTAAAATCAAGGATGTCACTGCATCAAAATGGCATAGCTATTTTCTAACAGAAGAGTGAATATTTGATGCACTGAGAAAAGTAGTAAAATAGTTATTTCAGTGGTAATCTACAAACATAGTTTGAAGTTTATGTACAACTGCTCTATGAAGGCCATCACTGTAGTCAATAAGTGATGCCTTTTAATGTAGCTGGAATGTTTAGGTATTGCATGGGTGTCAGTGTTACTGTCTGAAACTGTTGAAAATACAGGCTTGTCAAGCACCTTTCTGAAAACTGAAAAGTGCTTAGCAGTTGTTAAGGACTCAGTGCGGTTAAGCATATGTCTTGTGCAGTGGCCACAACAGGAGAGTTTCAGGAAGCCATTAAATGCTTCATTAAATTTTTTTTAAAGTCCATATGAAGTCTTTCCCAGCTTTCTGATGCACTTCTTATGTAGCCAGTCTATGTATGAATGCAGTTAGTGTTTTACTGCCTTCTAAGCTGTAAAGCATTTACCACTACTACTACATTTTTCTCTAAATTCTGCACTACATGTAAGAAGGTTCAGCACCATGCACTACAAAGAATAATGTTTGGGCTTTCCAGTCATAACCAAGGAAGTTATGTTTTCTCAGCATGAATGTCAAGGTTCTCCTCTTGAGCTTTATTTCTGAGGTGAATTTCTTGATTCTTGATATTTCATGTCTTGAATACATACCACCCTGATTATGCCATTGTTTGCTTTGCTGTGAAGTTATTAAGCCCTTTCTAACACTCTATGTGATGGTATGCATCACTAGCAAACTTGGATTGTGATGATGCTGTGGTTGTAAGTCCACATATTGGGCTTTTGCCTGTGCCGAATGCCAGACAAGTGGCATAGCTATAGTATTCTGGACTGGATTGTTCTTTAGCACCAATCATCCCAGTTTAATGAATGACATCCTTAACAGAAGGTAGATCCCTTCCCAAGGGAAGGAACTGTTTCCATTCTCTTTAGTCTTCCAGCCTTTTTTCAAGAAAGAGACCTCTGTCACCCTAAGAAGAGAGCTAAGTATCCTTTAGTATCCTCTTCCTCCAAGCCGGTTGGGACCCCTTGGAGTTTTCTGCAGCTGGTTTCTTAATGTATTCTGGATTCTGCTCCATATTTGCCCAATGGGAGGGCTATCCCCAGTTGATCCTGACAGAGAGTTCACATTTGGAATCAGTGTGATTGGAGCTGGGACCCTGTCAGTCACACCACTGTCCCCAGTCCTCTTCCTGTCATATTCTGTGTGGGTGATTCTACTGTAGCAATGTTCTTAGCTCAAAGTTAGACATCAGGCTCAGGTACACCTGAGGCTGTCTTATTACAGGAGAATGGATGTCAGTTATTTATTCTCTTTGCCAGAATGGGACTGGATGTTATAATCTAGTAGCTGTTCATAGCATTCTTGCTGTCAGGAGGAAGATTCTTAGTGTCCCATATCTCCATGCTTTTTGCAGATGGTCTGAATGGTAGTTAGACCTTGGGACATTTTATGGCTTGTTTTTATGGGAGCTCATATTAATTCTCTCTGATTTGCTCTGTATGAATATCACTGCTGGTGGGAATTTGCCCTTTGAGTTTCCTCAAAGTCCAAACACTCCTTTGATGTTAGCTACTAAGGCTAGCCTGGAGAGACTAGATTCCTTTTGTGCCCTCCCTATGACTTGACCAGGTTCTTGTAGCCCTGCCTAGAGATTTCTAACAGGGCTTCCTGTAGGAACACCCCCTAATTAGACATGGTCCCATAGAGCTGCCACTATTTTCAGATGTCCTTCCTCATTCCTGCTCAGTTTGTCATCTTTTTAGATGTAAATATATTCCGCCTTCCCTTCAGTTGCTTCTTCCCTCTGATAGGCCAGTAGCTATGCATGGATGCAGCTCAGACCCAGATCTAGACCAGAATGCATTTCCAGAGTAGGAACGCAGCCACATTTTTCATGGTGCCATTCAATGCCTAATAACCAGAGTATTGCTATGGACTGTTTATAGATACCTCATATTTCAGATTTTATTCTGTATTCTTGTCTTAATTGTTGGAAATCCCTGTGGAACCCAATGTGGACCTTTCCTTTGTGCATCCTATACAGCTGTTTGTGTTTGCTGATAAAAGGTATTCCTCACCAAGACTCACTTTCATTTTTGAGTCAGTGGGCCTTTCTTCTTTCCCCTTAGTAAGGTGTATTGTTAAACATTTAGAGATTAAGACAGGGCTGCTGACCTGTGTGACCATGGAGTCTGCCCTTTTGGGCACATTGTCTCCTGCGGTACTTTGATGCTATACGCTTTGTGGGGAATTGTTACTCATCTGGAAATGGCACCTGACTATGAACTCCGGCTTCACTGGCTCAGATGTTCACACTTCTGTGGATGAGAATGTACTGCATTTGCTGTGAACTACTCACTTGTCCTCTTCTGGATTGTGTCAAAACTGAGTCTCTGTAAGTAGGGCAGTAGAGATAGCCCTTCTTCCAGTAGCGGGATCACCATCTTTCACTTTTCCTGCTTGATGCAGCTGATAAAGAAAGTGGGTGATCGTGTTCTCCTTTCTGTGCCTTAGGGTATTCCTATACATTTCCTTACAATATTCTCTCATTCTGCATTCTTCACAGAATTCAGATATCAAAGATATTCTGCAAGTCATTATGGATGAATTAGGACATGCATTCAAGTTCCCAGTTTTGTGGAGATATAGGAAAGTCCTCTGGTCTTAGACAGAAATGTTTACCATGATTTTAGGAGCAAATGTTTCCACTTCATAGCCTGGTCCCAGCTTGTTGGCTAGGGCTGCAAAAAAAAAAAAAGCTTGAAGATTAGAAGACTTCCATTGAGGCCTCATACAGGAAAATGTTCTCAAGTTGGATGTAGTGTTACAGTATGACACTTCATTTTGTCATTTACAGGTGCTAATTAAATTTAGGATGTCTTATATCAGTATTGTGTCCATTTTTCCTGGTGGTGGACAAGAGTGAGGCCCATCTCCAGCTGGTTGGCAGCTCTTTTGAGAGTGTTGCTGCTCTGGTCCCCCTTTGAGTAACATCTCCCCTTCAAGGACTTGGACTTCATATTTGATGGGTGTGACTGCCCATAATTAGGCCTTACTATTCAGTTAAACTGTCTTCCTGGTAGCTTTACTTCTGAAGGCAGGATCCTGGCATTTCAGACCTACAGATGTGGGACCTCCTTTAATCCTCTTTCTGAGAGCTGCC
This sequence comes from Protopterus annectens, assembly GCF_019279795.1. Lineage (NCBI taxonomy): Eukaryota > Metazoa > Chordata > Ceratodontiformes > Protopteridae > Protopterus > Protopterus annectens. The sequence goes on along the minus strand of NC_056726.1, from coordinate 1,811,001,737 downwards.
CTTCTTGGTCCTGCTTCTGCTTAGAAGGTAGCTTTGATTTCTGTCACTGAACCAGTCTATTCAGACAGAACTAGAGAGAAAAAGTGCTCTTCTGTACCTAGAGCTCCAGTGCCTGCTTAGGTGTTCCCTGAAGTGTTTGTACCGTTTTATTTACATAGACTGGAAGTTCATCTCCCTGGATTCTAGAAGGCAGTGGTCAAATCTGCCGAACAGACAGACAGTGGGTTGATGGCTGGATCCTTTTCTGCCTTTGGTTGGCTCCACCCACTTGTCTTTGTTGCTGTCAAAATCTGTTATGCTCAAGGAGTAGTTGCCTGCAGTGCTTGCTTTGGAATATCTCAGTGCAGACATTAACACCATGAGTATATGATTTGTGATGCTGTCTTTCTTCCAGCATTATTGCCTTAGCTGTGACTCTGGTTATAGTCTCTGTCCCTCTCTGTCTGTCTTAGTGAGATTGTACTCCAGATGTCTGAACTCTGTTCTGGTGCACTGCTTCAATGCATTCCACTCTGCTACCTTATTCATTAGGATTCGACCCAGCCCAAAGATCCATCAGTGAAAGTTCCTCAGTGCTCTGGTTGTATGTCTTACTGTGCCAGAGGACGCTCCTTGATGTGTAAAGAATACTCTGCCAAGATCTTCCTGTTGATTGATGGTCTTTCTAGCCAGAGTTCCTTGTAAACTGGAAAGATGTATACAAATATATCCCTTTTCAGCAATGAAGGTGCTAACCTTCATTCCTGTTTCTTGATTTGCAGGAAAGTACTCATTAGTGTCTACTTCTAAATTGGGGGGTAGGGGTGAAATAGCAGATGAGCATGCTTATGCAGTTGATGTATTACATCACAGCATGATATCGCAGGCAGGCAGCCACCCTCAGATATGAGAATGTCTGGTAAAAAATGCATATTTCATAAAGGAGGATGCTATCATAGCTTAACTGAAACTATAAGAATCTTTCTGTTATAAACACCATTGATTGCAGGGAGCAGACTTCTTCCTTTATCTAGATGACTAGCTCCTGTACGCATCAGTGTTTGAGCATCTGCTGAAAGCAAGAGATTCTTTACTGATCACAGTCTGACCCCTAAACATTACACTGAGTACCACTTCATCTCACTTGAAGTCGTCATGAAATCTGACATTCACAGAGTGCAGCTCAAGTAAGGTCAACTGCAGAGTTAGTTTACTTCGAGAGAATTCCATCTGTCTAAAGAACAATAAACACTATGCTACAGAAAACAGAAACTCTGTACCAACTCACTTTTGCTTAAAAGCACTAGGACTGACAGCAGTAACCATTCTCTCAGCTCCCCAATGCCAGGTTCCACATGCATATGCTTCCGTGGACCCCTTAAATGCAATGGTCTCAGATTTTGGATAGTCTCTCTCCCTTCAAATCAGGATCTCCCAATACTGCGAGTCTCATTTTAGCATAGTGAAGGCAGACAGAAGGCCTTGTTATGATCAACCACTTCCTCCTTCCTACTCCCATGGTATCTTTCACCACAGACTCCTCAGCTTTAGGGTGGGTGATCGCTGTCAGGCAGGACATCTCAAGGAGATTGCACAACAGGGTGCCAACCTACACATAAATGTGGTGGAGAAGAGAGCAGTACTTCATATTATGTAGGAAGTCCAACATTCTCTCTCTCCTACAGGGTACTCTTACCAATCATACAGACAGCATGGCCTTCATCTGGTACATAAATAAATAGGGCGAAACATAGTCCTACAACATCACCAGAAAGTGATGTGGATATGGGAATGAGCCATGATGTTGTTGAACCACTTCCCAACAGTAGTACACATACTGGATCAGGCCAGTTCTCTGGATGACAGACTGTCTGTCCACGTTATAATACCTCATAAATGATCCGTAATCTTGTCAGTTGCATGAATAATCTTTCAGTGGTTGGGGAAGCCTAGCTGTGATCTTTTTTTTTTTTTTTTTTTTTTTCCCTGACCAGATCCAAGTGCAGCAGCAACTTTTCCCTTTTCTGACTTCTGGGACAGTGACCAAACAATGCTCTAGTCCTGTACTGGCCTCCGGTACTACTATGTGCCTTTCCATTCTTTCCACTGATACCAATGTTCAGACAGAAAGACAAAGCCAACATTTCCATGGTCATTCTCATAGCTCCCTTTTGGCCGTGGTGGGTGTAGCTTCCCATTTTGTGGCCTCATCTTCTGGTGAAATTTCTACTCTTGAGACCCTTGAAAACCCACTTCAGTCTCATGCAGACCTTTATTTGCTTATCTTGACCTCTTTGTTTTGGGCAGCACAGTGGCACAGCAGATAGAGTCGTCACCTCACAGCAAGAGGTTCCCTGGTTTGAATCTCAGCTGAAGTGCCATCTATGCAGAGCTTGCATGTCCTCTCTGTGTTCACCTGGGTTTCCTGCAGGTGCTCTAGTTTCCTTCCACATTCCAAAGACATGCAGTAGATGGATTGGACACTATGAATTGGCCATAGGTGTGAGTGTGTTGTATGGAGGAAATACTGATGCAGTGCTAGCCAACTAGAGATGTAAACCTTGACTCTAGATAATTATCACTGTTGAAGTCGCCCATGTGCAAAATGGGAAAAGGGGGCTGTGGATGGATGGACTGGCCATTTTGCTTCTGCACTTCCTGTGATGACCAGAGATGCTACTTACCCTCCTAAGGTCATCCAAATCCTTACCTCCACTCAGAGGCCCAACATTAGTAACACATATAAAGGGAAGTAGTGTAGATTTGCAGTATAGACAACCGCCCAGGGATAACACTTTTTTCAGCAACCATCTTGGTTGTTTTAGATTACTTGTTTTGGATCATTGCAGCAGGCCTCGAAGTGCATTTTTAAACCATATCAGGTTTCCATCAGGGTTTCCATAACAATTCCCTGGTACTTCTTAAGCTGGCAAAATGTTTGATTGAGGGATCATCTTTACTAGGACACCATTAAAGACTCTGTTGAGCCCAGATTTTGTACTGCAGAAGCTAACTTTGCCCCCTTTTGAAATAGCATTTTCAGCAGATCTAAAGTATTAATCTTGGAAGACTTTTTTGGTGGCAGTATGTCAGCCAGAAAAATATTTGACCTTCTGGCTTTATGCATTGACTCTCCATATGCATTTTTTATAAAGAAAGACTAAAGTTGTGAATTAACCCATCCTTTATGCCAATTATGGCTAAGGAGACTAACTTAAATCAGTTTATCAATCTTCCCAGTAAAAGGGAATTTATCCTGCATTGTCTAGATGCCCCCAGGTATTTGAGATTTTACTTGTATCTTGACTAAACAATTCAGAAAAGACAGTTTATTTTCTAATCCCTTTGCTAAAACAAAGGAAGTTGAGAAGTCTTTAAACTAATTATGTCAAAATGTATTACTTATAGCATCAAATTTGTTACAAATATGGCAGAAAAGCTTCTTCCTTCAAAAGCTCATCCTACTAGAGTCTTAGCTGCATCTAAGACATTTTTCACTAAAGCTTCACAAAGTACTATAAGATGAATATGATGTCCAGGAAAAGGTCTCTCTTTGTGGCCACCATATTGTGTGGGATTCTTTCTTAACCACTGAAGAAGTTATTCTTGGGACTCTTACATGTTAAGGAGGAAAGGTTGAATCATCTTATTTATGAAAATTATATACATACTATAACAAAAAAATAGATATATGGTTATAGTCCCTCTTTAACAAATTCACCCACCTTCCTCAGTTGAAGCACGGACCGCGGGAATTTTTTTCCCTGGCTTATAGGCTTTTTATTACACCAGTGCTGAGTTCTGGAGTTACATCCAAGTAAATCTGGAGTTTAATTAATGCATGGAATTATGAGAGGATTGGGGTTTTTAGAACCTGGGAAGGTTTTACATGCCAAGCTGACGTGTGTCTGCAGATAAGTCCTAGAGGTTAAAGAGGATGGACTCTGGACATCTAGAGCTGTCATTATAGTAACTACATAACTTTTATTTGTGTGTTATGAAATAATAAATTACTTATACATATGTCTACTATTTAAAATAAATCAGCATAACAAAATAAATTAATACAGCCTATTGTCATTTTTCTTCTAGAATAAATGAGTCTGACACAGATTCGTCAGATACCTACAGTAACAAGAGCACACCTGTATAGCAAAGTTTAGTGCCTGTCAAGAACCCAGCCAAGGTGTTAAATGTTGATTGATGGATGTCCTGCTGCTATGTTCCTGTAGTTCAAGACCAAAAGCACTTCAAGACAGCTCAGGTTCAAATTAAATCTGTATTATGGACTGGATATGGACTTCAGTGTCCTGAATTAATAATTGGTGCTTTTCTTTTTATACTAAATCAGCAACAACAAAGATCTGATAAAGCCATCAGCCCATTAGCTGTAGTGCATTCTGGTAACACCAGGATGCTCCGTGTTCAGTGTACATTACACTATTAAGCTGTAAATTGTAAATATTATGTAAATAAATATATTTATGTGTACATGTTTAAATGTAAATAGACTTTTATTGTAGAAAAAATATTCTTTAAATGGATACTAAATATTTTAAATTAATTGAAAACCTTCTTTATTATTAAAACTAGAAAACTAAATCTGAATTGGTTATTTTTTAAACTGAAGAAAAATATATTTATATTGCTTGGCTATTTGTACTGTCCTCAGTATAGCAGAAGTACTGAAATTTCAAAGTGCATTAGCATCTGAACATGCAAACTGAGAAAGATCTTCTGCTTTGGTGAATTCTTTTCTTTCAGCAATAATCAGCAGATGTGTCTTGGCAGGTGATGTTATTTTATTTCATGGTTGTGGTACACTGATAACAGGCTTTCTATTAAAAGTTGCAAGTAAATACCTAAAAACAAAAAAAAAAAATGAGCTGCATTCATGATACATGGATGAGAGAGTTCTATGTAATAAAAACAGTAGCACGTTGCACCTTGTTGACTCCTAAATATAAGAACATTACAAAGAAATGAGTATACCTTCATCAGCATATGAATTAACTGCATAAGCTATACTATCCAGCGTCTTGCTGGCCTTATGCAGATATTTAGGTTTTGGCAGCACATGCCCACATGACTATCCTAGTCTGCTTATTTGTTGGATAAGCTTCAAGGCTTTCCTGTGTCCATGGCTCATAATTCCATCCTTTTACTGGTCTTCTGCACACTTGAATTGAGTCACTGCTTCTTATCACACTATCACTACTAAAAGAATATTCCAGTTCTCCACTGTTGATTCTGAGAAATACTTTTTCATATCTCCCTGTTTTGATTCTCAGCTGGGGTGCCTTCTGTGCGGAGTCTGCATGTTCTCCCTGCGTTTGCGTGGGTTTCCTCCAGTTGCTCCGGTTTCCTCCCATGTTCCAAAGACATGCATCTGGAAAGTTTCTCCCCAGGCCTCCAGTAAAAATGGGTTCTGTCCCATTCAGACTTTCCCAATAAAAAATTGTTAAATAAATAAATAATTAAAACATGATATTGTGTTATCTTGCTCTCATGCAAGCATTCTAAGTGTAAACTATGCAGATTACCTTGAGGCACTAGGCACAAGGTCAAAGAGGGCATTAAGGAGCCTATTCCAGTTCCTCAGTTGCTTCGAAGAACTGTCTGGTTAAGCGACTTGCTCAGAGTCACATTGTAGGCAAACAGAGATTAAGTGAATCAAATCCTGGACTACAGGAAGCAGGCTAAGGCATAGCCTTAAGAACCATTTGGTAAAGGTTTGTTTAGGAACTGTTTGATCCTACTTCCATGATATGAAAGGTCCAAACAGCTGATAACTGCTTAAAATATTTTGTTCAATTAATATAGTACTAGAACTGGTTATGCACATCCATCATGTGTTGTAGGGATTCTGGTTAAAAAAAAAAAAAAAACGGTCATTTGAATGAAATGATTTAAAGCTAGTTCCAGGAATGCCTTGGATAGGGAGGAAGGACTGGCCATGAAAGTCACTCTGCATTAATGAAAAACTGTGTAAATGTTATTGCATATGATGGCTTGTAACTCTGAATTTCTGGTAGAGAGGCTAGCTCAAAGAGAAGGGTTTTCTATTAAAGGAATGTCAATACAGCCATGCTTGTGTCCTCCAAAGGTGAGAAGAAAGTCTGTTTTCTGTTAAGAAAAATGAAGTTCTAAGGAAGAGGGAGGAATCTGCTGGGTGGCCTGAGGTGGAAGACCCTCTTCATAAATAAATTAATGGCTGAGATTGAGGAGATATGGTACCATGGATAAGCAAGCTGAGGGAGTAGGTAAGTGGACTGTAATAGAATCTTAGGCCAAATCCTGAGCAAACAGCTCTGAGAGATCCTGCAAAACGAGAGGAGGTGGACTTAGTTCCATACATATATGCTAATGCACCATAGAGATAATTCCTTCTATTGTAATGTCTCCTGATATTCAGTGTCTTATCCTGCTATATCATGCTACTCACCAAGTGGAAGAATACATGTGTTGGGGAAGAAGGCTGAAGTTACCCATGCATAAACTGTGAGTGTCTTGAGGTTCAGGCATGAAGTATGAATCTTTTGAGCTGGAGACATGTATTCCTGAGTCAGACAAGTGTAGTGAAATGAATGATCTGAAGTTCATGTGCTCATTTGCATAGACTAAAAGAACTATGGTTGTCTTGGCAACTGGGGTGCTTTCAGGATGAGCCCTGCCTTTTTTCTTCTTGCCTTCTGAAGTACCTTTGTTTGAGGAGATGGGAAAGGCAGACAGAAGCCCCAGGTTCCATGAGATGAAGAAAGTATCCACTGTTTAAATCCCCTTGTAGGGGAACGTGAAACAGAATCATCTTAGCTGATCATCCTGGGAAACAAACAAGTCTAGATTAAGACTGTCTTATTTCTGTATTTTGCTCAGTAAGACCCCACTGACCAGCTTCCATTTGTGCAGTTTACCCAAGGACTTACTTGAGTGATCTGCTACTGTGTTTAGTGAGCTGTAGATGTAAGCTGTCTGGAGATAAAGGCTCTGCTGCAGATCCAAAACACCAGACTGGAATGAATCTAGGATGGCCTGATCAGAAAAAAATGACTCTGGCTGAAGGTAAACTACTTTCTCAACAACTTTCTCCAAAAAAGGGAGGCTAGAGATTGGATAATAGTTATCAAGATCAATGGAATCCAAACCAACCTTTATAAGGATTGGGGTCACCAGTGCTTCTTTCAAACATGAAGGAAACAAAGTAAGCATATCATAGGTGGTGATGATCCCAAAAATGAATGGACCAATAACTTCAAGGGATGCCACCACAAAACAAGATGGACATAAGTCCAACAAAGAAGTAGTATTACACATCCTGGAAATCATATTGTTTAGGTAATCAATGTTAGGAATGGCAAACTCTTTTCAGATATAAGAAGAAGAAGAATCATCCATTTGACTTATATACAAAGAAAAGGAAAAAGAAGATGTAATTGTGGAAGCTCTAAGAGAAACAGCTTTATGAGACAAATAGCGAGCAGCCAGTTCAAATTCTTGGAAGGGTGGTCCACCATTTTAAAAGAACAGCTGGATGATTTGCAGCTTGAGCAACATATTTGGAAAAATAAGATGTCTTAGCATTTTAGACTTCAAAATGGTAGCAGGCAAAGTAATTGTCATAGGTTTATAGGAGATTGCTAGGCTAATGGCTCAAGAGCTCTTACAAGCCTAGCCAGTTTTACCCAGATTTTACCCAATATTCTATCTCTAAGGGGAAGATAACAAGGGTCAGCAAGGGTCAGCAAGAGTAGTTTTGACATTTTTTTACAAACTGCCTCTGTCCATAAGGGACGTGGGTGCCACCCCAGAAGAGAATTTACAATTTCCTATCCATTGGTCCAGATTTCACTTGAAGATGGTGAGGGAAGGGCTCTTCATCATGTGAATAGGAAGCCTATTCTAGATGAGGGGCAATCTCTGGGGCACATATGTGTTTCTCCAACATGATCTATTCATGTCAGAGATCAGGTTTAGATCCTTGGAGCAGGTAACCCTTGTGCAGTGAGTTTTGAGAATATGCAACATTTCTATCAAGGCTGGGTTTGTGACTGCCTTGTAGGTCAGGCATAGATCACTCCTCAGTAATCAGTAGGAAACTGAATGCAGTGGTATGGCTTTTAACTGGTTTGCATATGACATGTTGGTTATAGCCTGTATTTTTTTTGCTGACAAACCTCTGAAGTTGCTCCAGCAGTTGCAGGAGACTGACAAGGTACATGCCAAGGGGTGCATTGTACTCAATTATTGGTCTGATGAGGGATGAGTACAGTAAAACTGACATCTTTAGATCTGGATGCCATTCCCTTACTTATAGGCTGAGAGACATTATAGGATTTCCTCATCACAGGGGACAAATGGTTGTCAAAGTTCAGATTACTATCTATCTAAGTACCCAGATCTCTCACCACTGGGTCCACTCTTAAGGGGTTGCTATCAATGGTGTAATTTGCAGAGGTATTTGATTTCCCAAAGGGTATTATTATGCATTTCTTCACATTCAGTTTGAGGCTATGGCTCTGACACCAATCATTAGTCTGTGTCAGTAGTTTCTGTAGGATATCATCATCGCTTTGGGAGTCAATGATTGCTCCCAACTTTCAGTCATTGCTTTGACATCTGAGACGTATATCCTAAACAGAAGGGAGCCAGCACTGAACCCTGTGCTACTCTACTGGGGACTGGTCTCTTGCTGTATGTAGATTCCCCCACTCTAATAACATGTGTCCTATCCGTGAACCGTTTGGCTATCCATCTGGTGACGTAGAGGTTTATGCCTAATTTTGTAAATTTAACTATAATACCCAAATGGGGTTTTGTGTCATATGCCTTGGCCAAGTCAAGGTAGGTAGTATGCAGTGTCTTACCCTCATCTATAGTTTTGCTAACCTTCTCAAAAAAGTCCACCAGATTGAGCAAGTAGGACCTGGCCCTGGATGAACACAAACTGGGTTGGGTCTAGAGTCTGGAGATTTCTTATGTCATTGTTAATCAATTCCAAGATTATGCTTTCCATAGCCTTGCATATAAGGCTAGTCAGACTTATGGGTCAGTAGTTTTCTAGGTTAGTTGATGGTCCCCCTTTGTACATGGGGATGACAGCTGCACTCCTCTGCTGTGTTGGGACAAAGCCTGTTTGGATGCTTTGGTTAAATGGAGATCTGAGTGGGTCCACTAGGTTGTGTTTAAAGCTATTTAATAGGTAACCTGGGATTCATTCCATAAGGGCCTATTGATGCTGTGCTTCCAGCTATAGAGAATGCAGTGAGGACTTCTTCTTTTGTGGTAACAGGCAAAGGAATGGCAAGGGTTATTTCATGGGCAGTGACTGGAAGTGACGAGGGGGTGAAATCTGAGTTGAATTCATTGGCCAGCAGGTTTGCTATTTTTTCTGGATGAGTACCCAGTACCACCTACAGCCATCTCAGCACATTGCTGAGTGCTTCCCTTAACATTTCATACATATCTAAAAATGCTTTGTGGTTATCCTTTGCTTGGGAGGCTACTTTAGTCTTTTATTTGGCTTTTGAGGATTTGACTAGTTCACTGATTTGTCTGTTGAGACTAATGAGGGATTTTTTCTGTGTTATGCACCCTCCCACTTGCCTTGAACTGCTTCTCTGTAACTGCACAAATGTCAGCATTCTCCAGGAAAGGAGAACTCCAGGGAGTGCAGTTCCTTATTAAGACTACTAGCATTAATCAGTAGTACCTTCAGCTTAGCATTAGAAGAATTTGTTATGTTGGTAAGTCTGTTGGCTTGACACTGCCTATAAAAGGCACTATGGTGGCAGCTAATGCCTTTGCCAGTATTCGAAATCCTAGTGGTGACAGGTGCAGACCATACCTGACAAAGTAGCATGGTCTGTTGATCATGTCATCCCAGGCTGACAAATACTGGATTCCCTTGGAATGACAGCAGAAGCTAAGCTAATTATTGAAGTCAATCATTTTCTGTGTGTATTGTGATATTCTTGGTGAGAGTAGAATGCTGCTCAAAATGTGAGGCTCATACCTGCCTGTGACATGTATTCAGAGAGGTCCATCATGTCTCTCTACATATAGTCCAGGGAGGTACATTTCAGGTCATTCACACCCACATGGACTTATGACTGAGTCATACTGGTACTTTTGGTTGAGTGACTTGAGTGCTTGTGTACTCAAGAGCAAGTTTGTTCTCTAAAGCATCAGTTTGATGCCACCTACACTTTGATCTGCAACCAGTCTTAAAACTATAAGAGAAGGATTTAACCATAGTTTACATGGTACCAGGTTGACCAGTCACAACTGAACTTGGGCAAGTGAGTCAAGAGAGAATGTTACCAGTGTACTGTAAGTAGTGATACATTTATACAGGTCATCAGAAAGGGATATTGGAAATGAATGAGGAGCAGAAATAAAATAGTTGGTAAAAATTACTGAAGTTTTTGACATGAAATTAAAAATACTTCAGCGGAGCAGAGTTGGAGACATGATATTACAGCTAATAATAAAGTGATCAGACCAAGTCACAGGGTTAATTTCAAAATCTGACACAGAAACGTCAAGCTGAAAGACAAGATCAAGAACATGACCTTGAAGGTGTGCAGGAGACTCGATGTGCTGTTTAAAACCAAATCCATTCACAATAGATAAAACTCTTTTATAAAGGCAATAGATGTGTCATCAGTTCTAATATTAAAATCTCCAAAAATTTACTAACATCAGTATGTTAAAACATGAGATAAAAAAAAATCTGCCAGCTCTTGCAAAAATGGTTGATGGTTACCTGGAGGACAGTAAATAACAAAACACCCAAATGAAGAATCACATCCTAAAGCAAATTCAAATGTGGAAGCAGAAATCCAAAATGAAGACACTGGCCACAAAACCAACTGAAAGGCAGCAGGATAGATCCAAACACAACTCTTTTGTAAACCAACATAAATGCAGCAGAATAAATTCAAACACAACTTTATCAAAAAAGAACTTGGATTAGCACTTTTGTTGTTAGAAGAGGAATTCTTCTACAGTAACAGACCTTTTAAGTGATTTTGATTATAAACTTTTAAAAGTAAAAAAAATGCTATTAGAAAATGCCTATTTTTCTGAATCTATAAAAGTTAATAGTCAACATCAGAATCTAAAGATTCCTCATCTTCAGAAGAGATATCTCGTTTTGCTGTGGAGTAGAAGAAAGAAGATAAAGAAACTGAGAGGCATTAAGGCCTAAAAAGCCCTTGGGAAAATCTGTACTATTCCTATTTATTATCAGTGGAGGAGTAGTGACATGAGGGGAAACGTGTGTAGTCTTCTGTTTCTTCTTTTTTTGGTGTATCCAGAGCTATGATGCATAAGGGTACCTAATACGGTCTCTCAGAAAAGAATATGTGGATTTTGCTTTCCATCTGGCCGATCAGGAGAGATTGTGCCAAGCACTATGCCTTGATGGCCTCCTGAAGAGTCTTGGCAGTCAGAGCAGAAGAAGTAGTCAAGTGATTTGCGGGCTCATCATGTACCTCATCAGAGATGTCAAACTTTGACTAGACAACAGAAACAGGTGACTCTTTTGGCTTAAACATTTTAAACAGCTGTTGAGTGATATCTGAAAGTGAAGACTGGAAAGCCATTCTTCACTTGCACTAGTTCCTTAAGCAGATTGTTTTCAATGTATATAGGTTTAAGGAAGTTAAGAAACTTCTGATAGTCTTAGGGAAAAAAGATTTATAGAGAGAGAGAGAGAGAGCACTCCTTACAATTATGATCAGATCACAAACAAAGAAGACAGTATGGTTTTCTTTATGTGGATCTGTAAACTAATGTTGCATTTACTTCTCCTAGATGACATAAAATGCAACAATTTTAGACAAAAATTTAATGAAAATAAGAAAGGTCCCCAACAGGAGTACTTGTCTGCCATCATGAGTGAAACTGGTATAGGCTGAGAAGACCATGGTAAGAGACATAGCCTTCCCTCATGGACTGGCTGCAAGAAAGGTCTGAGGATTTTCATGGCCACACATCATTTATTTGCTTTATATACCTGCATGTATTCTTGTGCTTAGGTCATAGGTTAGACGTATGGCACAAGAAGAAAGAGACAAAGCTTTTGTAAACTGCCTGGATGGATATTTGGCAGGATACATCACAATTATAAACAATACTGTAACAGTGATCTAATGAAGATCATCTACCTTACCATGCAATAATCATTTTATAAAAAGCACTTCAGGGTAAAACAATACAAAGAACACTTCAGAAAGGCATCAGGGCAGGCAGGCTGGATGGTTGTCTATGTAGGAAACTCCTGTTCTGACTCAGAAATAGTTTTTGCCTGAGCTCACAACTCTGGCAGTTACAAGGTAGAGTTCAAGAAGTTGCAAACATTCTAGGCATGTCAGCTGTTTCTCACAAGGGCAGGGGCTTATATTCCAAGCTGCTCTTGATACCAACAAAAGAACTATGATGAAACATACGGGATCTGTCTTAGCTAAACAAGTTTATTTTTGTCAAAAAAATTCAAAATGCAATGTTTGTTTTAATCCATTATAGGTGCTTTTTGCTCTACTTGCCTGGTTTGTGGTCCTGGGAGTGTGGTGTCCAAGTGTGGACTAATTGGTTTGTCTGGTCTGATGCTTTTTTTGGCACTTATGGATTGTTTGCCATGGCTTTTCTTTGTAGTAGTCCTTTCCTGCATTGCTGGGCTGTGAATTGTGGACTGTAGGGTTTCTACCTGAGAACAGCTGGATGTGCTTCATTCCTGATTGATCTGTGTTGCGCCTGAAGTCGGTGATGGAGCCTTTTTTTTCTGCTGAGTCTTCCATACTGGCATCCTGAGTTGATGACATACATTCCTGTGGTGTTGCTTATCTGTCAGCATTTGCTTTCTGACTGTATTATCCTGGTTATCACTGTTTCAATGGATTTTTGAGGTGATTACTATACAACAATTATCTGCCATCAATTGATTATTTTACTTTTTAGGCAACTGGTAACCATCATTATAAGTTTTATATTTTTAAACTCAGGAAGAAATGGAAACAGATGATCTGCTGTGGCGACCCCTAACGGGAACAGCCAAAAGAAGATGATGAAACTCTACCCTCACTGTGGACATGTTCCTTATTCTTTATACTATTATCAATCATTTGGAGCTTTCCAAATTGTCTTCAGTGAACAAAAGACAGTTTTTGTTCTGGGGAGCCTGACATAATTTGAGATAAGTAGTATATAAGCTTACGACATTTCCAAAAAATAAAGTACTTCCACAGGCATTTTAACAGATTCATAATGTCTGTGAATTACTTTACATAATGTCCCCACATATATGGTATGACTACAAATTGCTAGCAAGTTTGGATAAGTTGTTTAAGCCAAGGCTTTCAAGTTTTGTTCTCAGCTTCATTGTTTGACACTTAAACACAACATTTAATTTATCTGAACAGACTTAGATCGTCACTAGGGTTTTGCTATGGTTGCTTGTTTACATTTGCAGCTTTTACTTACTGCACTCTAACTTATGATTTTTAACTTAAGATATTATTGAACTTTGAGTCTACCTACAGTTTATTTAATGATTTAAAGTTGTATGACTGTCATTGTGGACTATTTCCTGACTTGCATACGTTGCAGGTATTTGTATAATTGGTTGTTTATTCATACTTCATTTTACTACTTGCTTATTATGTCTGTCTCTTATTCTTCTGACCATCTTTAAGCCCTTTGCCCTTTTATTAAATCTGTCCTTTCTCCAGTCTTTAATACCTGTTCTAGTAAATTAGGCATCAACATAAAACAAAAGGCTGGGTGTTACCACTTTTCAGCTACTTCTAATTCTTAATGTTGTTTCTGACCCCATTCCTATAATAACTCAGAGGCATGTTTTAAGTCACTCTAGATCTGCCTTTAGGCAACATACTTTAATACCCATTTCTTTAGTTAGTACAGCTGCTAATGAACCTCCACCTTGTGTTGTTTACTTCGATGCTCGTGCTGTTGAAAACAAGACTACCATTTTGATTTAATTTGTAATCATAATTTGGTTTTGTTACAAGAGACATCCATGGCTTAACGACAATTGTGGCCCTATTCTTTCCACTCTTGTTCCATCTGGGTTTTAAGATTTTTCAGTATTTTAGATCCAGTTGTACAGGGGGTGGTGTTGTCATTACTTATCATGACAGTTTAAATTTCAGCATTTTTTCAACAGTGTCAGTTGCATTTGAATTTGCCACAAAACCAGCAGGATAAACTCCATATACGGGGCCCTTCTGGGCACCCTATTATTAGAATAATACTTGACGATTAATGCTATGGACAGCTATGTGCTTCATGCTGTAGTTTTAGTGTTTGATTCCCTAAGCCTCTGTCTACTGTGTCTACTGAGTAAGTCGCTTAACCAGATAGTGATCCCAGGGCACACCTGGAAAGAGGCTTGTGACTAGTGAGTCTGTACAGTTAACAAGAACCATGCCATAGCATCAGAGTAAATAAATAAATTCTGACATAAAATGTTCTGATTGATTTCAAGTCAAAGAACTTTATTAATGGGCTCCATTTCCCTAGTTGCTACTGGTATAGAGAACAGTTCTCAGACTGTTTTTTGCTATGTCAAATAGTTGAAGACAGTAATTCCTTAAGAAAATGTTAGCTTTGCCTCTTTTCATAGGCTAATATAGTAACATACCGTGCGGGGGTACATTAAAATGTTTAAAGTGAAGAGAAAGAGTTTTAAGGATTCTCTGGAATTGGTCTGGACATTATCTGAATCTTCAACAAAGCTTACCTGTTTATGAGTATGAAAACCCCAGTGGAGGTTTCTTTAGAAACCAGAATTCACCCTCATGGTTTTAATGGTATTGAGAAATATACTTGCTCTAAACATTGTAAATAGTGATTCATAAAACTTAGTTTTCATGGTTGATCCATTATTATAACCAGGCTGATGTATATATTTATTCACTATGGCAGAAGAGGCTATGTTTGAAGACTCTGATTCCAAAGTTAAAAATATTGAATGCTTCTAAATAGCTTAATCATTCTTTGTGTAAAAGTGCATACAGCTCTGTTTGCCTTGAGTCATTTGTTTCTTCAGTAATGCAGAAAAGTCCGGCTCAGCTTAAGGGACAAATATATCAAAATATAATAGTAAAGATTATGTATGACACTCATTTTAGCTGAGGTCCTGTTTGAGGTTGAATTTAGTTATATATTTATTTTACATTTGTTAACCAGAAATGTGAAATGGTCCAAGGACCCTTTTCAGCCGTGACCTGGGACAGCAGTGGCATACAAAACCTTGAAGTAAAATTTACATTTATAGCAATTCATAACAAATTACAAACAAATCCCACAGTAGTGCAACATCTCACAAAATATGGAATTCACAGGTGTAAGTAAACTTACCATAACAGCAGATGTTCAAATAGATTACTGTTACAATAGGCAAAGCTACATGGGGAATAATATGTTTTTGGAGCTTTTCTCCCTGGGCCTACACTAAAAATAGGATCTTGTATAACACAGTTGGGCCTTCCTGGTAGCCAAATGCAAATAAATAAATAAGGATTCAATGACTGTCTGGATTCCATGTGCCCTAACTGCTGTCCAGCTCAAGAAGATATGTATAAAGTCAGTGGTCATGAAGTCAAATCTTCAGAGTTTCCTTACCTCAAAGAAAGGGAGGCTAGAGCCCTGCCAACTAGGTATGTGCTAAGAAAAAGGGAAAGGAAAAATATTCATGGAGGGAGGGTGTTCCTAAAGGAACATTGATCTATTCGATCATCTACCGTTACGGTGCTTTTACTTAAAAAAAACTGTACTATGTTCATCATTAGATCACTGTTGCAGTAGCCTAAGCTATAAGGGCTGAATACCAGACTTTAAAAGGAAAGGGAGGAGAAAAAAAGATCAGAGTCCAGGACACCCTGGAGAACAGTCCTAGCAAAGGATCTGGTCCTCACTAATATGGTAGAGTGCTACACACCCCTAGTGTAATATCTTCTCTCATAAGGTCAGACCACAAAACAGTCTACTTTGAAGGAAAACGAAATCCTGAACCCCAGCTAACCCTGGAATATTCAGGAAGTACTCTAAGGCTAACTTTCCTACAACTAAGTGATAACCAGACAAAATTTCATGCTCCCCAAACCGTGGCAACACTGCTGCCTACATGGAACTGTTTACATAAACCCTGTACAAGCATGTTAATAGCTACAGAGAGCCAGCTGTACCCATCAAGAATAAGTACAGAACTAACTCAAAAAAAACAAGCCACCCTGGTGGAGTCATAACATTAACAGACTGTATAACAGAAGAAAGGAAGAAAATCATGACAAAAATTAGGTGATGTAGCATCCAGCAGGATAAAAGCACTCTAATCAAAGTAAACAAACAACTTAGGAACAAATAAAATGTACTAAAGCAAATTCAAGCTTAATTTGACATCCCAGGCCAAGGACAACCACAAGGCATTCTTTAGCTGTCAGCAACCTGAACGGCAATACACAATCGTGTGCAGATCTCATTGTTAATGGAGCCACCAAGACTGAGCCAGAAGATATAGTAAACCTACTGGCAGACAAATTAATTTCTAACTTTACTCCTCTTCCTCCCTCAGCCTTCCCTCAAGAAATACCATCAGATATAACTCCCCCTACTATAACTAGGGAACAGGTCCTCAGTGCTTTCCCTAATACCAAGAACACTGCATTGGTGGCCCCTGACAATATCCCAGGCTTTTAAATAACAAAATAGCATGAAACATGACCTATCAAGCCTTCTGGGATCACTATTTAGCTGTAGCCTCCAAACACTCTTCATACCTCACAAATGTAAAGTAGCAACCATCATCCCTCTGCACAAATGCAGGCTATCTGCAGACCCAGGAAGCTACAGACCCATAAGTCTCACTATTCTCATATGCAAAGCTATGGAAAGAATAATCATGAAAATGATCAATAATGGCATAGGAAAACTCCAGACTCGGTTTGGTTTTATTAAGGGTAAGGACATACCTGCACATGCTGGTGGACTTCTTGAGAAAGTCACGAAAGAAATGGATGAGGGCAAAATGGTTCATACTGTCTACCTTGACCTAGCCAAGGCATTGGGGATTCCACCTCTAAAAAAGAATCCAGTCACAAGTGGAGACCCTCAGGGGATCTTTCCTGGTGCAGTTCCTTTTTGGCGTCTACTTCTCTGAAGTAAAGGCTAATATCAAGGGCTTCTAACTGACCAAATCTTCAGACAATTGCAAATTAGGAGAAGTCATAGAATCCCCCATTGACAATAATGTTCTTCAGGAAGGACTGACACAGACAAATAACTTGTGTCAGAGACATGGACTAAAACAAAATGCCACAAAATACATATTAGTATCCTTCAAGAAGTCATTCACCCCTAGTAGCTATCATATTGACAACACACCTCTAACAGTCGACCCAGTAGTCAGGTTCTTGCGAATGCACATAGTAATCTAGTCTTTGACCATCACATGTCTACAGTAGTGAAGAAGTAATTCCATGTTGTGCAACTTATAAACAAAGATATGGCATCTCGGTCCAGGAAGGTCATTGTTCCATTGTTCAGACCCGTCATTAAATACAATGTCCCCATTTGGTATGTACCACACCAGGAACATCCAATAACAGGAACATCCACAGAGGTTCCTCATTAAAAGAATACAGGGTGTAAGTGACATATCCTATGCAGACCACCTCAAAGCTATCTCCCTTATTTTTTCACCTAACGGCTGTTGAGGGGAGATCTATGCCTGGCTTACAAAGCATCGTCAGACCCCACCGTGATGGACCTTCTGCACATCCACAAAACAAACATCACCAGAATTACGCATTGTTAGGTTAGAAATTGTAGTATCATGATCTGTGTCTAAAGACTTAAATCTTGTCTGTGATATAAATAGGACTTGATGGTGAGACAGGTATGTATCCCAGAATCTACTCCTTGTCTGGAACAGGCTCCCCATCCATGTAAAGCAGAATTCCTCCATAACCCAATTCAAGTGTAATTTGGACAAATGGATGGGGAACAGAAAATTCATCCCTGGTTTGGCACCTGTGTCTCTTATTTAGGACCCAGGTGTGGCAGAAGAGCACTGAAAGAACATTGAAATTACAAGTGTGTACATTGTGCATTCATGCATGAAACAGGGACAGTTCTTTCAATCAGTGAATCCATACAAAAACATAGTATATCAGATTATAGTTTACATTATACTTAGGTTCATAGGTTCATACCAGGCTATCTGCCCAAGGGCATTTATAAGCCTAGCCCAGAGTTTTGTGGCTTTTGCCACCCCTTTAGTTTGGAGGATACTATGCCCATTATTTTGCTGTGCCTCTGTCAAGCAGTGACACTGAGATAATCCCTGGGGTATATCTACGATCTCCCATCCATTGGTCAAGATTTCTCTTGAACAAAGCCAGCGAGGTGCTCTGCCTCACATGTACCGGGATTTTGTTCCACAGCATAGGGAGTCTCTGGGTGATGAATCTGTCCCTCCAGCACGTCCTATTAATAACCGTGTCAAGGTTTAAGTCTACCGCCCTTGTAGTTCTGAGGGATCTAGATTTTTTGAGGTGAAGCATGTTCATCAATTCTGGGTTGGACATGGCCTTGTATGTCAGGCACAGGTCACCTCTGAGCAGATGGTAAGCGACTGAATAGAGCTGGAGTTTCTTCAGTCGGGCAGCATAGGACATATTTTTGAGACCCTTTATCCTTTTGGTGAGGAACTTTTGGGGCCTTTCCAGTTGCTGCAGGTGTCGTGTCAGATACATTCCGAATGGGGCATTGTACTCAATCATTGGTCTGATGAGTGATGAGTACAGGGGGACGATAACCTCCCTTGATCTAGATGTGAATCCCTTCATGATCAGGTGGGCAATGTAGAAGGTCTTCCTAACTACTTTGGCAATGTGAGTGTCAAACGAAAGGTTACTGTCAACCTGGGTCCCCAGATCCTTGATAACCTCTTCTGTGCTTAGTGGGTTGCCGCCTATATGGTAGCTAGGGGTAACCTTGTTTTTCCCAAAGGGTATGACTATGCATTTTTTGGCGTTTAACTTTAGGCCATGGCTCTGGCACCAGTTATCCGTTTCTATAAGACCCTTCTGAAGGATATCTGTGTCAGATGTGTTCTCAACTATGGCACCCAGTTTGCAGTCATCTGCAAATTTTGTCAGCCATAATCCTCCTGTGTGTGCTTGTACTTCTGAAAAGTAGATGCCGAACAGGAATGGCCCCAGGACTGAGCCCTGTGGGACACCACTTGTGACAGGCTTTGAGTCTGACATGGTGCCAGCAACTCTGACCCTGTGGGTTCTGTCACTTAGCCAGTTTGCAACCCATCTTGTGACGTATGGGTTTACATTTAAGCTGATGAGTTTTTCAATGATACCTGAGTGGGGTATTGTGTCGAAAGCCTTTGCCAGGTCAAGGTAGGCTGTGTGGACTGCCTTTCCCTCATCAATGGCCTTGGTGACTGTTTAGAAAAAGTCAACCAAGTTTAAAAGGCATGATCTGCCTTTGACAAAGCCAAACTGGGTCAGATCCAAAGTCTGCAAGTCCCCTATGTCTTTATTTATGAGTTCCATTATGATCCTCTCCATAGCTTTGCAGATCAGGTTTGTCAAGCTGATGGGACGGTAATTTCCAGGGTCGGTGGAGGCACTGCCTTTGTGAAGTGGGACCACAGTTGCCGTACGCCACTCCTTAGGCACGTATCCTGAGGTGAGGCTAAGATTAAACAGCTGCCCTAACTGCGGGTTTAATTCCTCATTGAGTTTGTGGAGCACACAACCGGGGACACCATCTGGTCCCATGGATGCTGTGTTTTTTGCCTTGGAGAGAGCAGTTCTCACCTGAGCGTTAGAGATGTTTGGGGCTACAATCCTCTGGTATAGATATCTCACCTTTTGGGAGTTTGCATTGAACCTGTCAGCCAGTATGTTGGCAATGTCTGTAGGTTCAGTAATTTTTACATCATTTTGAACTAATTCTGAGCATATCTGGGAGTTTCCTCCCAGGTTTCTAACATAGCTAAAGAAGGCCTTATGATTGTCTTTTGAGTCCCTAGCGACTTTTCTCTCAAAATTTGCCTTGGATGATTTTATGAGAGATCTTAGTTTTTTACTTATAATGATCAAAGGTGTTTTCCCTTTTAAGGATTTTGCTCTATCTTGTAGTAGTTCCTCCTTTTGTTGTAGAGCTTGTTTATGGGTGGGGTCCACCAGACTGGACGCTTGCCTTTGGTACAAAGAGTCTTTGTTTTGTTTGGGATTGCCTGATCCATGCAGTTCTGTAGGTGCTGGTAGAAGGCATTTGTAAGTGATACAGCGGCTTGAGTAATGGTTTCCGCAGGCTCTGGGGCCTTAAAAGAGACCACACCAGTCTTTAGAAGTGTGAAGTTGGCTTTTGAGAAGTTCTTCACTGTGGTCTTTTTTATCTCAGGTGGGGGCGGGATGTGGACTTCCAGTGAGATTAGTTTATGGTCTGATCTCACTAGTGAGGGGTATACTTCCGGTGTTGAACATTGTGACTCCATGTTCGTGATGATGAGATCTAGTATGTTTTCTCCTCTTGTGGGGATGGTGACTAGTTGTTCCATGGCATTTGAGTTTATGAACTCTAGGAACCTTTGGGCTAGAGTGTTGGGGCTTGAGTAGTGATCCCAGTCTATATTCGGGTAGTTGAAGTCACCTAGTATGATAGTGTTTGGAGATACATCTATCCCCTCCAGTGTTTTCAGGAAACCTATGTGAGGTTCCTGAGATTGAGAGGGTGGCCTGTAACATGCTACAAATTGCAGAGCAGTCTTGCCTATGGTTAATTGCACCTGGATGGTCTCCGATGCATCGTGCGTTGCCACCAACCTTGAGGTGTGGGTGTCCTTGATGAATATAGACACCCCCCTCCTTTCCTGGTGTTGTCCGGATTTTGGGGCCGGAACGCATGATATGAGGTAAAACCTGATAGTGCCGGTGTGCTCTCGGGAGCCTTGAACCAGGTTTCAGTCACAGCACAGACATCGATGTTCTCCATACTGAGAAGGACCTCGAGTGCGTGCATCTTGAGGTTGAGAATTCTGGCATTGAGCAGCATTACCCTTAGTTTTTTTCCTTTTTTGTGTTCTAGGGTGGTAGGTTTAGAATTTGAGCCTTGCCTAAAAAAGGCACTATGGGGGTGGCAAGAGCCTTTGCCAATATCCGGAAGCCCAGGGGTGACAGGTGCAAGCCATCTCTTGTGAAGCAGCGTGGCTTGTCCAGCATGTCATCCCAGGCAGACAGACATTGGATCCCCTTTGAATGACACCAGAGTTTAAGCCAATTATTAAAGCTGATCATCTTGTCTCTGTATTGTGGCATCATTCTTGGTGAAGTTAGGATACTGCTCAAGGTCAGGGTCATACCTGCCTGGGCTACATAATCAGAGAACTCCTCTATGTCTCTTTTCATGTAGTCCAAGGAGGTACGTCTCAGGTCGTTCACACCAGCGTGGACAATGACAGAGTCGTACTTGTACCTGCTGTTGAGAGACCTGAGTGCTTGTGTTATGTGGCAGATTCTAGCGCCTGACAGGCAGCTTACTGTGACCTTTTCCTTACTCAATCTGGTGAGCAGGACGTCAGTGTGTCTGACTATGGAGTCACCAATGACGAGTGTGTCTGGCATTGTGTTTGGCCTTAAGGGCTGTGACTGTTTGGCACACTGACTATGTGGTCTATGTGTTGCATGTGTTGTGTCCTGAGGTGGCAGTTGTTTGGGTGTCTGCTTTGGTGGCCTCTGCTGTTTTGGTAGATTTTTGATCAGAGCCTCCGAGTATGTCTTTGTGTATTTATGTGTATGATTTGAAGTTGTGATAGTACTATGTGAGACTGGGTTTGTGGTGTGTGTGGTTACCTTCTCCTCCTGACTGGTCTTGCCAGTCCTATGTTGAGAGAGCTCAGCCTCCAGTTTGGCTATATAGTTGCATCTCTCGCATGTATTTGTGTTTTGTGGGAGAAGGAGAGGGTTGTCCGTGTACATGAGACAACTGTAACATTGCCTCAATATTCCCAGATTCACCAGCTGAGCAGGAGAGGACACTAGTAACTGATCCCTCGACATGCTAGAAGGCAAAGACAAAGACTTTAAAAAGACTCCGGGGGATGTGGGTGATCGAAAAGGGGTTTTTGGCTGGTGGGGTACTATGTATAATAAAAGTGCTAAATCAAAGTAAAAAAATACTTTAGGAGCAAGTGCTAGGCTTTACAGATAGAGAATAGTCTACTTAAGAATCAAGTAGAGCTGAACTTTTTAGATATAGAATACGCTGGTTTGATCAGCAGTACAGTTCAAGGAAGGCTGTTTTAAGGGAAAATTTGAAGAGTGGACTTTAGGTAGCCTGAATAGTTTAACCTTGATTAACTGACGCTGCTCTTGTGTGCTCCTGTAGCAACTCCGCGCTAAATCGCGCTAAAGCGTGCTTCATAGCAGGGGGCTGGAAAAGACAGGAAATGACCCAAAATGGCCAATAAACTACAAGTTACTGCCTTAAACCACTCCTCTGAGGACAAACAGGCAGCTCAGTACTCCCCACTCTCACTGGTGAGTAAAGAAACTTCCCCCTGACCAAACAAGGAAAATGGAGAAACACAGGAACCAAGACAAAGCCCAGGGATCAGCAAAATCTGATCTCTGGAACAAACTATTAGGAAAGTATGGAAAACAAGAGTATTTTTTTTTTGTTTTTTTCAAGTTTTTTTTTCAGATAGGCAGAAAATACAATAAATGCTGTGTTTTTCGACTAATTGCTATCAAAAGCTAGTACACTTGAGTGTATTAGCCTGTTGTTTAACTTTTAAGCAAAACTTAAACAAGGAAGTGCAACAAACAATTCAAGCTATTAAAAACAGTAAAAACAGGTAATAACTGAATAAAACAGGCAGAAATATTCGTCAAAAGGCTTAAAAAGTCGAAAATGCAGAAAAAAAAATACTTAGAATCTGGAACGTTTGTCTTTTCTGGTCTCTGCTGCTCTAGGAACTCTGCTGGATACCACGAGGATCTGTGCTGAGTTCTCTATAGCCAGAAAAGCCCGCCAAAGCGTGCTTTATAGCAGGGGGCTGGAAAAGTCAGAAAATGACCCAAAATGGCCAATAAACTACAAGTTACTGCCTTAAACCACTCCTCTGAGGACAAACAGGCAGCTCAGTACTCCCCACTCTCACTGGTGAGTAAAGAAACTTCCCCCTGACCAAACAAGGAAAATGGAGAAACACAGGAACCAAGACAAAGCCCAGGGATCAGCAAAATCTGATCTCTGGAACAAACTATTAGGAAAGTATGGAAAACAAGAGGTTTTTTTTTTTTTCAAGTTTTTTTTCAGATAGGCAGAAAATACAATAAATGCTGTGTTTTTCGACTAATTGCTATCAAAAGCTAGTACACTTGAGTGTATTAGCCTGTTGTTTAACTTTTAAGCAAAACTTAAACAAGGAAGTGCAACAAACAATTCAAGCTATTAAAAACAGTAAAAACAGGTAATAACTGAATAAAACAGGCAGAAATAGTCGTCGAAAGGCTTAAAAAGTTGAAAATGCAGAAAAAAATACTTAGAATCTGGAAAGTTTGTCTTTTCTGGTCTCTGCTGCTCTAGGAACTCTGCTGGATACCACAAGGAGCTGTACTGAGTTCTCTATAGCCAGAAAAGCCCGCCAAAGCGTGCTTTATAGCAGGGGGCTGGAAAAGACAGGAAATGACCCAAAATGGCCAATAAACTACAAGTTACTGCCTTAAACCACTCCTCTGAGGACAAACAGGCAGCTCAGTACTCCCCCTCTCACTGGTGAGTAAAGAAACTTCCCCCTGACCAAACAAGGAAAATGGAGAAACACAGGAACCAAGACAAAGCCCAGGGATCAGCAAAATCTGATCTCTGGAACAAACTATTAGGAAAGTATGGAAAACAAGAGTATTTTTTTTGTTTTTTTCAAGTTTTTTTTTTTCAGATAGGCAGAAAATACAATAAATGCTGTGTTTTTCGACTAATTGCTATCAAAAGCTAGTACACTTGAGTGTATTAGCCTGTTGTTTAACTTTTAAGCAAAACTTAAACAAGGAAGTGCAACAAACAATTCAAGCTATTAAAAACAGTAAAAACAGGTAATAACTGAATAAAACAGGCAGAAATAGTCGTCGAAAAGCTTAAAAGGTCGAAAATGCAGAAAAAAATACTTAGAATCTGGAAAGTTTGTCTTTTCTGGTCTCTGCTGCTCTAGGAACTCTGCTGGATACCACAAGGAGCTGTACTGAGTTCTCTATAGCCAGAAAAGCCCGCCAAAGCGTGCTTTATAGCAGGGGGCTGGAAAAGACAGGAAATGACCCAAAATGGCCAATAAACTACAAGTTACTGCCTTAAACCACTCCTCTGAGGACAAACAGGCAGCTCAGTACTCCCCACTCTCACTGGTGAGTAAATAAACTTCCCCCTGACCAAACAAGGAAAATGGAGAAACACAGGAACTAAGACAAAGCCCAGGGATCAGCAAAATCTGATCTCTGGAACAAACTATTAGGAAAGTATGGAAAACAAGAGTATTTTTTTTGTTTTTCTCAAGTTTTTTTTTCAGATACGCAGAAAATACAATAAATGCTGTGTTTTTCGACTAATTGCTATCAAAAGCTAGTACACTTGAGTGTATTAACCTGTTGTTTAACTTTTAAGCAAAACTTAAACAAGGAAGTGCAACAAACAATTCAAGCTATTAAAAACAGTAAAAACAGGTAATAACTGAATAAAACAGGCAGAAATATTCGTCAAAAGGCTTAAAAAGTCGAAAATGCAGAAAAAAAATACTTAGAATCTGGAACGTTTGTCTTTTCTGGTCTCTGCTGCTCTAGGAACTCTGCTGGATACCACGAGGAGCTGTGCTGAGTTCTCTATAGCCAGAAAAGCCCGCCAAAGCGTGCTTTATAGCAGGGGGCTGGAAAAGACAGAAAATGACCCAAAATGGCCAATAAACTACAAGGTACTGCCTTAAACCACTCCTCTGAGGACAAACAGGCAGCTCAGTACTTCCCACTCTCACTGGTGAGTAAAGAAACTTCCCCCTGACCAAACAAGGAAAATGGAGAAACACAGGAACCAAGACAAAGCCCATGGATCAGCAAAATCTGATCTCTGGAACAAACTATTAGGAAAGTATGGAAAACAAGAGTATTTTTTTTTGTTTTTTTCAAGTTTTTTTTCAGATAGGCAGAAAATACAATAAATGCTGTGTTTTTCGACTAATTGCTATCAAAAGCTAGTACACTTGAGTGTATTATCCTGTTGTTTAACTTTTAAGCAAAACTTAAACAAGGAAGTGCAACAAACAATTCAAGCTATTAAAAACAGTAAAAACAGGTAATAACTGAATAAAACAGGCAGAAACAGTCGTTGAAAGGCTTAAAAAGTCGAAAATACAGAAACAAAATACTTAGAATCTGGAAAGTTTGTCTTTTCTGGTCTCTGCTGCTCTAGGAACTCTGCTGGATACCACAAGGAGCTGTGCTGAGTTCTCTATAGCCAGAAAAGCCCGCCAAAGCGTGTTTTATAGCAGGGGGCTGGAAAAGACAGGAAATGACCCAAAATGGCCAATACACTACAAGTTACTGCCTTAAACCACTCCTCTGAGGACAAACAGGCAGCTCAGTACTCCCCACTCTCACTGGTGAGTAAAGAAACTTCCCCCTGACCAAACAAGGAAAATGGAGAAACACAGGAACCAAGACAAAGCCCAGGGATCAGCAAAATCTGATCTCTGGAACAAACTATTAGGAAATCCCTGACAGACATAGAGAGGGTGCTGTTAACAGGATGAAAAATGGTTGGTGGGAAGAGAAACAATGGTGACACTTGGGATGGCTGCAATTGTCCAGTAAGATAGTGAGTTTGTCTATCCAATGAGATGTTAAAATTGGCTCCAAGGGGAGGAGCTATATTAAAAGGATCTTGCCAATAGGGATTCAGTAGGGGATTTGGCATGCTGGGGAATGGCCTTGTTTGATTGGTAGACAAGATCTAGCCATGGCCAGTGGCAGGTATGGGGCTATCAACCAATCAGAACTGAAAATTCTGTTTGGCGGGCCAAAACTACATAGAGGGATATACAGTAGGGGCGGGGAACTAACAGTAGTATTACACAGTCACAGCCATCTTTTATGATGGGAAGATAGAGCAAACAATAAAGCATAGTTTCTGCTGAAAAAAGGAGTGGTGCTTAAGCTAGACCAGAGCATATGAGTAATTGGCGGGCTGCAACTTACATAATATGGAGGAGGAAAAGGGCGGTTCATGGCTGGGGGGGGTACGCAGTCAATTAGACGAAAGGGGATGGACATACAGGTCTTATCCTTGATAGGTGATCATAGTAGTGTTTGAAACCAATCAAAACCCGGGTATAGTAGTCAACCTGTGGCAAAATTGGACAAGGGATGGTGTGCCTGTCCATCACCAGGAAGGAGGTGCTCACGTAGGGACAAACCAATCAGTAAGTTGGTGGCAGAGACCAGAATCAAAAGGGAGTTACTGACTGGGTGCCTTGCTCATTGGATTAAGGGGTTGGATGTTGTCTGAATTTGATAGTCTCATTGCATAGAGGTTCCATTCTGTCATTCAATGAAATTGGCGGTCCATGAGCCCGTCATGGTAGGGAGAGCATATCCAATTAACAACCCAATGGTCAAAAAACACAAGCACAACATCGAATAAAAAGGTTAGTAAAAAAAAAAAAATTCAAGTCCTAACACCAAAAAAAAAATAAAAAATCAAGTCCTAACACCAATATCACCTGGACCAAATAATAAAAATATTTGGCCACTTTAACCAGTGAATCAAGACTTACCTACTATATGTATATTCATGGTAATAGGAAAGCTGGAAAATCTGGACATCCATAAGCATATGGATAAAGAAATAATTATCATTTGTGACTTAAAATTGTGTAATGCTGCATTAAGGATCTGTGTTAAGACAAGCAGTTATCGTCATCATTGATATACCATAAAGCATTTAAAACCAGCAATTTTATTGGTCACTTACCATGACAGTGCTCTGGGATAACTGGGAATTTGTACAAATGGTCTCCTGGGCTGCAGGCCTAGTAACTATCTACCTATAAACCCTCCCTTCAGGAGGATTGCTGCACGACTCACTATGGAGATTACTTTGTTACACTGTCCAGTTTCAGGAATTCTAGTTGGCCCAGACAACCTCAGGTCCAGGTTGGATAACAGCGACTGCCCTACCAGAAGTAGATTCTTAGGATCCTGATATTGAAGAATTCAGAGATGTCTCTGAAGAAGGGAGGACAGCAGTTAACTTTTTCATATTGTCAAAGGAAGCCAACAGAAACTTAAACATGTGAGCCCAAGAATTCACTATTCTGAAAGCCAAGGTGGAAGAAGTATAAACTTTCTCCCAAACCTATTGAAGGCTTTCATATCGTTGCCAGAAGGAATAGGGTTAGCTGACATAAAGTCTTTGACAGAAAATAGTTTTGTCAGAGAACTCACAACATGATCATTTTTAGGGCTTGAAAAGACATTTGCGAGTCTTGAGAACTTATATAATTCATCTGATTTTCAGGGGGCAAGTAGCTGTCAAGGAAATAGCTGGCTGCCAGAAACATACTCTAAAGCTGGGAAAACAGGAAAAACAACTGCAAGATGAGGAAAATCCACCTGTGGCAAATAATTATATGTTCACTAGGACTCTAGCATTCCTTTCTGTTCCCACATAATTAACTCCTTCATTCTGGTAATAGTATCAGAAAAAGACAACTCTTAATTTGTGGAATCTGAAGATAAACTTTCATTAGTCAAATTCTCCATTCTGTGGAATAGGAACTTGAGAAGCAGTGTAAGTCAAATTCCTGTCCCTCAGATTGGAAATCATAGTTTGAGAGAGTGGAATTTTTTTTTTCTATTTTAGTATGAAGACTCCAAATGTAAAGACTGGAGTGCTTAAAATAATTCTTTAGCAAAGCTCAGCCAGTCCTCCTTGTCAGCCCTAGGAAGCACAGATGAATCAAAATATCTAACTTTATGTTTTCTTTTCCTGGGAGATTCGCCCCCCCTCCCCCCCAGAAACAGAGCACCTTGAAGACTAGTCCTTTCTCCTGGAATCAAGTGACTCAAAGTAGCTACACAAAGGAACGACATCCACTTTCTTCTCTGATGTTGCCAAGAGTGGGTCTCCTTTGTCTGAAAATACCAACCAAAACAGCTGCAGAAAATATGTCTGCCTCTCAGTCTTTAGCGGCTTCCTGAGGAAGAACAGCAAAGAGAAATTGCTGAGTGGTCTGAGGAGCCTGGTATGGCCAGAGCAGAGACAATATTTTAGATATCATACTGACAAACCTGGGATCTTTCTACTCACCATCCATGGTTATATTCTTGGCAGTTAACACAGATCATGATACTGCAATCTCTAACCTAACAATAAAATTAAAATCAATCATAAGTGAATTAACCTACATAGATTTTAATACTGGAAACTACGGTGCACTCTGAGGGGGTCCTTAGTTGATCCCACTTCATCCATGGCAGATGCAAAATTTATTTTATAGTTTTGCACTTTAGTTAACTGTTTACAGAGTTACTGCTTTATATTTGGTTTATTAAAGCGTCAGAACTATCCATTCAGATGCCACAGGTACTCCACCTCCCAATCAATTGGCGCTACATTCGCATCATCTTATGGGAGCTAAACCAAAGATTCAAGACAGTATAGAGCGTTTTTTGCCCCTACCTGTTTAATTCAACAGAACGTCGGGGGACAGATCGCGAAGCAGACGAAGAACAAAGAGGAAGCTGTCGGGAGAGCCGCAGGAGAGGAGAGGATGATTGAGGGAATAAACTCTTTGGTGTTCAACTTTTCCAGTTTAGAATTGTCAGTAACGGACATTACAGTTTTAAATAGAGGACTGTCTTATATTCCTGCACAGGTCAGTAAGCTCAATGAAACGTTTATTGATCTTAGAAAATTTGTAAGAGCTGTGTCTTTGAAGTTGTTTTATAGTAAAAGTATGTCTTCACAATTAGACACACCTGCTAGGGTCTCTAACATGTTTAAGAAGAAGAGTACTTTCACTCCAACACTACACCCCATGTTGGATTGTTTTGTCAAAGCCTGTGAACAGGATTTATATTTTTACTATTATTCTAAAGATAGGACAAGTGCTTTATTTTTTAATATGAATCAAGAAGAATGGGAGTCTGTGAATTCTTTAGTTCATAACAAGGAAGTCATTGTCAAACCGGCTGACAAAGGGGGGGGGTATTGTCTTGCTGAATACGAGTGACTATATTATGAGTATGAATGAGCTGTTAGAAGATGCTGAGACTTACAAGAGTATTAATAAGGAAGCTGTACAGCGACACATTTATAATGTTCACCAAGAGTTATATGACTTAATGATGGGCAGACAGATAGATCAAGACTTGTATTCTTTCCTTTTTGTAGAACATCCTAAAACACCCTACATCAAAGGACTTCCCAAGATTCATAAAGGGATTTTTCCCCCTCCTTTACGCCCTATTGTAGTAGGGAATGGTTGGGTCACAGAAAATATCTCTTGATATATAGAGAAAAAGTTGAGGCCTGTGGTGACTGACATACCCACTATACTTAGAGACACATATCAACTGTTAGGCGACTTGAAGGAGGTTAAGGGGCTGGATCTTGACTCAAGTTTATTGGTTACATTGGATGTTAAGAGCCTGTTCACTTCCATTCCTAATGACTATGGACAGGAAGCCATTAGGTATATATTGAATCATATCAGCAGCATTAGTAGGAATGAACAAGTGTTATTGAACACCCTTTTGGATTTAGTCCTAAATAACAATGTACTTATGTATAGGGAACAGCATTTCCTACAGCAATGGGGTGGAGCCATGGGGACTCCTTGTGCTAACACCTATGCCAACCTGGTTGTACATTTCTGGGAGTCCTCATGTTTATTCCAACACTCTAGCTTCTCCAAAGTACTTCTTTACAGACGGTTTGTGGATGATATTCTCCTCTTGTGGGAGGGGACGGTTTCAGAGCTACATGCCTTTATAGAAGAGCTTGAATTGACGACAGATTTCTTAAGGTTTACTATAGACTTTTCTGCTACTCATGTACATTTTCTAGATGTTACCATCAGTAAAAACATGGAAGGGGGACTATCTACTACTTTATACAGAAAACCATGTTGGAAGAATAATATCCTTAGGTTTGATAGCATGCATCCCAGATTCACATTCAGGAATATTGTCAAGAGTCAGTTCACTAGGATCAACAGGTTATGTGATGATCCAGAGATGTTATTGCTAGAATATCAGAAGTTGGAACAGTTGTTCCTTGACAGAGGATATGATCCTGAGATGATACACAAGATTAAGAAAGCTTTTGTGTGCAGGGATGATCTTAATATAGAAACAGGAAAGTCTATGAGGCCGTTTGGATCTGCCCCTTATATGTATAACACACACAGGGTTAATGTTATCTTGAATTTCACTAGTGATATTAAAAACATAATAGGGATCATTTCTAAGAACTGGAATATCCTTACAACTGATAGAGATATCACCAAGATAGTTGCCCCCCATCCAACCTTCACATATAGGAATTGTAAGAGCCTTAAGAGAATCCTATGCATAGAAAAATTAGGTGGATCTATTCAACATACAGCTTTGAGTCAACAGAGATTGGGTACCTACCCATGTGGTAGATGTAATATGTGTACCTGGATTTCTCCTATACAATCTTTCACACACCCTACTCTGAAGTATACTTTTGAACCTAAACATACGGCCAGCTGTGATGATATGAATATTATTTACATGGCCAGTTGTAGGTCATGTAAAGCCTTCTATGTAGGTATGACCACGAGACAGCTCAAGGACAGGATCTATGATCATATATATGAAATCAAGAAATCTGACACTAAGAATGCCTTAGCCAAAGATATCCTGGAATATCCAGGACATACTTTTGATTTTAAAGTTTTACAAAAGAAATGTCTTGATTTTAGAAAAGGAGACAACTTTTGTGAATTAGAAAACTTAGAACTGAGTTGGATTCTTAGATTGAAGGCACATCATCCCCCAGGCCTCAACTCATATGTTAGTATTAGATCAGCACTGAAGATGAGGAGATAACTTACATTTTCACATTTTATCTTGTGTCAGCTTTGGCCCGTTCTTTGATTCCATGTACTTTCTAGCATCAGCTGCTATCTATAGGAGGTGTTCCTCTATCATTATATTCATCCTTTATATCATATTTAACTTCATTTCCAGATAGTGCTGATTAGTGTGGCTTTGTGACCCCTTTTTTTGAGGTATTCCATCAAGAGTTCATATAGATACTTGGGTGTTGTATTCAACTATCTTGGTTTTCTACACATTTTGATAGTAACACCACTATTTTTAGTGGTGTTAGTTATGTACTTGCATATGCACCTTCATACATATATATATATATATATATATATATATATATATATATATATATATATATATATATATTTATGTAGGAATATGTCCATACTTGTGTTTCAGCCTCCTTTTTTGCAAGGTTGACATGACATGCTTATTTTAAGCATTTTAAGTATTTTTTAAGTTTGTTGTTTACATTTATTTTTCTATATATTAGTATTGTATATAATATGTGTATAATGCATATAACGTTATTTATTAGAAAGATGTTTTTATGTATTTAATTACAGGCCAGTTTCTGCTTGATTGTTATATGAATTTATATACACCAGCATTGCTGTTTTGTATTGTTATCCACCATGCCTGATGTTGTTTTTAACAAAGATTTCTTAGTATATTAGGGGCTGTTGAATTATTTGTAGTGTTTTTATGAGCTATTTTTCATGTTTCATGACACAAGTTAATTGCTAGATAGCCAGCTCCTATACACAAGTTTTTAAGTGTGTTTGGTGCTAAAAAATATAAAAATATATGTATATATTATTTTTTAACATTGGATAAATACTATAGATGCAGTTGTATTTATTGAAAGGAGTGAACTGATTGATTAATTGATTAATTGACTTATTGATTTTCTTTAGCTAGGTATATAAATGAAGTTTGCTCCCTTGTGTATTAGATCTGAAGAAGCATGCAGTAGTGCATGCGAAAGCGCTCATCTTTTATGTTATTTTCTTCTTAATAAACAGTGAATCCTTCGTGGTGGCCTCTTTCCATTTTTATGCTATTATATTTGGTTTATTTGTTGATTTTGCCTTTAAGTTATTCAAAAGTCCCCTAATATTTGAATCCCCTTGTAAACATAGTTTAACTTTTATTGTAGCATTATACTTGCAAGCCATCTTTTCGGTGTTATTACATCAGGAGGTTAGCAGTGCCCTGGACAGACACAAAAGCCCAGAAAGTAAATTTTATCCATAAAACTTCCCTTAGAACGTAAACCTGTAAATTAGTGTGGCTAAAACAAAGCCATTGTACAAAGACTAGCTTAGAGCAGCTAGTCTGTACGTTAAACAGCACTCCTATCAAATCTTAGCACCATCCAGCCTAATATAGTTCCAAACTCAAGAGACCACTAAAGGAAATCTCTGTATAAGCCACTTCACATCCTACAGTCATCATCATCATCATCAACCCCCCTTTCTCCCATTTTCTACATGGGGTTGGAGTGTCATGTTAACTGTTGCCATCTCTGTCGATTCAATGCTACACTCCTCCCTTCTAAAACAACACTCATGCCTGACTGTTGCAGATCTCTTACACAATCCATCCACCTCTTTGCTGGATGCCCTCATTTCCTCTTATCTTCTTCCTGTCTATCCATTGGCTTCAGCTCTTATGTCCTCATTTCTTCATCTGTCCTTCAGTGTGCATCCTACCACGCATCTCAAGCACTTCATTTCCATCACCATTAGCTTCTTCATCTGCTCTGCCTTTACTGCCTGGGTTTCTGTACCATACAGGAGTACTGGTCTCACCACTGTTTTGTACACCTTACTTTTCAGTTTCTTTGGCATTCTTCTGTCATACACTACACCTGATACTCTATGCCAGTTGGCTGCAGTCCCTCTGATTCTTGCTTTGACCTCTTCTTTCAGACTTCCCTTCTCCTCAATCACCCTCCTAGGTACTTGAAGCTATTAAACTGTTCCACTATCTTCCCTTCTGTCTCAGTTCTCAGCTTCTTCCGATTTCCCTAATTTGCTGCCATTACCATTGTCTTATTTGTACTTAGTTTCATCCCATGTGCCTTCAGATTTGCATTCCATTCTGCTATCCTTTGCTGAAGTTCTTGCTCACAATCTGTCTGTAATGCCACATTGTCTGCATACAACAACTTTTTCGACCTGTCCTGACCTGTTTGCTAATGTAGTCCATCATGGTTATGAACAGCAGTGGGCTCAAGAGTTGAACCCTGGTGTACAACCACTCCCACTGGGAACCTACTGTGAGATCGAACCCTGTTTGTACTTGGGTCATTGGGTCTTTGTACACAGCCTGCACTAATTCTACTAATGTTTCTGGGACTTCAAACCACCACAATACTGCCCAAATCAGCTTTCTTAGGACATTGTCATATGCTTTCTCAAAGTTGACTTCACAACCTGCAGTAGCTCACCCAAATACAGTTCCAGACAACATGGATATGCAGTTTCCAAATTTCTCCATAGCCAGATTTGTAGATATGGGCATCCTGAGACAATGTAGCAATGGTCTCATGTTCACAGACAACTGTTTAATACTTAAAAAAAATAAACACAGTATGTGAGAAATGCACATTCACAATTTCACTAGAGGCAAACATCTCACATACAAACTAGGTTGCCAAGAATACACACAATACATCCACCATATGTAGTGTCCACCACACACATAGACCAACCTATGCTGAGGCACTAAAAAGCAATCTTCCCAAATGTCAAATACCTCTTAAGCCTTTAAACATTAATGTCTGTCCTCAGCAACCTCTAAAGTGCTCACCAAAAACAACA
The DNA here is from genome assembly GCF_019279795.1 of Protopterus annectens. Lineage (NCBI taxonomy): Eukaryota > Metazoa > Chordata > Ceratodontiformes > Protopteridae > Protopterus > Protopterus annectens. The sequence goes on along the minus strand of NC_056726.1, from coordinate 1,810,967,758 downwards.
CCAAACAGCACATGCTGCTACACCCAGTGGAATCCCAAGAGCAAAGCAAATAAGGTAAGTCAACACACTATCCAGGACTCTTGTCAAAGGGAACTCTATTGTATGACAAATAGCTGCCCCATTCACCAGACTGAACAAGGAGACGATAACAGTTAATTGCTTATCTAGAACCAGGATCCACCAAGTCATGCAAGAACTAAAGTCACTACACTACAGGTACCAGTATGAGTCTATCATAGTCCATGTGGGAGTTGATGACATGACATGTACTTCACTGGACTATATGAAGAGATGCATTGTCGATCTCTCTGAATATGTGTCTCAGGCAGGTATGTGCCTTGCATTGAGTAGCATTCTACCTTCACCAAGGATGATGTTACAGTATGAACAAAAGATAATTGACTTCAATAATTGGCTTAGTTTCTGATGTCTTTCCAGGGGGAGTCAATATTTGTCACCATAGGAGGACATGGTTAACAGACCAAGTTGCTTTGCAAAGGATAGTCTGCACATGTCTCCCCTAGGCTTCCAAATATTGGCTAAAACATTATCCACCCCTTAGAATCCTTTTTAGGCAATTCCAAATTCACAAACCTACTGACATAAATAAAACCCGAAGAAACCTAAAGGTGTTACTGCTCATTCCTAGGAGCCTAAACAAGAAACTTCATGTCCTACAAGCTCTCCTCACTCTGGAGAATAAAGACATCTGGGCTGTTACTGACACATAATTTAAATCCATAGAAAGTATTCTGGCAGTGCAAGACTTCGGTGCATTCCACACATTTAAATGATCAGCTGTACAGACAGACAAAAAGTGGTGGAGCCTCAAATTACATAAGCAACAAGCAGAACGCTACGCTGGTTAAATAGGACAATGCCCTGGAATTTATCCTTCTGCAAATCACTACAGACAAAGTCAAATACCCTATCCTAGCAAGCTATAGGTCACCTTCTATGTCCCTAGAATCCCAAAGTAAGACCTAGACCTACTGGAGACACTCAACATTAAACCAAATACCCTATTCAAGGGAAACTTTTACTACCCTTCTACAGACCAGGAAATATACATTACCTCATACTCACAGGCACAATGATTCATGGACTTTATTAACACAAATACCCTTGACCAGACACCCACCAGAGGTTCAAATACACTGGACCTGGTGCTCACCAATATGGGAGAGCACTGCACCCCCTCCCCCATTGCATCTTCACTGCAGAGATCAGACCACACAGCTATCTCTCCTTCAAAATAAAAATAAATATGGTAATCCCAGGAAACACTGTAACAGTTAGGAACTATTCCAAAGCAGACTACACCCTTTAAAGTGATAGCTTATCTAAATTCAATGCCCCTCCAAACCCCGAGTAAACAACCTATGCAGAATTGTTCACAGAGACACTGTACAACCCTGTAGAAATAAACCCAAAACAAACTCTAAAACCAAACCACACTGGTGGAATCCTAACCTTAATCAGGTGTAACAAAAGGAAAAAGTCATTGCTAAAATCAGGAAGAGTGACTCCCATAATGATAGGAGCTTTCAATTAAACTAAACAGGAAGCTATGAGGACTATTTAAGTCCAGCAAAGTCAATTACGAGGTCAAGATAGCTTTGCAGGCTAAAGACAATGACAAGGTCTGCTTGTACAACCATGTAGAAGTAAGTCAAAAACAAACTCTAAAAACAAACCACAATGGTGGAATCCTAACCTTAATCAGGTGTATAACAAAAGGAAAAAGTCATGGCTAAAATCAGGAAGAGCAACACCCATAATGACAGGAGCTCTGTAATTAAACTAAACAGAAAGCTAAGAGGACTATTTAAGACCAACAAGGCCAGTTACAAGGTCAAGATAGCTTTGCAGACTAAAGACAGTGACAAGGTCTGCTTCATTTATGTCCAAAACCTCAAAGGCAGCTCACATCAGTGTGCCATAGTGCTGGTCAACAGTGCTACCTTCACTGAGCACAGAGGCATAGCGAATTTGCTGGCTGACAAGTTCAAATTAAACTTCACCCCATTCCCCCATCTTCCCCCATGAAATATCTATTAGCATAATCTCCCCAACTACTAACAAGGAGCACTTCCTGATGGCACTTGCTTAGGCCAAAAACACAGCCTCATTGGGCCCTGATAATATCCCGGGATGCCTCCTAAATATCTGAAAACAAGACCTATCAGGACCACTTGAGTCACTTTACAACTACAACCTCAAAACAGGCTTTGTACCACAAGAATTGAGGACTGCAATGGTTATCTCACCTCAGAAGGGTGGACTGTCAATCAGCCCTGGAGACTACATGACCTATTAGACTGAATAGTCTAATAGGTAAAGCCATGGAATGAATTATCATGGAAATAATCAGCAAAGACATAGGCAACCTTTAGACACTGACTCAACCCAGTTAGGCTTTGTCAAGGTAAGATTATGCCTACTAAACCTGGTGGACTTCTTTGAGAAGATCACCAAAGCAATGGATGAGGGGAAAATGTTGCATACCATCTACCTGCATCTGGCTAAGGCATTTAATACAGTACCCCTCTTGAGTATAGTTTACAAACTCACTGAACTGGGAATAAACCCCTACATAACTCAATGAATTGCCAGCTGGCTCACAGACAGGACCCAGGAAGTCAGGATTGGTGATACCACCTCCACTAAGAGACTGGCCACTAGCATGGTACTGAGCTGCTCCTATTTGGCATCTACTTCTCGGAGGTAATGGGTATGTCAAGGGCTTTTGGTTGACTAAGTTCACTGATTACTTCAAATTGGAGCTATCATATATTCCCCCATGACACAAACATTTTACAAGAAGGTCTAACATGGACAAATGACTAGTGTCAAAGTCACAGACTAAAACTTAGTGACAAAAAATTTCCTATAGTGCATTTTGGCAAAACTGCCATCCAGGCTAAATACTCCATAGCTAAGACACCCCTGAGAGCTGACACAGTAGTCAGGGATCTGGTAAAATATGTAAACCAGCATGCGACCAGGGTAGTAAGCAAATCATTCTATGTCACTCAATTTATAAGTATGGCCATAGCATCCAGGTCCAAGGAAGTCATAGTGCCACTTTATTCAGCCCTTTTCAGACACATCATTAAGTATAACGCCCACTTCAGCAGGCACCTGAGCAAACATATGCAGCAGTTGAAATTCCCACAAAGGTTCCTAATAAGGAGAATCTAGGGTATAAGCATATTGTCCTGTATGGATTGTCTTAAAGTCCTTTCTCTATACTCTGTCTCTTACAGATTACTGAGGCAATCTATGCCTGGCATACAAAGCATCCTCAGATCCAGCTCTGATGAATTTTTTTGCACATCCGCTAAATGAACAGCATCAGTAACACTAGATCTGAGGATTTAAATTTTGCTTGTGACATAAATAAGACATGTTGGTGATATAAATGTGTGCCTCAGAGGATCCTCATCGTGTGGAACAGGTTCTCCATCCATGTGAAGTAGAGTCCATCTGTAAACCTATTTAAGTGTAACCTTGACCAATAGATGGGAAATCATAAATTCACTCCAGGTCTGTTCCCGTGTCTCTGGTAGAGGCAGACAGTAATGTCCAAACATCCCACCACATAACCTCTAGAAACTTCCTAACTAACATGCCCCTCCTAATAAATGCGGATGATACATAGAGACACCATTCAGTTGGTTTGCACCAATAAGCATATGAAGGCCATGGTGGTCGTTAGCCTAGTATATAGCTATGAACCTATGAACACAGAAAATAAATATTTATGAGAAAAAGATTGGGATACTCTCCACAATGACCCAAATAAGTCTGTTTAGGATATAATCAGTGAGTTCTATGATATTATTTGTCTTATTATTACTTTACACACGAAAGTAAACTCAACTATACTATTGGAAAACTGAAAGGGAAATGTGTGCATATGCCATGTTATTGATAAATTATAAGGTGCTCACCCAGCTGCCAGCGACAGTGAACATTTTATTTTTATTTATTTTATTTTACATTTGTTAACCGGGCTAGTCTAACTGGAATAAGATCCATTTTCAGTAGAGGCCTGGAGATAAAAGTTTGTAGAAAACTTTCCTGCAAACTTCATATTAAGCAAAAGCACATAGAGTTCTATAAAAACAAGAGGAGATATTCTTGTATTACTACAGATATGATGACTGCTATAAGAAATATAACTACAAACTTTAAGTTCAGTGGGTCTGGACAACATACCTGATGGTGTATTTCACAGAAACAGTTGTCTTTGTGTCTTTCGGCTTTTCCTGGTTAGGGGTCGCCACAATGGAACTCCGGTCCGCTAATGATTGGCAGTAGATTTTTACGTGCCGAGTTGCCGGCCCTGACGCACAACCTTCAACGAAGGTACGCCCATTCACGCATGTCTCCACACAGAAGACGCAATAGAAACACAATTAAAAAGTCAAGTTCAGTGGAAACAAACAACATGCCTGGTGATAATATTAAACATAGAAATGAGGAATACCTAATTAACCTGTTATCAAATGTGTTAAACAAAATGTTAGCATGTGAACATATCCCTGACCCCACCATGTTGTAGCAGGATGTAGTGATACCAGGTTACAAAATGGACATGCTTGTAGGTGCATTTGGAGGGAATTCACATCAGAATGCAGCAGTTTTAAAGCCATTAGCTTAATCAATATTCTATATAAAACCATGGAGAATCATAATAGAGCTTGTCCAAAATGACACAGGCAACACGCTTGTGTCAGATATGGAATATTATAGTCCTATAAGGGGAGAGATTGCTTTCTGAATCTTGTGGCATTCTTTGAAGAGGTAACAAAAGTGTTTGAAGAAAGAGTAATGTCACTCGGGGCTTTGTACTGGAACCTCATCTTTTTGGACTTTTCTTCTCTGATATAAAAGTGAGAAATGGGCTGTGGATAACCAAATATGCTGATAATTGCAAGCTGGGTACTATTATTACTTCAATAAAGGTTCCCAAAGTTCTCCAAGAAGGTCAGTTGTAATGACTTCACCTTTAATGTTTGTAAATGAAGCATTGTGAGACCCAGCAAAAAAGGCATACATTATGATTACAAAATAAATGTCAAAAATAACACCATTAACAATTTATGTACAATGGCACAAAATGGTAAACAGCAATAAACTATGACTAGTACGTCTACGAGATCTAGAAAACATATTCTCTGGTTTCCAAAGTGCACAATTACTCAATCCAGGAAGATCATTGTGGTACATTATACCTCAATGATCCACCAGGTTACTGAATAAAAAAAGCTGTATTCTCCACCCTTCACACAAGCCACCTTAAGCAACTTGAAATGTATGATTCATTGCAAGAGAAACTAAAAACATAAAGTGTCTGGAAAAGTTTCAGGAATTGTTCTTAATAGTTACTAAGAGGTTACCTCTGTCTGGTCTAGAATACATCCCTAGGTTTCAGAAAGATGCTCACCACTTACACACAAACTGCCTACAGCAAGGAAGGTCAATCCATGCAGTAGTGAGACAATGCAGCTCAGAAATAGCTACAGTCACAATGAGAATTACCTCACTATCTGCTCAGAATAATTCTGAATTATCTTTGTTTAACATTACTGCTATCAGACCTGACTGAGGTAGTCTTTTAACCTGGCAATGTATGCAACCATACCTCTCAACCTTTTAGTGCAAGAAATCTGGACACAGCCTGTCAAAATAGGCAGACAATGGGCCAAACATAGGGACATACTTTAAATATTGCTCTTATAAACCTAGAAAGTTGCTAGAGTAACAGTGTTTGTTTTAGCATACATTTTCTGAAGGATATGAGGTTTGAAACTTAAATATATGGCATTATTTACTGACATAAATCCTCAGATCATCCCAATGATTTACCTGAAAAATACAAATTTTATAAGGAGCATACCTAAAATATGAGCCAAAAATCTGGACATTCTGTGAAAATCTTGGCAGTTGAGAGGTATGTATGCAACACATTGGCAAAAGCACCCACTACACACACACACACACACACACACACACACACACACACACACACTAACACATGCGCTCCTAAAAGTCTTGAACTTACACACACTGGGTCTGAACTTACATGCACTGAGGCTAATTCACTGCTGCCTCTTATTGGCATTCACTTTTCCTCCAATAATCTGTGCAACTGACTGATTCTGTAAATCTCTCAGCAGTATACATTGGGAGACACTGGCATTTCTGGAGGAGACCACATTGCTAATTAGCATTAGCATTAGCTGCCCCCCAGGTTACTGCCAGTGGCAAAAACCTCTTGGAGTTGAAGCTCACTTTTGAGGGAACCTCACTGGTAGGGCAGTCTAAGGGCAGTCTAAGAATTGGTAAGGCTTACTACAGATTAAAAATGGCTATGTTAAGGACTCATACATGTGACAAGTCTTTCTGACATACAGTGAATGTCTGGTCTAGTACTAAAAGTCACTGAAATTCAATACCTGAAACACATCACTATGAAAGCCAGCACCACAATGGGGAATAAATGTTTTTTTTTAACATTTGTTAACTGGGAAAGTCCGACTTGGAACAAAGCTAATTTTCAGCAGAGGTCCAGAGAGAAAGGCTCCAGGTGCATGTCTTTGTAACATGGGAGGAAACCCACACAAATGCAGGGAGGACATGCACACTCTGCACAAAAGGCACCCCAGCCAAGAATCGAACCAGATAACCTCTTGCTGTGAGGTGACTACGCTACCACTGCACCATTGCATTGTCCCCTGTGCCATAAAAGTTACTAATTTGGGATTTAGGATGCATGGCTGGGCTTAAAAAGGCCCTTGTGGTCGTTAGCCTAGTAAACACCTATGAACCTAATATAAAAGTGAGAGCTACATTAAAATGCTTTACTAGAACATAGAATAAATTTCTATTTATGATCAAGTGAAATCAAACATTAACTTCCTTCAACAAAATACACACATATACTAAGAAAGGAGGGGGGGGGTATCCATATTCATCAAGGACACCCACACCTCAAGACTGGTGGCAACGCACGATGCATCGGAGACCATCCAGGTGCAATTAACCATAGGCAAAACTGCTCTGCAAATTGTAGCATGTTACAGGCCACCCTCACAAACTCAGGAACCTCACATGGCCTTCCTGAAAACACTAGAGGGGATAAATGTATCACCAAACACCATCATACTAGGTGACTTCAATTACCCTAATATAGACTGGGAACACTACTCAAGCCCAAACACCCTAGCCCAAAAGTTCCTGGAATTCATAAACTCAAATGCCATGGAACAACTAGTCACCATCCCCACAAGAGGAGATAACATACTTGATCTCATCATCACGAACATGGGAGCACAATGTTCAACACCGAAGTATACCCCTCACTGGTGAGATCAGATCACAAACTAATCTCGCGGGATGTCCTCATTCCACCCCCACCTGAAATAAAAAAGACCACAGTAAAGAACTTTTCGAAAGCCGACTTCACACTTCTAAAGACTAGTGTGGTCTCCATTAAGGCCCCCGAGCCGGAAAACAGTACTCAAGCCGCTGAATCACTTACAAATGCCTTCTACCAGCACCTGCAGGACTGCATGGATAAGGCAATCCCAAGCAAAACAAAGACTCTTTGTACCAAAGGTAAGCGTCCAGTCTGGTGGACCCCAGCCATAAACAAACTCTACAACAAAAGGAGGAAGCTACTACAAGATAGAGCAAAATCCTTAAAAGGTAAGACACCCTTGATCACTATAAGTAAAAAACTAAGAGCTCTCATAAAATCATCCAAAGCAAATTTTGAGAGAAAAATAGCTAAAGACTCAAAAGACAATCATAAGGCCTTCTTTAGCTATGTTAGAAACCTGGGAGGAAACTCCCAGATATGCTCAGAACTAGTTCAAAATGATGTGAAGATTACTGATCCTACAGACATTGCCAACATACTGGCTGACAGGTTCAGTGCAAACTTCTCCCCCCCCACAAGGAGAGATATCTATACCAAACGACTGCAGCCCCCCAAACATCCCCAATGCCCAAGTGAGAACTGCTCTCTCCAAAGCAAAAAACACAGCATCCATGGGACCTGATGGTGTCCCCGGCTGTGTGCTCCACGAACTCAATGAGGAATTAAACCCACAGCTAGGACAGCTGTTTAATCAAAGTCTTACCTCTGGATACGCACTCCAGGAGTGGCGCACTGCAACTGTGGTCCCACTTCACAAAGGCGGTGCCTCCACCGACCCTGGAAATTACCAGCCCATTAGCTTGACAAGCCTTATCTGCAAAGCCATGGAGAGGATCATAATGGACCTCATAAATAAAGACATAGGGAATTTGCAGACTTTGGATCCAACCCAGTTTGGCTTTGTCAAAGGCAGATCATGCCTTTTAAACTTGGTTGACTTTCGAAACAGTCACCAAAGCCATTGATGAGGGAAAGGCAGTCCATACAGCCTACCTCGATCTGGCTAAGGCCTTTGATACAATACCCCACTCGGTATCATTGAAAAACTCATCAGCTTAAATGTTAACCCATACATTACAAGATGGGTTGCAAACTGGCTGAGTGACAGAACCCACAGGGTCAGAGTTGCTGGCGCCATGTCAGACTCAAAGCCTGTCACAAGTGGTGTCTCACAGGGCTCAGTCCTGGGCCCACTCTTGTTTGGCATCTACTTTTCTGAAGTACAAGCAAACACAGGAGGGTTATGGCTGACAAAGTTTGCAGATGATTGCAAACTGGGCGCCATAGTAGAAAATACATCTGACACAGATATCCTTCAGAAGGGTCTCACAGAAACGGATAACTGGTGCCAGAGCCACGGCCTAAAGTTGAATGCCAAAAAATGCATAGTCATACCCTTCGGGAAAAACAAGGTTACCCCTAGCTACCAAATAGGTGGCAATCCACTGAGCACAGAAGAAGTTATCAGGGACCTGGGGACCCAGGTTGATAGTAGTCTGTCATTCGACACCCATGTAGCTAAAGTAGTTAGGAAGACCTTCTACATTGCCCACCTTATCATGAAGGGATTCTCATCTAGATCAAGGGAGGTCATAGTCTCCCTTTACTCATCACTCATCAGACCAATGATTGAGTACAATGCCCCATTCGAATGTATCTGACCCGACACTTGCAGCAGCTGGAGAGGCCACAAAAGTTCCTCACCAAAAGGATAAAGGGTCTCAAAAATCTGTCCTATGCTGCCCGACTGAAAGAACTCCAGCTCTATTCAGTCGCCACGCTTGCTCAGAGGTGACCTTTGCCTAACATACAAGGCCATGTCAAACCCAGATTTGATGAATATGCTTCACCTCAAAAATCTAGATCCATCAGAGCCACAAGGGCGGAGACTTAAACCTCGACATGGCTATTAATAGGACGTGCTGGAGGGATAGATTCATCACCCAAAGACTCCCTATGCTGTGGAACAAAATCCCGGTATATGTGAGGCAGAGCACCTCGCTGGCCTTGTTCAAGAGAAATCTTGACCAATGGATGGGAGATCGCAGATATACCCCAGGGATTACCTCAGTGTCACTGCTCGACAGAGGCACAGCAAAATAATGGGTATAGTTCCCCATACTAAAGGGGTGGCGTAAGCCACAAAACGATGGGCTAGGCTTGTAAATGCCCTCGGGCAGATAGCCTAGTATGAACCTATGAACCTATGAACCTATAATGTGTGTGTGTGTGTGTGTGTGTGTGTGTGTGTGTGTGTGTGTGTGTGTGTGTGTGTGTGTGTGTGTGTGTGTTTATATATATATTACAAAGACATATGTCTGGAATGTTTCTCCCCGGGCCTCCAATGAAAATTGGCTTTGTTCCAAGTCGGATTTTCCCGGTTAATAAATGTTAAATAAATAAATAAATAATAATAAAAAAAATACTATGTGTATGTATGTATATATATATATATATATATATATATATATATATATATATATATATATATATATATATATAGTTCCCCGTCATATGATCAAATTTCTCTAAACTCGAAATTCATAAACTTGAAACCAGAATCTCGAATTTAGAGAAACTCGAACATATGAAAGGGACAAAAAAAAATAACACCTTTCAAATGTGCCCCCCACACCCCCCTACTTAAATATACCTACTCCAAGATCGCACTATAGTGAAGGAAAGGGAAATCTCCCATTCCACGCTATACACGTAAGCGCAAAACAAAAGATTTTCCATTCCTCTGCTATAGTGCGGTCACGGAACATTCACATTTAAACTGCTAGGGTACAGGGGGACCTGGCCCCCTGCAATAAGGTAAGTTAACTTTTTATTTTTGTAAACCTAAGTGTCCCATTCACAATTTCGAGTGAATGGAAGTTCGAGATTCTGGTCTCGAGATTATGAATTTCGAGCTCCCATCCATTCGATCTTGTGAAGGGGAACTATAAATATATATATATATATATATATATATATATATATATATATATATATATATATATATATATAGTTCCCAGCATTTGACCAAACGTACATTTGTTCGACAAATGTGGGTACCTGATTTAATGTAGATAGTACAGATGGCTGAACAGTAGATATGTTGATGGTATGGAATGTTCTTTCGGGTAAATGGGGTAGGGGTAGGAGAGCATGCCTGGGATGAGTGAAGGATGGGTGTTGTGTGTTGGTATGTGAGTTTCTGTATTATGTAGTGTTGTCTGTGTGTCTGAGTCTATCTTGCATAGTGGCAGTGTTACGGGAAGGTTTTAATGATGTTATGGTGTAAAGTTAGGCTTAGCACCCATTATTAAATTGGTGCAGGCGGTTGGTGCCAGTGATGGGTGAAATGTTGTATAAAGTAGTGAATAAAAGAAATTGTATAAAGTGTAGTATAAAGGAGACAACTGAACATATTTTTGAATGTCCTAGAGCAATGAGGGCATGAAATATGATAAAATAATATAACTTTCTGTAGATGGCAGGATAGGGAAAGAAAAAAAGTATCTGATTTATTTATTTATTTACTTGTTTATGCTATTTTTAACCAACTGAAGTATATTAATTTATTGTAAGGGGTGTGTTAGACATTCATTTGGTTGCTATTTATTTATGTTTTGATATGAAATGAAGATGGTGTGAGTTTAATAAAGTACCCCTACTATGATGAAAGGAAATGCAATGTTTGTGAATAATGGCAAAAAATGAGTCAGTACTGGAAAAATCAATCCACATACTTGGCATGGGACTAGAACCCACAGATTTCTGATCTTCTGGCAGCACGACTGAGTAAGACCTGTTGATACACTGACACTGCTATTGCTAATATTCCATATATGCTAGTTTCTGATAATTGATCTTGTTTCACTAGACTAGAAAGGACATTCATTAAAAAGGGAAAAAAAATAGAATGAAAATGTATATTTTAATTTCTGCTATAGGAGAAAAAGCACTTTCCAGACTACTTTCCACATGGAACCAGCTACCTAGTGATATAAAAAATACTGAAAATCTTCAAATACTCAAAAATAAACAGAACATGCCGGAGGGATAGATTCCTATCCCAGAGACTTCCCATACTCTGGAATAAACTACCTATCTATATCAAACAAAGCTCCTCATTAGCACTCTTCAAGAAAAATCTTGATGACTGGATGGGAAATAGGAAATTCACCCTGGGGATCACCTCTGTGGCTCTGCTCGACAGTGGCACAGGAAAACAATTTTCTTGGCTGGCAAAAGCCAGGGTACCTTTTTGGCTGGGCTTGTATAGGCCCCAGGGCCGATAGCCTAGTACCTACCTATGAACCTATGAAAAAAAAAAAAAAACCTTGGTAACATTTGCTAAAGAAGTCTCAGTACATCTATCTGCTTTTGTGATACTGGCCAGTTTTGCAGGTTATAATGGCAAGTACTTACATATACAGGACTGTTTCCACTTGTATATTTTGAAAATATGCGTTGAAATTTATATTGCTCTTCAATTTGTTTTATAAATTGCATGGTGAAGTTGATTCATATAGACTAATTTTACTTAAACTGACTTTTGCTGAACTGTTGTTCTTGGGTTGTAGCTGAGAAGCGTCAATAAATGAACCCATCTACCCAATTACAAAATAGTAAGCTAAAAATAAAATAAGAAATAAAACTATTTCATCCATTCTGTGGCTTCATTTAATGGTCAGAAAGGAAAGGCTGTGCAAACTTTAAATGGAAATAATAAGGAAAATGAAAGGGAAACGCCAATAAAAACTGACAAGTTATAAATCAGAGTGGATACAATTTCACAAAACCAAAACCCAATCAACAAAACAAAACTACTTAGAACTTCGTAATCAATCCAAGAAACTCATTAAATGAGGAAAAATTAGCTACTACTAAAATCTCCAGGAAAAACATACTCACGACCCCCAAAAATTCTGGGCTGCAATAAATTCTATACTGCAACCAGGGAAATATGCTACCCCTATGCCCGCAAATGTCAACAACCAGAATACCATTCCCACTCAGTTCGATAAATATTTCACCAAAACAATTCAGGCCCTTGCAAATAATCAAAATAATACCAGTTACCCTACCCTAGCATCCACACAAAATAGCACAAATACACAAGATAATAACTCTCACTTTAGCTTGCACCCTGTGTCAATCAAATCCATTCTAAAACTCCTCCACAAACTTCAACCAACCACCCTGGCCACCGATAATCTACCAGTAGAATTCCTAAAGCTAGATACAGAGGCTATAGCCTATCCTGTTGCTATTCTCATTAACAGATCAATATCAGAGTATAAAGTACCTACTATATGGACAGGGGTCCAGGGAAGTAAATACTGTGGGAAGAAATAGCCAAGGAATTGTTTTGGTTAGGCTTGTATAGACCCTAGAGCCGATAGCCTAGTACCAACCTATGAACCTATGAACCTCCCATATAATACCACTACGGAAGGGAGGCAACTCCCTAGAATTCAATACTACCATCTAATTGCTATTCTATCACCCATATCAAAAATACTAGAAAGAGTGGTTCTCCCTCAACTAATGGACTACCTTCTAAAAAACAATCTGCTATCTAAATATCAGCATGGCTTTAGACCCTTCCACAGCACCACCACAGCACTAACATCCTTTTCCAATACAGTTAATCACCACAGAAACAAAGGACAACTAGTCTCTTACTATATTGTTAGATCTAGCTAAAGCTTTTGATATGGTCAACCAGAATATACTTTTTAATACACTGTCTACACTAAACATCAGCACCTCCTCTATCTCATGGTTTAAAAGCTACCTGACGGGACGCCAGCAAGCAGTAAAATTGCAGAACCAACTATCCTCTCTATTGCCAGTATCCTTAGGGGTCCTTCAAGGCTCTATCCTTGGCCCATTACTCTTCTCTCTATTTACCAATCAGCTGTCATCCTCCACACCCAATGCCTTGGTAGTACAATATGCTTCTGACACCACCCTCATATGTGCCACCCCCACATTAGAAGACCTTCACTCCCTAACCCAAAACTGCTTTTCATTAGTAGAGACCTGGTTCACTAACTCCCAGCTTATTCTTAACCCAAATAAATCAAAACTACTTCTTTTCAGCCCATGTAGATCCCCCCAAGTGACGACTTTATCATCACATCCAATAACAAAAGCATGATCACCCCAACCACCCACACTAAACTGTTAGGTGTTGCAATAGACAGCAACCTAAGATTTGACATTCACATTGCTCAAACTATCAAGAAAGTTCACAAAAAACTAGGACTACTCTATCGGACGAAATTTCTTACTAAACACACTAAAGCCACAATAACTAGGACAAATCTGTTATCTACCCTCCTCTACGCATCCCCAGGTCTAACTAATCTTCACAAAGCTGACCTAAACAAACTAGAATCATGTTATAACAAGATTGCTAGGTTTGCTACGGAGTCATCCTATAGGACCCATCACTGTGTATCTCTCAAACAACTAAACTGGCTGGAGCTGCCTCAGTTACTGCAACGCAATCAGTTGTCACTGGCACACAAATTATACTACTACCCTGATAAAACCCCAGCACTCCAGAATCTAATACAACCTTATACTACAACAAGAACTTTTAGATCTAGTACCCTAAGCCTCCTAGATGTCATCAAATATAATAATGAGGCTGGGAAATCTCTCTTCAGCTACTCTATTTCTAAAGCTTGGAATGCCCTACCTGGCCACCTGACAACCAATAGCTCTACTACACAATTTAAAAAACTCTTCAAAACACATTGGGTCAAATTCCCAAATGGGCAGATTCCATGCAGGAACAGTATAGCAGCTCCTGCATGCAATATGGCCGCCGTGCGATCCAGGATAGGGCCGTTTTCGTGTGCACAAGTGGCCCTATACTGTTCCTGCATGGAATTCCATTCAGTATGCAAATCACCTCATTTGCTGTTAAAACCATGCAAATGAGGTGATTTTGTGATCCAGCAAGCTGAATGGATTCTGTATAGGAACAGTGTCAGTGAAAAAATGTATTCGGCTAGTACCTAAAATCAGTTTTGCATCTGACAAAACGGAGTCATGACAGCTCATGAAAGGCATGTATTATGTAGAACGGACAAGCCAATGGCCAAATATAAGGTCATTGGCATGAAAAGCCACATAATTTTTATAAAAATGAAACTTTTATTTTTTTTTTTGGCCGATCTCAGCCATTTAAGCTAAGGGCAGCAGCACGCAAACACGAAGGTGCGGGAAATAAAGAAAAAAGGGGAAAACTGCCGTTTAATAGAAATATGCATTCTGCCATTATAGTCAATGGCAGGCAGAATGTAAACAAGACAAGGGAGCACTGGTTGCTAAGGGGAAAGGGTGTGCTTCGGAATTGTAACTATGGACCTGCACACTGGGGCATGTAAATGAAGGGAACTATACTGAATCACATATTTCTACCTACTGGAAGCCTGCACCTAATCATGCAGGTGCAGGAATAGGGAGCCATGTAGGCAGGACAAGAGGATGACTTCAGTAGGGGGTGTGCCATGCTTGGTGTAAACTTATTGGAGCCCTGCGGCCCGTGTTTGTTCTTAGCTAAGCAGAGTTAAGGAAAGGGGTGTGTCTCACATTGTTTAGCACTGTTTTCCCTGCTTAAATGGATGTGCATGCCATATATCAGGTTTTAAACAAAAAAAAAAAGAAAAAAGAAAAACAGGAAATAGCAGCTCAGTTCACATGTGAGCACTGGGTGTGTGTGGTGCACTTCAGAGCATAAATGGGAAGGCAATAGGAAGGGAAAACAGCAGTAGGAAGGCAATCAAGGAGAACTAGCATAGTTGTCAGGTGAAATATATCAGAATCAGCCAATTACACAGGCAGCAGCCCAACCCAGCACAGTACTATAAACTATGCAAACCTCTTTCACTCTGTTTTTTCCCACAAACTCTACACCACCGGTGTACACAGATGGGGAAATTTTACCTGAAAAAACTAACAAAATGATAAGGGCTGCTGTCGCTCTCGTACATCAATATGTGCAAGAGGCTGAGGGTGGTGAGGATGTGAATGCTGATGACCATCCCACAGTAAGGAGGAGAAGAAGACTGTACAGACCCAGGGTAACCTACCAGGGCCTACATGAGCTGGAGATAGTGGAGTGCAATAGGGTGGACAGGGACATTCTACAGCAGATTGTTGAGCTGTGCCAGCCCCACCTCACACACAGGACCAACAGAGGGGAACCCAGCCCAATGGATACCAAGGTATGTGTAGGCTTAAGAATACTAGCCACAGGTACCTTCCAAAGGACAACTGGGGATATCATGGGGATCTCACAGGCATCAGCATCCAGGGTACTCTACCAGTTCCTGGATGCTATGTCAGCACATGCCGGTGAGCACATATATTTTCCCATCACCCGTGAGGCGTTGACCAGCAGTATGCATCTCTTCTACCAAATAGCAGAATACCCTGAAATAGAGGGTGTTATAGACTGCACACACATAAACATAAAAGCACCACCCAGCAAGCAGGGTAAGATCAACATAAACCGGAAAGGCTTCCCCTCCATCAGGTCGTGTGTGATGCCCAGCCCATTATCCTGAATGTTTGTGCTGGCAGCCTTGGAAGCTATCACAACTCCCACATCTGGCATATGACATAGCTGTACCAGTCATTTGCCAATGGGGACATCCCATATGGCCACCTAGTGGTGGATGCTGGCTACGCACTGGAGCTGTGGCTGATGACACCCCTCAGAAATGCACACACACCTGAACAAGAATTCCATAATGAGGCACACGCACAAACCAGAATCAAAACAGAGCATGTGTTTGGAATGCTCAAGTCACGGTTCCACTGCCTGGACATATCCGGTGCAGCCTTGCAGTACTCTCCAGCTACATGTACACAAATGTTCATAGTATGTGCCATGCTACACAATATGATCCTGCGGAAACAGCTGCAGCAGGAACAGCACGGGGCAAGGCCACAAAGCCCCCCACCATTGCCAAGGCCAGCACAGGCATAGAGGAACTTGGAGGAGGAGCCACCTGAGCCTGCCCATGTAGGCAGAAGGAAGCATGCCCAGTATGCCAAGCCATTGGTAAAGAGGCAATGCATAGCACATACACTGACATGGTAGGGACCCAGGGAATGACACCTCTCTCTGACTCACACATACAGTAAAAGGGATGCCGAACATGACACTACCTGTGCTTTACCACATATAGGAAGTGTACTATGTGCATCTGACATAGTCAGCCCTCCAGCACCGTCCTCAGTACTGGCCCAGCCACAAGGTAAGTCACTCTTCCTATCAATTACTGAATGAAGTACTATATGTTCTGATAGTTGTTTCTATGGTATGGATGAGAGCATGCAAGGGAATCAGGTGGCTGAATGGGATGGCCACAGATACTGAACATCTATATGAGCAGCATGAAATCCATAACAAATACTGGTGTCAACACACTAGGCAGTACTAGACAAGGTGACAAATCTCACTGCAGTACATGTGGTGGCCCAAATGTGTGTCCATAGTACACACACATGCATGTCAGTGAGGCACACACACCCACCACCAGCCTGAGCCAGCAGGACAGGTGTAGATGACCATAAAGAAAGGCTGGGCTAAGGCCTTCAACTGATGGCAATGGTGAACAGCCCCTCTCCAGACCTACACAGACAGACTACAACAAGTCTGCCTGTTGTATGTTAGTTCTGAAGGGTCAGAAGTCTGACACTGAAATGTAGGTCAATAAAACCTAAGATTTGTACTCCACTGATATGCCTCCAGTTTGCATGATAGGTCAGAATACAAAATGATGTGGAAGCCAACAGAGTACCTAACATACCAGTACAGTCATAGCACAGTTTACAGTTGTCAGGTATGCCACCCCCCTACAATCCTATGTAGAAATGCAGTAACATGTAAGTGTGAGGAGTAGTACAGTGGAGCACAGATTACCCGAGCTGGCCCAATCTACAGGATAGATTGTTGCATGTGTACAATATGCAGCGGTCTGTGTGTTAGGTTGTTGTGTGTTCAATAGTGTCTGGAAGTGGTCAGCATGTAGGCATGGAGGGTTGTGTCTCGGTGGCCTATGGCCAGTACTGTGGTTGACAGGGCCATGTTCCGAAAACTGCAGGGCTAAACACAATGCTTCTCAACAATACCCATGTCAGCAGTTGTCCATACTCACTGTCCAGATGTCAATATCTGTCACCATCTGAAAGATGGACATGCCATAAATGTGGGCCCATACATACACACAGTACACAGGCGGAAGTATTCTAGACAGAGTGCATAAAATTTAACTGTCCGCTGCACACAACATTGGAATTGTACAGACAGGTTAGCAGCACATTAGTTGTCTGTGTAGTATGGAATACTGATGTAGTCTGGCCAATCACTGGCAGACCACAAAAGGCACAGTTATGAAGTAATGAGAGACTGCCTATGTCCCTGCACAAGGCAGCATAAGGGGAATGTCCCAGGTATATCTGTGAGTCAGCTGCAAGTAGCTTCCATATCACACAGGTTTATCACAGGTCATATCCTTGCTGTTGGGAATGAGTACAGTATGATCCCATGTCTGTATGGGAATACCCAATGAATGCAGCATGCTGAAGAGCTGTCCTATGCAGGTGTGTCCTTAGCTGTAAGCAGCATCCTGCCTGCATCCAGACCAATGGATCAATATGGAAAGGAAGTATTGCCTTTAACAGCTTGCACACTTACCCTCTCACGCAAGAGGAATCCACTGGCTCGTAGCCTGGGAATGTAGGACTGACAGACTGCAGTGGCCTGCTACAGATGGCCTGCATCACTACCAAATGACCTACACTCCTCTCTCAAAGGCTTGTGCCTCAGCCATAGTGCCAGTGTATGGTATCTCATGAGATCACAACTAACAACCTAACACAGTCAACAGAACACAAATGCAAGGCCATATTGACATAGCATGCCCCCCATGTCCTACTGCATGAACTGTGGACCAATCCATAAATACACCTGTGATGAAGGGTCAACTATAAGGATACTTCTCAGATATCGCTTGCATAATGTTAGGAAGAGACTAGAATAACAGAGTGGGGGGGGTGTAAAAGCATGGACGTCGTGGAGTGTTTGAAGTCTGAAATTCTGATGTGTGCCCATACTACCCCTGCCTGCAAACCCAGTAATGGGTGGCTACAAACCTGCTCATAAACCACAATGTGAAGGGGAACTGACCAGATATATGAACCCTGCCTCTGGGTAACCTGGGTGAATCTGTTCAGATGAGAGGTATGGCAACAGCAGGATATGGCCATTCTGTTAAGTCGATATATGTACAAGAAGGGGTTCCTCAGAAACCATAGTACCAAGGTGCTGGACCATTTCCACAGACCCATCAGCAAGTGTCTATAGCTACCCCTCCACAATGGCAGGAGTGTGCAATAATGTGTAGGCTGTGGACCACAATACTGGACTCAGCTTCATTCATCTGGTATTTCCCAGTAAATAGCTGTGAGCAAATAATTATATCTGTCAGTAGTTGATGACATAATACATCACAGTGTAAAACAGTAAATATGTCTGAATATCTCTGCTAACACCAACCATGTAACACAAGCAGCACAGACAGCAATACTTACAGTATTCCCCCTATCTATTGCTCATTGTGACTCCATATTGTCAACCTATCTACAGATATCCTGCAGAAACAGGTTGCTAGCAGTATGTGTAGAACACCAAACACTGAACTGGAGTACAACCCTACCTGGAATGGATTCACACACTCAATACAGAAGGTCATACTGGGCATGCTCCTACACTTAGAGAAATGAACCCCATGTCTGACAACACAGTGGACTATACATATCCGTCATTCACAGATGTCTGTGCACACACACCAAATTGTACACCATTCATGCTTCACAAACACACATTGAATATGAATACTCACACATATCCAAGGCCAGCACACTATAATATGTCAAACGTACACACACAGAGATGTGGGGAAGAGAGAGACAGACAGTGACAAAGAGAATTCCATTATGAAGCCTGCCCCACCCACTACGAATCCAATTGGCCGATATCACATGATATGCTGATGTCAATCACTGTACACATTCCTTTTGGTAGCCTTCAGCCCTATAGTGTCTGTTGCGCTTGTGATAACTGTGTAATACGATAGTACAAATCAGTATTCCTGTAGCATTTGTATACTCAATCCTGTCAAATATAAAGCTGTGTGAGACTGAGTGTGTGTGTGTGTGTGTGTGTGTGTGTGTGTGTGTGTGTGTGTGTGTGTGTGTGTGTGTGTGTGTGTGTGTGTGTGTGTGTGTGTGTGTGTGTGTGTGTGTGTGTGTGTGTGTGTGTGTGTGTGTGTGTGTGTGTGTTTCCAGAGGAATGATTTATGGCCCATTCACACACACTGCACTTCCCATTGCCCATGTTAGCACTCCTGCTGATGTCAGTTATCTTAAAATAAACCACTGGCTAAGTCTCAACCCTATAAGCTCTGTGGCACTTATGATAACTGTGTATAATACTGTAGTGTAGCAAACTAGTTAGGTAGGAGTTCTAATCCTGGTCCTGGCAACTGTGATTGTGTGTGTGTGTGTGTGTGTGTGTGTGTGTGTGTGTGTGTGTGTGTGTGTGTGTGTGTGTGTGTGTGGAGATGAATGATTTTGAGGCCATTCACACAACCATACCTGCCATTGGCCTACTTTAGCACGCCTGCTGATGTCGGTCACCTTGAAATAACCATTTGGCAGGTCTCAACCCTATAAGCTTTGTGGTGCTCACGATAACTGCTTAATACTGTAGTGTAGCAAGCTATTTAGGTAGGAGTTCTAATCCTGGTCCTGGCAACTGTGATAATGTATAAAAACAAAAAAACAGCAAGGATACGAGTTAATTCTTCTTTAATAAGGTGAAGCACTTTTCATTTGCTTAATTACAAACTTCATCAGACCAAAATCTAATTACACACCAGTTGCTTAAATAATATTATGCAGCTCCCGCCCCAACCCATTAAACAAAGAAGGAAATGATGTCATACTTTCCATTAAAAAATCTTCCTATTAAAATACTAGATAAATACTTCTATCTACATTAACCTTGGAAAAATTACCACAGAAAACAATATATATGCAATACATGTACAAAAACTTAGTAAAAAATTATACAAAGTGACTTAAAAACAAACTTATTTAAAATATGCATAAACTTGACTAACTCTTATGGAGCAGCATATTTTCTATGAGACAAATAAAAATATATATATATTACCTATCGGTAAATATGCATATTAAATAAGCACTACTGAATCAATTATTGATGAACTGAAATTTATATATATAAACAACTATCGGCCTTCCTAAGCAATGCTTTTAATTTCAGTAAACTATTAATTGCTCAGTAGTCATTGAGTCCTGGCCAACCATATGAATGCAATAACAGTTGCCACATTAATTCGGCTTTTTCTAACTGCAGCTTCCATGGACCTCCTCTAGGTTGCTCTTTTACTTGCTAAATACCACAAAACTCAAAATTATGATCATTATACATATGTACACGCTTGGCAAGGACATTTGTTAAATTACATTTTTTCATAGCATATAAATGTTCATATACCCTTTCCTTAAGGGATCTCGTAGTCTTTCCTATGTAACAGGCCGGGCATTGCCTACACATAGCCACATATACTACCCCTTTTGAATTACAATTCAATTTATGATGAATATAATATTTTCTGCCATTGATTTCAACATATTGACCTTGATGCATTAACTTGCAAAAATGACACATCCAACATTTTTTCATACCTGCTCCTGATACTTTATTTAAGCTATTACATGCTTCAATAAGATTTTTTAAGTTATTACCCCTCCTCGCTATCATCCTATCCCCCTCCTGAAATTTATTACAAATAAGAGCCGCATCATCCATCAGCATCCAATTCTTTAAAATTATTTCCTTAATTTCATAAAAATGTACACTGAATGTTGTAATAAAGGTAGTTGTGTAATCTATTTCAATATTATGATTACTCTGAATATCTGATGGGCATCCTTCTCGATTAAGGATGGGGGTGAAATGACCATTATTCCTTTTATGTTTAACTTCTATGAATAGTTCATTTAATAACCAATTCAGATAACACCTACTTGCAAACATGTCCATTAAGTGCCTGCACTCAAGCAAAAAATCATCATCTAAACTCACCATCCTAGCGGCTCGGACCAATTACCCCTTCACAACCGCTCTTTTATTAGATAAAGGATGGGAACTCGTAAAATGGAGGAAAGAATTAGAATAAGTGGGTTTTCTGTGTATTTTGGCAACAAATCTCCTGTTATTTCTGTCCTTACTGAGATTCACTGATTCTCAATGGCATGAGTAAATTGTAAATAATGCTTAGTACTGCTAATATAAACCAAAAATGCATCTACAGCCTGTTGGTTACCCTTCCATAACATAAAAATATCGTCCAGGTAAAGACGATATAAAACAATTTGGCTAGAATAAGCACTATCTAGGATGTATCTCTTTTCCCATTGTGCCATGATAAGATTGGCAAAAATGGTCCCACAAGGTGACCCCATCGCAACTCCCACCTTTTGAAGATAGTAGCTATTATTAAACATAAAATTGTTAGAAAGCACAATATCAAACAAGTCAGAATACAGATTGATTTCTGATTGCATCACCCCTTGCTCAAACAAAAATTGTTCTATTGCTTGCTGAGGTATTACAAAAAAAGGTCTTTGACATTAACTGTCAAAAACAACACCTCATCTGAATATTCAATAGCATTGATCAAGCTAAGAAAGTGCCATGAATCCTTACCTATCTGCATTTGTCCATCCAAATACTTTTTAAGCCTTCTATCAAGAAAATTTGCACATGCATAGGTAATAGAATTGTGACCATCAACTATGGGTCATAAAGGTGGATTTGATACATCCTTATGGATTTTAGGAGCACCAAAGATGGTAGGGGTGGTAGATGAAATTACATGCAAATAATTATAAATATCAATATCAATTCTGTTTTCCAAAAACAAATAATTCAGTGAAATATTAGTTCTCCTGTATGCTGAATTAAGTTCATTCCTAGTAACTTCCTCATATGTGTCAGTTCTAAGTATATCATACAGCCTATGATTATAATCATGAAATTCCATGACAACAAGACATCCCCCTTTGTCCGGCTCTGCTGTAGTTACCCAGCTATTCGGTAACTCTTCATTGCCTCCCAGTGCCTGTCTTAACTCTTCCCTGAACTCCACCTCACAATCACCCTTTTTTAACTTCCACCATTTAATCCTTGGCACTGCTTTCACACTCCTCCTCCACTTCTTGATCACCAACATCATCCTGCAGACCACCATTCTATGCTGCTTAACTACACTTTCCCCAGTCACCACTTTACAGTCTCCAATCTCCTTCAGACTGGTCCTCCTACATAGGATATAATCCACCTATGTGCATCTTCCTCCACTCTTGTACGTCACCCTATGCTCCTTCCTCTTCTTAAAATATGTATTCACCACAGCCATGTCCATCCTTTTCGCAAAATCCACAATCATCTGACCTTCTGCATTCCTCTCCTTAACACCATACCTACCCATCACTCCCTCATCCCCTCTGTTCACTTCACCAACATGCCCATTGAAGTCCGCTCCAATCACTAGTCTCTCACCCTTGGGTACACTCACCATCACTTCATCCAACTCACTCCAAAATTTTTCTTTCTCATCCATCGCACACCCAACTTGTGGAGCATATGCACTAACAACATTCATCATTACACCATCAATTTCAAGCTTCATAAACATCACTCTATCAGACACTCTCTTCACCTCCAAAACACTCTTGGCATACTGTTCCGTTAGGATAACCTCTACCCCATTTCTTCTGCCATCCACACCATGACAGAACAATTTGAACCCGCTTCCTATACACTTGGCCTTACTTCCTTTCCATCTGATCTCTTGCACGCACAATATACAACCTTCCTTCTCTTCATCATATCAGCTAGCTCTCTCCCTATACCAGTCATACTGCCAACATTCAAAGTTCCTACCCTCAGTACTACACTCCTAACCTTCCTCCTCTCTTCCTGCCTTCGGGCATGCCTTCCCCCTCCTCTTCTTCTTCGGCCAACAGTAGCCCAATTTCTGCCAGCACCCTGTTGGCTAACAGTACTGGTGGCGGTCGTTGTTAACCCGGGCCTCGACCGATCCGGTATGTAATTATGAAACGTTCTCCGCATCAGTAATTTTTGGCAGAGGTTTTACATCGGATGCCCTTCCTGACACAACCCTCCCCATTTATCCGGGCTTGGGACCAGCACAAAGAAATGCACTGGCTTGTGCATCCCCAGTGGCTGGGTTTCCTCACCAATAAATATATTAGAAAAATTATAAACTTTCAAATCCTGTGCAGTATTCATAATGATACTAGGTATCTGCTCGATACCATAACTAACATCATTTAACACATATTCAACTTTATCATTGTTTATGCCCAAAACACTTTCAGTCAATAATTGTTCCTCAGGTAATGACCTCATGCTCGATACCCCCCTTTCCTCTGATTCCTCCTGGATGGCATGTAAAAATCCTGATTAGAACCGTAACTATAATTACCAATGTTATTGTTATGGTTCCTAATTCTTTCAGACCTCCTTAATGGTGGAAAATCCTGCTCATAGTTATTTTCAACATTACAGTCATGACTACCACTAGGGCCCGATTGTACCTGCTGTTCATCACCATCAGCCACAACCTCATTGTTATTATTAAGTACAACTTTTCTTTCACTGCTGATACAGCTATTCGCCACCCAAAGTGATTTTGGGTAAGCTTGTCCTTTACTATACTGCTGTTTGTCCCTGATCAGCTTAATGTTTTTCTTTCATTTTAAATCATATATATTTTCAATGCTTCCATAGATGCATTTATGTTCATCTTTGTACCTATCATATTCTACATCAGACTGCAATTGTGCTTCCAATTCATTACACTGCACCAATAGCACATCAATGTCCTTAACATTGAATTTTATAAGTAATTCCAGCAGTTCAAAACTATGCCTGTAAAACTTGGAAATCAGTTCATTATACAAAGATGAATTTTCCACCAGACCTGCTGGATATCGTCAAACTCTTAAGCCTTTGGGGACTACCCCATTGACTATGCAGTCTTTGAGCTAAACATTCTCTAATTGGAGCTTTTTTAATTTAAAAAGTTTATTGCTAAGCTTACCCTTAATGCTGTTACTAGCAGCCACTTCATTTATACGAGCCTCATGAGTTGCAGATTCAATGATAAGCCAGTCTTTTAACATTGAAGGTTTCCATGTTATACTGTTAGTGTTTGTGATATTAACAGGCCCATTAACCAACAAACTATTACACTCTTGCTCAGCAGCACAAACAATATTATTACGTTCATTGTTAGAAGTGAGAACTTCCGTACCTGATTTTAAATGCCGAGCTAGACCACATTGTTGCACCAAAACAGAATTGTGCTGGTCCGTTTGCCCAAAACTTACACCCTCAGATTGCTGTGACATCCGTGGAAACTGCTGTCCTTGCATGGAGGACGGAGAGCAAAAATTCTGCTGTTGATTCAGGTTACTTCTTTCAGCTACTGAAGCATTAGAAGGAAACTGCTGCTGCTGTCCTGGTTGAAGGGATGCTGCTGACATCTGCTGGCTAAACAGCAATGTTTGGCTGTTCCTAATAGTTTCAACATTACTGGCCAAAGTATCAACACACTGTAAGTCCATGAATAAGTTTCATCAATTCCATAATGCCACAATTCTGTTCATCTTCAGAAAATAAGCTTTGAGAAGAGGAATTATCGCACTCCATAGCTGTGGTGAAAAACTACTCCAAAAAAAAAAAACGACAATAGCAAACTGGATAAAAACAAAAAAAAAAAACAGCAAGGGTATGAGTTAATTATTCTTTAATAAGGTGAAGCGCTTTTCAGTTCATCAACAATTAATTCAGTAGTACTTATTTAATATGCATATTTACTGATAGGTAATATATATATATATATATATATATATATATATATATATATATATATATATATTTTTTTTTTTTATTTGTCTCATAGAAAATATGATGCTCCATAAGAGTTAGTCAAGTTTATGCATATTTTAAATAAGTTTGTTTTTAAGTCACTTTGTATAATTTTTTACTAAGTTTTTGTACATGTATTGCATATATATTGTTTTCGGTGGTAATTTTTCCAAGGTTAATATAGATAGAAGTATTTATCTAGTATTTTAATAGGAAGATTTTTTAATGGAAAGTATGACATCATTTCCTTCCTTGTTTAATGGGTTGGAGCAGGAGCTGCATAATATTATTTAAGCAACTGGTGTGTAATTAGATTTTGGTCTGATGAAGTTTGTAATTAAACAAATGAAAAGCACTTCACCTTATTAAAGAAGAATTTACTTGTACCCTTGCTGTTTTTTTTGTTTTTATGCAGTCTGTTATTATTTTTTTGGAACTGTGATAATGTGTGTGTTTGTGTTTGAGAGTGTGTGTGTGTTTGTTAACACCTGATTTTGTGGTCATTCACACTTCCCTCTCCCCTCCTTTAGCACTGCAGCTGATGTCACTCACCTTCATAGATACCTTTGGACAGCTCTTCAACATATAAGCTCTGTGGAGCTTGCAATAAGTGCATAATACTATAGTGTCGCAAACTAGTTAGGTAGGAGTTTTTGTCCTGGTCCTGGCAATTGTAATAATGTGTGTGTCTTTGTTGACACCTGATTTTATGGTCATTCACACGTCCTACACTTCCCTCTCCCCTCCTTTAGCACTGCAGCCGATGTCGCTCACCTTCAAAGATACCTTTGGACAGTTCTTCAACATATAGGCTCTTTGACACTTACGATAACTGTGTAATACCATAGTGTAGCAAACTAGTTATGTAGGAGTTCTAATCCTGGTTCTGACAACTGTGATAGTGTGTGCATCTGTGTGTGAAGAGTGTGTGTATCTTTGTTGACACCTGATTTTGTGGCCATTCATACTTCCTACACTTCCCTCTCCCCTCCTTGAGCACTACAGCTGATGTCACTCACCTTCAAAGATACCTTTGGACAGTTCTTCAACATATAAGCTATGTGGTGCTTGCGATAACTGAGTGATACTATAGTGTAGCAAAATAGTTAGGTAGGAGTTCTAATCCTATTCCTGGCAACTGTGATAATGTGTGTGTCTTTGTTGTCACCTGATTTTGTGGTCATTCACACTTCCTACACTTCCCTCTCCCTCTTTAGCACTGCAGCTGATGTCACTCACCTTTTATAGATACCTTTGGACAAGTTTTCAACATGTAAGCTCTGTGGCACTTGCGATAACTGCATAATACCACAGTGTAGCAAACTAGTTAGGTAGGAGTTCTAATCCTTGTCCTGGCAACTGTAATAATGTGTGTGTTTGTGTGTGAGAGTGTGTGTGTCTTTGTTGACACCTGATTTTGTGGTCATTCACACTTCCTACACTTCCCTCTCCCATCCTTTAGCACTGCAGCTGATGTCACTCACCTTCAAAGATACCTTTGGACAGCTCTCAAGCATATAAGCTCTGTGGTGTCTGCAATTACTAGGTAACACTGTATTACCAATAGATAGCTTGGTAGGGGTTTGAAACACAGTACTGGTAAGTTTATGTGTGTGTGTCAGCAGTATCCTGTGTGGGTGTTGGTGTGATTGTGTAATAACAGAGTCCATTTCAGAGTGAGTTATGCTACATTTTCATATTGAGGACCCATATTTCCCAATGTCACATTACAAGGCCAGCAGTTGTCAAACACCATAGAAGTTGTTGTAGACAACCCACAGCCATAAATGTATATATATATGCAACCATAATAATGCCGAGAGATCTCTCTCCACCCACAGATCATACACAAACACTTGGCTCTTTCCCTCATCCTTTCTTTCTTTCCCTCTATCTCTCTGTCTCTCTCCCCCTCTCTGGTAAATGTGGAAAAATGCATCTGTTTTGCATACGCAGGAGCTTGACATTGGTATGTAATGCTCATGATCAGTTGAAGGTTGAAAGCATCTTTCCTTCACCGATGTTATTAATAAAAAACATAATATCAACACTCTATCCTCAGCCCTCTTCATTGATCTGTCAAAAGCCTTCAACATGGTCAACCACCAGCTACTCATAAACATACTTAGCAACTTCTCACTGGATCCACTTGCTATACAATGGTTGCAATCCTATCTAAATAACAGGCAACAGGCTGTACTATGGGAGAATAACTTGTCTTCCCACCTACCAATTGCCCTTGGTGTCCCTCAAGGCTCCATATTGGGTCCTCTCCTCTTTTCTATTTTTACTAACGACCTACACTCTGTATTACCTCAAGCCACCTGTATCCAATATGCGGATGACTCCACACTAATATGCTCAGCCTCTTCACTATCACAATTGCATTCCCTAACCCAAGACAGGTTTAACAAAGTAGAGAATTGGCTTCTTCAACAATGCCTCATCCTGAACCCAAAAAAAACCCAAAAATGCTACTATTTACTCCCACCTGCAGAGCCCCCCCCCCCCACACACACACACACACTGCATTTCACAGTCACATCTAGCAATGGTACAATCATATCTCCAGACTGTACTACAAAACTACTTGGAGTACTAATTGACAACAACCTCACCTTTAGCCACATATTAACAACACTATAAAAACAGTAAACAAAAAAACTAGGTTCCCTCTATAGGATCAAACCCTTTCTTACCCCACTAGCCAGGACCACCATTGCCTGGACCCATCTTATCTCAACCCTACTATATGCATCCCCTATCTATACCAAACTATGCAAAAGCAATCTGAACAAGCTGGCTAGCTCCTACAATAATATTGCCAGATTTGCAACTGGGTCTACCTATAGAAGCCATCATTGTAACAATCTTAATCAACTAGGGTGGTTAGAATTGCCAAATCTTATTCTATCAAACCAGCTAACTATTGCCCATAAGATACTGTTTCATCCTACATCTACTCCAATATTAACTAATCTAATCACCCCTACAATAACCTGAAGACCCTGCGCTCATCAAACAAATTAATGGTAAAGATAAGTAAAACCAACAATTTGGCTAGAGACTCTCTATTCTCTAACACAGTGGGTAAAACCTGGAACTCCCTCCCTACTGATCGAACCTCCCTACCTTCAACTACCCTACTTAAATCCAGATTCAAACCATACCTTAAATCGCACTGGTTATGCCCCTGTGCAAACCCAGACTAACTTCCTCCACTGTCTCCAGACCCTATTCTTCTCACTCACACAAACGAGTTATTCTTTTCTGCTAACACTATTGTTTGTATAAGCTTTTTAAAGTTCAAATAGTGCTCAATTTTACTTACCTTATATTTTGTTGTCTGTATATCCATACATGATATGTAGCTTAGAAGATGTTTTCCTTACTCTTAAGCTAAAATGTATTATTAGTAAAATTTGCTAAATCTTAGTAATGTACTTATGTTATTGTGATTCTATTCTGAAGTGTGGAGCTTTTCTCCCCGGGCCTCCACTGACAATGGACATATATCCAGTTGGACTAGCCTGGTATACAAATGTAAAATAAAAATAAATAAAATAATGGCCTGTACAAAAAATTCGAGTCCTCCATCTGCTAATAGCATGTGAAACAGCTGTGGTATCATTCCTATAGCCAATTGCATGGAAACATACTCCTATAAGTAAGCACTGCAAGTGGGTGTTGGCCCTTCTCCTTCAGTGTGATCAGAACGTCATGTGAGTATGTGACAAACAGCATCACAGAGGTTAGTTGGAAATACCTCTTACAACAAGCACTGTAGAGACAGGCCAACAAACTGGAGGGGGATGTACCAGACATGGGGACAGAATGTAAGTACTGCTGTTCTACATTTGAAGTAATGTTGGTTTAACAGGGTCTGTGTGCATATGGCTGTTCTGCATGATATAAAGTCTGGCATGACAGTGTTGTGTGGTTGAGAAAACTCTCACCTGTAGGGTTATCTGCAGAATGGTCAGAGTTTGGAGTCTTAGATTTGGTGTGTTACTCACACATTTTCTGTCTTTATAAATGCAGTAGCATACTCTGATGATTCTAGTCAGTAAATGGTAACATCCATGTGTGTTACTGACTTCATATCCCTCAGAAGAGATATGTCACAATAAACCCTGTTACACCAACAATGTTCTCAGTTTATAACTGCAATATGTCAATACTGGCCCTGTGTTTCTGTCTCTGTCCCCCAAGTCTGTCACCCTTTGTTCATATGCCATGCAGCAAGAGGTGAATATGTACAGTATACCATTATTTACTAACATAATTCCTGATATCAAGCCAGTGATATATCAGACTGCCAGGCTCGTAATATATAGGAGTCCCAATAATTGAGGACAAAACCTAGACATTCTGTTGTACTCTATACAGTAGTGAGGTCTGTGTACGTATGGTGATTACATGCATACATATATACAAATATTTCACACATGGGCTTTAATGCCCTTCTAGCTTGCCAATATACCAAAACACTTGTTCCCATAATAAATGTCCAGGCTGTTCTTAAAAATATCTAAACTAGTACTTGCTTTAATGTAATTTGGTAGTCTGCTCCAAGCATCAGCTACTCTGTCAGAGAACCAGTTAGTACACTTCTTATTCCTGTAGAATCTTCTACATAGGTTATCTGAATGATTCTCTAGTACTTTTTGATAACCCCAAACATTACCAGAGGTAGTTGTCCCTAAATGCCCTATATACCTGAATAAGATCTCCTCTTAAATATCTGTAAGAGACACTGTACAAGTTCAGATATTGTAGTCTTTCATAATAACTTAGATTTCCACATCCATGGATGCCCTTGGTATATTTCCACTGTACTCTTTCCAGTTTATTCATGCTTGTTTTCCTATAGGGTTTCCATATTGTTATTCCATACTCAAGTTTGAGTCTAATGTAACTAACAAACAATGACTTCATTATATTTGATTTCCTAGACTTTATAAATCTTTTTATACAACCTATAGTTCTATAACTATCATTAGCCAGTTGGTTGATATGATTAGAAAAACTCATAGCTGAATCTACCATGTACCCAAGTCCTTAAATGAGTCTACAGTTTCAATCACTGTGTGCTGTATTAAATATTCACCTTTCCGTTTATGTCTTCCAAATCTCATATACTTAGTTTTTGATGTATTTATCAACATATTATTCTCTTGTGCCCAAATGTTCAATTTAGTCAAATAATTTTGCAGACATGCCTTACCTGTAACACTTGTAATCAGTTTACCCAATTTCAGGTAGTCAGCATATAGACTGTAGAACACTTCAGATGAAAAAGTAAGGTCTGAAAGATACAATCTAAACAAGTAAGGGCCTAGGACAGAGCCCTGGGGACACCTTGACTGTAACCAAGGATTTCACCTGTCCAGTTGGTGTGTGATTCTTGCCATGTCCTATTTGTAAGCCATGCAGCTATCCATCTTATCAACAGTACATCAATACCTAGTTGTACTGATTGTTGCCAGAGTGTCTGTATTGTGTAGCCATGTATTGTGATTATGTTATTTGGCCTGTGTACAGACTGGGGTAAATGTCACTCTTCTTGGTCCTGTTCTATCCGATGTAGCATGCTGCTCCAGTTCCTGATACCTATCAGTCTATATGTTTGTAGGGCCAGACTGAGACATGTCCCATTCCACAGTCAGGCATTAGACTACACTGTGAATTGGGCCAGTATATGTAGAGTTAGTGCGTGAGTGGCAAACATGATGACAGCTGTTATTCACACAGTCCATATACTGTAGTATTACTTAGGCTTACCATTAAGTGACTGTGACTGTGTTGAGATTGGTTGTGGGTATGCACTTTCACATTGGTGTCTGTTACTCTGTGCTGTTACACGCCTGTAGTGCCTGCTATATTTGCAATTGGGTATTCCCCCATAGGTAAATTGGGTTACTGTTGTGGCGGTCTGCCTGTAGTGCAGACAGTGCTTGGTGACATGCCTAGCAGCTCAGTGTATTTACCCTAGTGTGATGTTATGTCCAGATATTTGTCAAATGTACTGTTGCCTGGCCACCATAAGTGTTGTGTATTTCTGACAAAGCAGTGGGCTACTATGAAGATGTATGCCACTAACTAGTGGGAAGTATGTGGCTTGGGACCTCTGCTCCTACAGCTAATATGTGTTAGGACAGACAGGAGGGTGTGAATGCATCAACTGTGTGAGCTAATCTAGTCCGATATGTGTGATATATCTCCATTTTCATGGCTTTAAACATCCCCTTTGTCAGGCTTGTTCCACATTTCTTGCACTAAGGAGTTCTGTGCATACCTCCTGACTGACCAGATTGTTTCAGATGGTCCATGTTTGTTGCTCATATTTCTTTTGTATTCCACAAGATCATAACTGTGATTTGTGTGGTACTTCACTATGAATATTTTTATGATGTTTGTCAGTAACTGATGGCGTACATGTCAGTTTCAGAAGAGCCTTCCTTCACAACATGTAGGTTCATAGATTAGGTTCATAGGTTCATAGATTAGTACTAAGCTAACTGCTCTTGCGAGCCATTTTAAGCCTAGCCAGTTGTCCCTTGTGAGACTCAAACCCTGCACCTTGTGTTTGCAAGGCAAACACCTTAACCATTAGGCCACCCTCCCACTATAGATTAGTACTAAGCTAACTGCCCTTCACAGACACAAGTGCAAGGGAACGTAATGCATGTATTGCAGTTATAAATGTAGAATGTTTCTACAGTGACAGGGGTTGTGTCTCACAAGGGATATTTTAAGCCTAGCCAGTTATCCCTTGTGAGACACAACCCCTGTCACTGTAGAAACATTCTACATTTATAACTGCAATACATGCATTACGTTCCCTTGCACTAAGAGGTTGAGCATTATGGTGCTGAGGTATGACTCCACTACATGTCATGGGCATATGTTATGTATATATATATATATATATATATATATATATATATATATATATATATATATCTATATATGTGTGTGTGTGTGTGTGTGTGTGTGTGTGTGTGTGCGTGCGTGCGTGCGTGTGTGTATGAATATGTGTATATGTATATATATATATATATATATATATATATATCTACATATGTATATATGTATATATATATATATATATATATATGTCTACATATATATATATATATATATATATATATATATATATATATATATATATATCCTTTTATTGTAAACATGAGTGTTGCATATACCTTCTCAGATGTATACCACCATATTAATCTGAAATGTGTATATTTACATATAAGAACATGACTGATTCAACATTATTTTCACTTACAAGTACTAAACAATTGTAGTAGTCCAAACATTTGTTCACTACTATTCAGTATGTGGACTGAATGATATATTTGAAAGACCAACAGACGTCCTCACAGCTCAGATGGCATAGTGGTTATGTGCTGTGGCTATAGTGTACAGGGTCCTGGGCACAAGACCTGCATGGCTATTTATTTTGTTGCTGGGCAGAACAAGGACTGATGGAGACAGGGTGATTAAGGTGCTTTAGAGTGGCTTTAAGCGGGTTTGCGTTGGTTTGGGCGAAGCTAAACACTGCTAATATATGGTTAAATGAATAGGTGCTTACACCATGTAGGCTTCACTTACCGGTGCACAAATCTGCTTAGCATTTACATTTAAGCAATGCTTACACCTGCTAACTATAGCTCAGCCCTGGTAATCAGTGATCACATTCCAGTCTGATAAAATAGCAGGGTAATGGCATTTTTAATAAGTGTATTTCATTTCCTGTACATAACATGCTTCTATGTGCTGTCATTACAGTTGCAAGGGGGTGTGAGTATACTGTATGGGACACCTGGGTATACATGGGTAGGGCCACAATCTTTTCTCTTTGGATTTGTTTCATACATGGGTAGTATCCCAGGTTTTATGCAGTTACACTTGCATGTTACACCAGCTACAGTGCACTGGTTGACAAAAATAGTTTAACACATATTGTATCATTACATTAGTAATTTTATTAGTGCTTTTTCAAGTAAGAGTAGATTGCAGATTGTAGTACTGGAACCATACACCTCTGCATGCAAAGCTGGACTCTGAGTACTGAGTATCTTGTTCTTGGAGTTTAAGCTGTATGTTTATATGTATCTCCTATTGGATATTGATCTGATATGTTGATATTAACTGTAGACTACTTTGCTTTTTGGACATGTCACTGAGGACTGCTGTCATGTAGTAATGGCATACCTTCCAGTTTTAGACGTGTATCTTGCAAAACATTCATCCTAATGTATAACCTGTTGGCTGTCTACTTACTGTCTGTCCTCTGTACAGATGTGCAGATGCCAGGTATTGCTATGGCCATACCATTATGTAGGTGCCCACATTGTATTGTGCTGTGGGCCTGGATACTGCTGCTAGATCCAACATATGGGACATTCCTTAATGTGGGCCTTGCCCCATTTCCTTGCCTGTGTGAGGGACATTACAGAGGCGGTGGCATACAGATTCACATACAATGGGTGGCAATATGTCCCAGGACAGGACATGTGGAGACAGCCAACCAACATGGGAGACATGTCCCCAGATTGTGAACAGATTCTATGTCATCAGTGCTGTTATACACATGGTACATTGGTAGATTGACAGGGTTTGTGTGGACATGCATTTAGTGTGTGACATCATGACCTACAGTGATATGTCTCTGACTTACCTCTCCACTGGCACACTGTCCACAGACTGGCCACATGTCTGCCTGTTATGTTTTGTGTGTTCACCAGACAGTTGGTGTCCTTGGTAAATCAGTTGTGGACTCTGGGAATGCAGTCAGTAAAAACTCACATCTATGGGTATTACTGACGTCATATTCCTCATAATGGATGTTACAACAAACCCAGTGACATCTGCAACTGTCTCAATGTATGA
Organism: Protopterus annectens; assembly: GCF_019279795.1. Classification (NCBI taxonomy): domain Eukaryota; kingdom Metazoa; phylum Chordata; order Ceratodontiformes; family Protopteridae; genus Protopterus; species Protopterus annectens. The sequence continues at coordinate 1,810,933,334 of NC_056726.1, read as the reverse complement.
CAACAGTATGTCCAATCTACCCCTGTGTTTGTGCCTCTGTTCCCACCTAGTTAGTGAGTGGGGAATGTTATCAAAGGCTCTGGCCAGATCAATGTAGCCTGTATGTGTCACCTTGCCTTCATCCACAGCTCAGGTGACTGGCACCAAGACGTTGACCAGGTGGAATGAGCAGGTATAACCTACCCTTCACAAAGGTAAACTGTGTGGGATCCTGAGTCTGCAGATTCCCATATCCCTGTTTCTTAGGTGCATGATGATGCATTTCATAGCTTTGCATAACAGACTTGTCAGGCAGTTGAGGCAGTATTTCCCAGGGTCTGTAGTTACACCTCATTTATGGAGAGGGGTGACTGTAGCAGTGTACAATTCAGTAGAGACAAAGCCTGAGGTGAGGCTGTGCTTGAACAGGGCACACAGGTAAGGTGCCAGACGACTCTGTAATTCATGTAGAACACAGCTAGGGATAGGTACCATAGAAGCTGTATTCTTGGCCGTGGACAGTGTTGTTTTAACCCGTGCTGCAGTAATACTGGGTGCCTGGTGGTGTACTGGTATTGTGATTGGTCTTTTGGGAGGGAGTGAGGGATAATGTTTGCACTCAAGATGCCAGCCAGTATATCGGCAGTATTTGACAGCTCAGTCTGGGAGGTTCCATTGTCTAGTAGCTCAGAACATTCTTTGGGAGTGTGTACATTTGGGAGGTCTTTGTATTTCTGGCTATTGTTGACAGACTGTCAGGATTGTGTAGCAGAGTATTGTGAATATGTTATTTCTTGGGGGGGGATAGATGTAAATGTTATGTTTCCTGTTCTATCTGCCTTTGCATGTGGATCCAGTTTCTGGTGCTCTATCAAGTGTTACAGATTTGTAGAGTAAGACTGTGACATGCCCCATAACACAGTCAGGCATCAAACTACGATCACTCATAAAATCATCCAAGGCCAACTTTGAGAGAAAAATTGCAAAAGACACAAAAGACAATCACAAGGCCTTCTTTAGCTATGTTAGAAACCTGGGTGGAAACTCCCAGATATGCTCAGAGTTAGTCCAAAATGACACAAAATACACTGAACCCACTGACATTGCCAACATTCTGGCAGACAGGTTCAGTGCAAATTTCTCCTCCCCAAAAGGAGAAATAACTATCCCAGCAGAGTGTAGCCTCCCTAACATCTCAGATGCCCAGGTGAGAGCCGCCCTCTCTAAAGCTAAAAACACAGCATCAATGGGACGGATGGTGTCCCGGGCTGTGTGCTACATGAACTCCAAGAGGAACTAAACCCACACATAAGGCTGCTGTTTAATCTTAGCCTTACTACAGGATACGTACCCAAAGAGTGCCATACGGCAACAGTGGTCCCACTTCACAAAGGCGGTGCTTCTACGGACCCTGGAAATTACTGCCCCATAAGCTTGACGAGCCTGGTCTGCAAAGCTATGGAGAGGATCATTATGGAACTCATAAACAAAGACATTGGGGACCTACAGACATTGGGTCCTACCCAATTTGGCTTTGTCAAGGGCAGATCCTGCTTTTTGAACTTGGTCGACTTTTTTGAAACAGTCACTAAGGCCATTGATGAGGGCAAGGCAGTTCACACAGCCTACCTTGACCTTGCAAAAGCCTTTGACACAATACCCCACTCGGGCATCATAGACAAACTCACCAGCTTAAATGTAAACCCATATGTCACAAGATGGGTTGCAAACTGGCTCAAGGACAGAACCCACAGAGTCAGAGTTGCTGGAGCTATGTCAGACTCTAAGCCAGTCTGGCGGTGTCCCACAGGGCTCAGTCCTGGGACCCCTCTTGTTCGGCATTTATTTTTCTGGGGTACAGGCAAACATAGGATGATTGTGGCTGACAAAGTTCACAGATGACTGCAAACTGGGCGCCATAATTGATACTCCAGCGGAAACAAGCATCCTTCAGAGAGGCCTCATAGAAATGGATAATTGGTGCCAGAGCCATGGCCTTAAGCTGAACGCCAAGAAATGTATAGTCATACCCTTTGGGAAAAACAAGGTACCGACAAATTACCACATAGGCGGTAATCCATTAAGTACGGAAGAGGTAATCAAGGACCTAGGGACCCAGGTTGACAGTAACCTCTCATTTGACACTCACATTGCCAAAGTGGTTAGGAAGACCTTCTATATTGCCCATCTTATCATGAAGGGTTTCACATCTAGATCAAGAGAGGTCATTGTGCCCCTGTACTCTTCTCTTATCAGGCCAATGATTGTGTACAATGCCCCATTTGGGATCTATCTCACCCGACACCTGCAGCAGTTGGAAAGACCCCAAAAGTTCCTCACCAAGAGGATAAAGGGTCTTAAACATATGTCATATGCTGCCCGACTGAAAAAACTCCAGCTCTATTCAGTCGCATACCGCCTACTCAGAGGTGATCTGTGCCTGACGTACAAGGCCATGTCCAATCCTGAATTAATGGACATGCTCCACCTCAGAAAATCCAAATCCATCAGAGCCATGAGAACAAGTGACTTAAACCTCAACACAGAAATAAATAGAACGTGCTGGAGGGACAGATTCATAACCCAGAGGCTCCCTACACTCTGGAACAGAATCCCAGTCCATGTTAGGCAGAGCTCCTCACTGACTCTATTCAAGAGAAATCTCGACAAGTGGATGGGAGATCGTAAGTTTACCCCGGGGGTCATCTCTGTGTCACTACTAGACAGAGGCATAGTAAACGAAACCCTAAAAGGGCGTAGTATTCTCATCCTAAGGGGTGGTGTAAGCCACATACACTCTGGGTAAGCTTATAAATGCCCTAGGGCAGATAGCCTAGTACGAACCTATGAACCTATTATATGTAGGGGTAGTGTGTGAGTATCAAACATGCTGACAGTTTGGTTCACACACTCCTTATACTGTATGCACTTTCACACTGTTGTCTGTTTCTCAGTGCTGTTACATCCCTGGAGTGCCTGGTATATTTGCAATTACATGTGTATTCCCCCATAGCAAGATTTTTTTTGTTGTGTCAGTCTGCCTGTGGTTTGGATTTTGCATGGTGCCATGGCTAGCAGCTCAGTGCATTTTGCCTAATGTGATGTTATGTCCAGATATTTGGCAGATGTGTAGTGTTGCCTGGCCCACATAAGTGTTGTGTATTTCTGACACATCAGTGGGAGGATGTGAAGATTTACATGACTAACTCCTGGAAAGACACTGGGTTTTGGACTTGTGCTATTTCACTCAATAGGGGTTGGAACAGACAGGAGGGTGTTACTGCATCACATGTGTCAGTTCATCTACACCAGTATGTCAGACATGTCCACATTTTCATGGCTTCCTCCCTTTGCCAAGCTTGGTTATGCTTTCTTGCACTAAGCTGTTCTGAGCATACCTGTCACCGGCCAGATTGTTCCAGACTGTCCACGTTTATTGCCCATATTTCTGGTCTGTTGAACAGTATAATTTTATTCCTTCCTGTGGTAAATCACTGCGATCATGCGGGGATGTCTGTCAGTATATGATGACATACATTACAGTTTCATAACTGGCATACTTCTGAGCATGTATGCTGACACACCCTGTTCCTGTAGTGACATTCTACATTTATACCTGCAGGATGTACATTGTGCCCCTAGTGTTGGTCCATTGCCCCCCCATTTTACAGCCTTTGTCAAGATCTCTTGCACTTAGGGGTGGGGAAGTATGTGCTGGGTATAACTGCAGTAAATGTTATGCGCGCACACACACACACACACACACACACACACACACACACACACACACACATATATTTATATATATATATATATATATATATATATATATATATATATATATATATATATTTTTTTTTTTTTATGTGTGTATATAGTGTGTGTGTGTGTGTTTGTGTGTATATGCATATGGGTGTATATGCATATATATCTATATCTGTATATGTATGTATGTATATGTATGCATATCTGTATATATATATATATATATATATATATATATATATATATATATATATACATATATATATATATATATATATATATATATATATATGCATAGATAGATATCTCTGTATATGTATATTTATGTGTGTATACATGTATACATATATATATATATGTGTGTGTGTGTGTGTGTGTGTGTGTGTGTGTGTGTGTGTGTGTGTGTGTGTACCTAGATATATATTTATATATATATATATATATATATATATATATATATATATGTATATATTATGTTAATATATTTTTATCCTTGTATAGATATATATATATATATATATATATATATATATATATATATATATATTTATTTTTATATATGCCTATTGATATATCAGTATATTTCTTGTTTGATATCTACACATTATATTATTTTATGATAAATATGTACATATTCTATATGTGTAATTTCGTATATACAGCTACATATATCTGATGTATACACTTTTCATATGCATCTATCACCATACACATCTATATTTCTATATTTATATATTATAAACATGCTGGTTCCACAGTGTTTGTTCCATAGTATTATATACCTGTATTGAATGATAGATTAAAAAAAAAGTTTAGTAGTGCAGCTCTGATGAAGTAGTGGTAAATTGCTCTGACTATGATGTACAGGGTCCTGTGTTCAAGACTGGGCAGGGCTGATTATTTTGTTGCTGGGTAGAACAAGAGCTGTTGGATACAGAGTGATTAAGGCACTTTTAAGCAGTTGTAAGCGGGTTTCTGTGGGTTTGCGCAGAAGTAAGCAATGCTAACTTCTGGTTAAATATGCTTTCAGAAAATTAGCCTTAAAAGTGCTTAATCTGTGTAGGCATTGCTCAGTGCCACACAAACAGCCCTAATCCCACTTACTACTGCTTAAAAGTGCTTACTCCTGTGCTAATTTCTTTAAAAGAAAAGAAAAAATGGTTGATAGGAAAGTGGTGAAAAAGTGGACATGCAGAGGGAAATACAATAGGGAAAGTAGCTAGGGATGTGCAGGATGGGTGTAGGGAAGGTCCATAACTGTCCATTTCTTCTACAGAAACAGCTGTGCATATATGCTGAATTTGGAGGTATATTTGGACACTCAAACCTCTGAGAGAGGGGGGAGGACAATAAAAATGTGTTGTGAAGCCAATTAGACCATATTACATGTGTCCAGTGGACACGTGTGAAAAATGGACATCTATGTATGGGGCAAAATTTTTTTAGGGAACAGATTGGCCTTTTTTTTTTTTTTTAAGGTGAGAGTGGGATGTTGGGGAAGGATAGTAGGTATATTTGGGGAAGTGGGTTGGGTAGGAAGACAGACAAGACAGCATACAGGGGTGGTATATAACACATGTGGAGGGTAAACACCTTGGATGGGGAGTGGTGTTTGGAAATCAGAAGCCCATGAACCCCCAAATGGAAACAGTGGGACTGAGGTCCCCACCCATGGGCAGTCACCACTGCACCTTCACAGTCCCGAAGGTGGCTTTGCTGGGGGCCGAGCAGGAGGAGCAGACTGACCCTCTAATTGCACCATGCAGCCCTCAAGCTGGTGTAGCAGATCTCCAAACTCCTTTCAGAGCTCGCTATGCACCAAACCCCGGACCTGGCTTTGGATGACAGGATCCTGTCCAAGCCCACTCCAAGGAAGGGACGGTTCCACTCAAAGGTGGTGCAGGACCAGTGGACGAGTAGGTCCCAAGGTGGGTCTCAGATGTGCTGGGGTCCAATGCCACAGCCAGATGAGGTGGGAGAGGTGGGTCTGCTGGGACCGGCCTTCCCAAACATGCTATGGTGTTACAGTTTTAGAACATATGCGGGTTAGTAATAATCAACACATTCCAGGCTTAGTTATAACAGCATGCATAGATATTCTCATTAACCCAAAATAACAGATTTGGAACATTTGCATAGCAAACAGAACACATGCATATATGGAACCACAGTGGCCATTACAATGGCATGCAGGTTACATTGATAGCAACAGGCCACCAATGATAGTATTTCAACATGGAACATTACTAGAAACACATTTCAATATTTGATGAACAATAGGACATATGTCCCAACAGTAGGTTTTGATGTAAACATACCCATTGATTTATGTGTTTAGATTATTGTTGCAGATATGGTGTCGGGGGGGATGTCAATTAACTACTTGTACATCCTTGCGGTACTCACAACTTTAATGATCATTGCTCTAATCGTAACTCTACAGGTATTATTACAATACCCTATGGCCTTGGTTTGGGCAGTGGTATGTTTGTATACTTCAACTGTCTTATAGTTAAATTCTACTTTTCTTACCTGGTAGACCTGTGGAGGGAATGTTTGTTAACACTACCTGACTGTTTCTACACATTTCCAGATTCCTAGTTAAACTTATGCATATACCTCTCAATCTCTTAATGCACAACATGTGGACAAAGCTTGACAACATGGAGGGTGCAAATAGGGACATATTTTGAATATTGCTCTTATAAACTTTTAGACAGTTGCTAGAGTAACATGATTTGTTTTAATATACATTTTCTGAAGGATTTGAAGTCTGACACTCAAATGTATGTCATTATTTGGTGACTACAATCCTGAGATCATCCCAGTGATTTGCCAGGAAAAAAGAGGAACAGGCCAAAAATATGAGCCAATTATCTGAACATTCTACGAAAATCTATACAGTTGAGAGGTATGATTATGTATACAGCTTACTACCACTCCCAGGATTCGAACCATGGCTGTGTGTGCTAAAAATACAATTTGTGTTACATCAGAGTGAGCTATTTAGAAACTGCTGTTTGTTCCTTCAGTGTTTTCTGTCTAAGTCTCTCTTGGTTGTACAATCTGACCTTGTAACTGCAACAGTCTTATACATACATTCCTAGACATATTTTTTATGTAGTATAGTGTGGGTAACAGTGGTTAACACAGCATTACTATTCAGAGAATGCAACACTAAATGCCATACAATACCAGAGTAAACACAATCAGTCCAGGATTTAGAAATTTATTGCCAGCCACTTACAGTTTTATTTAAATATCACCTATATGGGACTATTACTGTCATATTTTCTGGTTTATTCAGTACAACTCATACACAGTTTTTATACTGCCAGGTGACATTCTACTACTTTATATTTATTTGGTATGATGACTACAAGCAGGATTGTTACTCACCAGCCTTGCGATGAAACCTTTGCAACCTACTGGCATGGGCTTCCTGATTCACAGCCCGCTCAGCTGCAGCTGTAAAGGCAATAGGGAAATATTTGGGAATACCTATCCATCACATACACAGGCTGGACTTTGGTAAACAGTTATTGATATGAATACTTACACACTGCTGGGACATCACCCCCCTGCCTTGCTTCTTTGATCCACTCATCCAAGAGCCCCCTCTTCCTCTACTTCAAGTCGGCATAGTGGTGCCAGACCTGCTCACCAGTCCGAGGGATACCAGTAGCACTGGTGAGATCATGGGCGAGACGGTCCCAGGCTTCCACTTTATATTGGGAGCCCTGGTACTGGCCCTGCAGCAGTCTCTCATCATGTTTTTTTACCAGGTGCCCTACCATGACCTTGGACTCCTGTATGCCCCACCACTGCACCTGGAAGCGCATGCCCTCACCAACACCTGCCATACTGCCTACAGTGGAAAGCTGCAACCAGTTATGAGCTGTATTCCCACCTGCAGGGTTTAAATATGGCCGATTTCCTGCCCTTTGCCTTGATTGGACGATTTTGAATATGCTGAGCTACGCTAAGCTATGGGCAAACCTGCTTAGCTAAGGTTGGCAGTGCTTAAAGGGGCAGGTTCAGCACTGCTTACCAATGGGCAAATCCACTTAGCTGAGCTACTCATTGCTTAGCAATCATATTTACACAATGCTTACTCCTGGTAAACTTTATTGCATGTATAAAAAAAATGTATTTGTTGTGTTTTATTATTTCTACCTTTCAGAATATCCCTGCTAATGTTAAACCTCTTATTCTATCAACTTTCTGCTTTGTGGGACGATTGTCCCTTATGGCTTTGGCCACATTCATTACTCTGACAGGTTGGGAGGTGTGCGCTATGTGTTTATGCTACATCTGTTATTCTTTCAACTTTTGCCTTGGTAGGGACGATTGTCCCTTATGGCTTTGACCAGATTTCTTACCCTAACAGCTTGGGGGTATTATGAGCTTTCTCGTTCTTTTTAAATTGCTGAACTGCAATTCTGGTGTGCAGGGGGCCTGTGTATTGTGAGACCACTGCTTTCAGACACACAATCTGCACTCGTACACAGAACCGTGTCCGTTTAACAGCATGGCAGAGCGCCTTCATGAATATGCATGGCGCACTGCCATGCTGTACGGGAACGGTCCCTTCCGTGCAGGAATAAGCTATTCCTGAACAGAAGTTTGCTGAATCCCGGGGACTATATGAATGACTGGCTATGCATCTGTGATTCCCCAGGCTAAACACTGACTTAACAATCTATTTTCCAACTTAATCCAACAGGCCTCTTAAAAATTCCTGCAATATCTACAGAACAAACCCTTCTGTAGTCTTGTATTTACCCAAGATTCTCTACTTTATTTTGCCCCCTCTAGTTATTATATTCACTAATAATTTCTTTTTTTTGTTTTCAAACTCATAGTGCTCAGTACTTGGTTATGTTGCTTCACCCTTTTACTTAGTAACAACCTGACTTACTACTGCAATGAGTGAAGCATATCCCATCTAAAGTATTGACATGAATGATTCCTCTTCTAAGTGTGGTCTACAGTAATCCCATCAATATTTTATGAACGTATATGTTTTTACTGTGTACTGCATGTTATTATGAGTTGTGTGATTCTTCTTAACTGATATATGATATTTTTTAGTCTGTAAAAATATTGATATGTATATATCATGTGTTTGCGTTTCTGTTTTGTCTCTCTAACATTATTTTATAACTGATTTTGATCATATTTTTTGACTAAAATGTTTGATTCTCTGTAAACTGTTTGTGGTTTTTATTGGAACTTTTCTCCTCAGGTCTCCACTGAAAATGGGCCACAAGCCCAGGTGGACCAACCCGGTTAACAAATGTCAATAAATAAAATAAAATAAAAAATATATGGTGCCCGGAGCTGTTAACTGGGTACCGCTTGATATTCATGGATTATGTTTTGCTTGTTATGTTTTTACTATGTACTACATGTTATTATGAGTTATGAGATTCTTCTTAACTGATATATGGTATCTGGAGCTGTTAACTAGGTACCACTTGATATTCATGGATTATGTTTTGCTTGTATTCTTCCTGATGGATGGATGTATGTAATCTGGAGCTTTTCTTCCTGGGCCTCCACTGAAAATGGACCTGTGTCCAGTCGGATTTTCCCAGTAAACAAATGTAAAATAAATAATAAAATAATAAAATACGTCAGGTGACAGTTCCTTTTCCTGCAGAAATGTTTATGTTACAATGGGGGATCAACATTTGATTAGTTTTTACCAAATAAGAAATCAAAAGTCTCAAAAAATCGATAAGCTCAGATTTTTGCTAAAAAAGAGGTTAGCATATTTGGATTATGCCTTCCTGTGGATCTGCAGTTCTTAAATGGATTATAGGTTGCAACAGAGTGTTGTTCAAGACCAGTCTCCCTATAGTTATGGGTAATTATTTTGTTTTGAGAAGGCATGCTGAATAAATCAGAACTAGATCCATGGAGACTGCATGTGTCTGTGATCTGAAAAAGAAGTAAAAGTCCTCAAATATTTATTATGACAGATGCACACCATATCTCAAGAAACTGCATTTGAGAAAAATGTCCCTGTGTCTGCTGTGATGATGAACAGATGTTATGTTTACCTTTTGATGGAAAGTAGTCGATCATTGTCGGACTGACTACTTTCTGTTTTTTTTTTTAAACAATTTTGTTGATTTTGATTCTAACAAACTTATAAGCAGTCACATAGAAGTGTATAAAATAATATCAATTACAAATTTAAGAATTAATAACATACATTTATCGCATTTAAATATGAATCTAAAAATTAACAAAATCATATAAACTAAAGTATATACAAAGACATCCAGTATTTATACTTTAGAATACACTGTAATCCTCAGTTTGTAGCTTATTTCACAGATGAAAAGAGGAAAGTCAATTACATTTATGAAGGAGGTTCATTCTTTTCCAGCAAATTTTGCACATTAACCCACAAATGATGTTCATATGTCCTTCTAGTTGTTCTAGAAATTGTGTTTTTTATCTGTAGATTGCATACATCTTTTAATGTATTAGTGAACTCAGAAAATGTAGGAGGATATTTTGAGATCCAATTTTTCATTGTGGTCTTTCTAGCCACTGCCAATATGGTCCATAGTAATAAATATTTTATTTTTCTAACACATTGTGGAATAGGCGTATTAAATATAACCAAAGATTTATTCAATATGAAATTATTTGAAAAAAGTGCTTGTAAAAATTCATTTACATTATTCCAAAAGGTGTTTAAAGTAGGAAAATCAAAAAACACGAGCCCAGTTAATATCTACGCTAGAGTTGCATCTATTACAAATGTTTTGTTTTTGTTGATTTTATCCATTAATTGTGGTGTGTAAAATGATCTGTTCATAAATCTCCAAGTATATATTTTCCATTTCAAAGAAAAAGATGTTTTCCCTGCTGATTGTAGTACATTAGCCTTGTCTTGCTCACTTGGGAAATGATTGTTAATTGCGCTATAGTAATTCCAGTAGTTATGTGGACAACAAAATGTTTCTTCTCTCAAAACTCTGTATATAAAGGAAAGATTACCTGAATAAGTATTTTTATGTAATAGAATTGATTGAAAAAATTGTAATAATATCTTAGTGTCATGTTTATTAGTTGATGAAATTAATTCTAATGTATTGTCAAGATATACTATGAGTGTTTGTATATCTAACCATATGGATTTATGAAGTCCATATTCCTGTATAATATGATCGACTGATTTGGTCTTGTATTCAGATGTTACTTGGAACCAAAATTTGAGTTCATTGGTACGGTGGTAGCGTTGTTACCTCACAGCAAGAGGTTCTCCCGTTCGATTCTCGGCTGGGCTTGGGAGTGCCTTCTGTGTGGAGTCTCCATGTCCTCCCCGTGATTGGGTAGCATTCGAAAGACATGCGTGCGTAAATGGGCGTGCCTTTGTTGAAGGTTGGGCATCGAGCTGGCACCTCGGCGGTTTTCAAAAATCTACTGCAAATCATTAGCGGACTGGAGTTCCGCTGTGGCAACCCCTTACCGGGAAAAAGCTGAAAGACAAACAACAACATTTTTAAATAAGGTAATCTTATTAAAATCTGAGGTTAGAAAAGTCTCTTGTGTGAATGCTATGGGGAATAATAATAAAAAAAATATTTGTATTTAATATGTTTATATATAAAATTCCTAAAGTTAATTATAATAGTATGTATGTATGTAACTGGCAGTATGATTAGGATTAACATGAGTGACAAAATAATCTTTTAAAATCCATATAATAGGAGTACTTATAATTTCTAATTGACATGTTGAAGGTCTCGTTATAAGCTGCATAGCTGATAATTCCCAGAAAGATTTCCATTTAGCTGAATAAGTAATATCTAAAAGCTGTGAAATTGTTCTAATTATAGATGAGATCAAGTAAAGATTTCGATCTGGAAACATTATCCCGCCATTATTCCAACTATTAATGTGTTGATTAATTGTGATTCTTGTTTTTTGGGGGGGGGGCCAAAAGAATCTTAAAATCAGAGTGTTTAATTTATTAATAAACTTTTTTGAAGGAAGAATTTGAATAGATTGTATAATGTATAAAATTTTAGGCAATATTATCATTTTTATAATAGTCTTTCTTCAGTAGTGAATAGAATTGTATTCCAATTTGAAAATAAATCTTGAATATTTTGCAAGCATTTGTTATAATTTACATGTATTATTGATTTTATATCTTTGGAAAGAATAATTCCAAGGTAAGTAATATGATCTGTATTAGGGATAGGATGAGTATAGTCCTTATTTTTTTTTTATTATTAGGGTATATTTTTTTCTTTTAATTTGAACGTTAGGGGTATTATTAATATTAAGTTCAAACAGAATAGTATTATGATCAGAAAGTGGGCACAATATGATTTTACTGTTAACCAGATTATTATCTGTACAGAAAGTAATATTCTAGCAATTCTAGAATATGTTTTGTGTCTATTAGAATAGAAAGTGTATTGTAATGAGTTATGGCCCACAAAATTATATATATCTTTAAGTAGATAGATATCTAGGAATTATATTAGTTGTTTAGCTTGTGGTGTAATTTTTCTTTTGCCTGAAGTTGTTGTATCTTTTGGGTCTAGGATATAATTGAATTCTCCTGCCATAATAATATGGCCCTCAGATAAAGATATTATTTGATTTAAGATGTCTATTAGTATTAGTACCAATACCGGGTATCCAATAATTGTTTATTAATGTATACAATTTCTTGCCCAATTCTACTATAGCTAAACAAAGTAAGCCTTTATTATCTTGATATGTTTTAATTATTCTGGGTAGAGGAGATGCTTTATTCTACAATATTGCTACACCTCTTTTCTTTCTTGTACACTCTGAGCTTACAATAATTGTATATTTATTTGTATCTAGGAATTTAATAGTATCTTTCGTTAAATGAGTTTCTCGTAAAAATATTATATTAGGTTTATGAAAGGCTAGATATTTAAATAGATTACTTCTTTTATAGGGGTTGTTCAGACCGTTTATGTTACGTGACATGCCTTTCAACATGGTCACGTTATATAATTGTAAATGTGTGATGTACTAGTAACATATCAATATCCTGCATGAAACAAGAGAATCTCCCTCCAAATATGAATTTGTTCAAAATGAATATAGTGAATCTAAAATCATTGAGAAAAATATGTATTCCTTGAGTTTTGTATCTGTACTTTTTTTTGAATAAGCTACACTGGATGTCAAAAAAACTTTCTTTTAAGAAAATGATTACATATTCTAGGTTAAAAAACACAACATAGCTCCCCACCGGAGTTAAAAACTCCTAATCCCAATGACATTAGTCACTGAGATTAAAACCCTAAACAGTAACAACAGAACGCAAACCCCACTAATAGTATAGATTATGTAATTTATACTGGAAACAAAACTAGAACAAAGTTTCTTACAAAACAAAAAAAAATCAGCTTTAGAATAATTCATCTGAAATGAATATATTTTCATATAAGTAATACCCTATAGATAAATGCGTGTGACCAAATAAAATGCAGTATATTATTCTTATATTCAGAGATGAGTCAAAATACCTAAAGAAATATTGAAGAACTAACTAGATTAACCAACAACCTTACAACTGATATAAATAGAAGGAATTATTTATATATATATATATATATATATATATATATATATATATATAGCACTTCTACTTAGATAGTATGTATCCTACAGTGTCAAAATCAAGATTGTGCTATTCAAGTAATGACATGTTTGTATAATCATTATAATCTGCAATAATATATTCATAAATCATACTGTGTCTCTTCCCTTATATTTATACGTTATACAAGAGAAGGAGAGAAAAAATGTATAAAAGCTATTATACATGTATGAACCTTTCCAGTCAATTACACTCAAAATGGCATCCTTAATGCCACAGACATTGCTGTTAGTGATACCCTTGAGAGGTATTCAATGCATCAGTAGTAAATGAAACATATCAAATACAGTTAATAACTATGCCCAGAAATGTTCACTGTCAAAGTATAGACATTTCTTGTGCAGAAGCCAATTAGATAGGACAATTATGGTATTCAGCTCCTTACTACACAGATAAACAGACTATGGTGATAGAAACAATCTCTCTTGTGAAATTTAAACAAAAAACTGCAGTATGTTAAGTAGGAGATAACTTTAAAAAAGGCAATATTTATCATATGAGATATTATCAACATAACTGGAAGAAGAAAAGAAGAAAGAAAAGGAAAGAGAAAAGAAAAAAAAAAGAAAGAGGTAGACTACAATGAATGTATACATATACAGAATAAATAAATAAAATACATACATGTTTACAAGTAAAGGCTTTCACTGTTCTTTATCTTCATTCTTCCCCTTCCCTCACCTCTCTCTCCCTTTCATGTTTTTCATGCTGATTCTGTACTTTTCTAGCCCCTGGAAGCCAAAGATATACAAAAAGGCCCAAAATATTCCAATAATCCTGTACTTGACCATAGATTTCATTGTTCTGTATCTTAAAATGTGATTTACAGAAGAAAAACAATACCCAAACCATTTCCAGCCGTAGATGTGGTCTACACTTCCTGGAAATGATCGTTTCCTGCCAGTGACATCATCAAGCTGCTTCACATTGCTGAGAATGAGAAGTAAAAGGGAAGAAATGGTTCCAATGCTAACCAAGAGGTTCAGAGAGAGTTAGCTCATGGAATTGCAGCATGAGATAAGCAAAGTGCAGAAAATTGTCTCTAATGATAGATCGGTGGGAAACCGCCATAATACAGCAAAAATGCACACTTTACAAGAGTACTCGCGGCTCCATGAACTCCGTAGCTCCCAAACTGTCAAACATTCACAGAAGAAATGCCTTTGCAACTACGGAACATATACATAATGTTTACTACAAAACAAAATCTTAGTTACAGCACATATGCACATCAGACATCACTTTTTAACCAGTATAGATTCCCATATGCCTCGTTATTAGTTAAAATGAGAGAAGAAAGAAAAAAAAAAGATAAATCTAAATAACCTGACACATTTATATACATCACCTGAACAGATGTGCAGCACACATACCCCACACCATTTACATTACCTGAACAAATGTGCAACATATATACCATGCAGTGTTTACATTATGTAATTTCATTCAACAGGAATAATAAAACACATCTTGTGATTAATGTTACCCATCAAAATATATGTAAGAAAAAGGAGGAAAACTGTTATAAAAGTATGTTATTTTCTATTATATGAATATACCATGAGATTCAAAGAGGGAAAAGTGAAATGTGAAATCTGTACAGAAGAAAGAGAAAGGAAAAGAAAACCATTTTTCTTACTTTAGAACTCCCCTTAAAGAATCCCACCATATTCTTATATCTTAAGTAGAAGGTTATTGAATGGTTTACCTTTAAAACCTCAAATCAGACTTGTGCGCATGGTCATATCCTCGCATCGTAAAACCGAAACTGGAAAAAGCGACAGTTTCTAATGTTCGAAAAGCAGCAAATCGAACAGCCGATTCGCTGTTTTTCAAACATGAACGTCGACAACAAAAGTATATGCCTTGTAATGCAGGGGGGCAAGCTCCCCTGCACCCCCCACACCCACCTTCTTTATTATTCTAACTCCGAGATCGCACTACAGCGGGGAATGGAACCATTTCCAACTCCCCCCTGTAGTGCGCTCTGCCCCTAAATGTCGAATGTGCAATGAGCGACTCTCACTGTACATTCGCTCATTGCACATTCGAACCTTCTTCCGTTCGAAGTTTTCAGAACTTGAAAACTGTCTTTTGAACATTTGACGGTCGCCCGTGTGCAATACGCACATGTAAAGGTAAACCTATTGAATGTATAGAGATATAGAAATAGTAACTTTGTGGAGATATAAAGTATGGTAAAAAAATTAAGTAAAACCATTATGTTATGAAGCAAGTGCTATTAATATGATTATTATAAGTTAGGTTTAAATATTAGAAATAGAAAATAAAAGATTATGTGCAACTGTAATGAAAAGAAAAATAGTAAATTATGACAGGCTGAATTAAGGTATAAATAAAGTATTATAGATAAACAACAAAAAGGAGAAGAGAAGGTCTTACCTTGAATGTATAACATAACAAAATTGTTAATAAAATAAAGTCCATAATGTTAACATAGTATATGAGTAAACTGTGTTATATTTCATTTGTTTTTTAGTCTCTTTTGTTTCTCAGTAGATTTCCATGTAGAATTAGAAGCCATTCTTTTAAGAGAAGGGTTAGCCCAATCCATTTCTTCTATTTTTTCTAGCAATTTATGTTTTTTAACAAAAGCCAAAGCAGAGTCAAGATCCTCAAACATCGAAGGACCCGCAGGGAGAAAAATCTTCAACCTTGCAGGAAACAAGAGATGAGTCTTAATTTGAACCTTTTTCAGTTCTTTAATCAAAGGTAAAAAAAAACTTTTCTCTTGGCAATTACCATTGTTGAGTAGCCATTGTCGAAATGAATGATAGAGTCATTATATTTTAAAGGAGATTTCGACCAGGCAGTTTTTAAAATTAGATCTTTATCAGATGAAGAGAGAAGTTTTACTATGACTAATCTTGGTTGTTTCCTATTAATATTGCTTACTAATGTAAGTGACCAGTGGGCTCTCTCTATTCCAAACAACATAACCTCAGGTAAATCCAGAAATTTTGGTAACCAAGTGTTGAGAAAGCTTGACATGTTATTTCCCCCTATGTTTTCCTGAAGTCCAAAGATCCTAATGTTATTCCAACGTGATCTGTTCTCAAAATCATCCAGTTTATGTTGTAATGAGGTGTTTTCCTTAAATAGAAATTCTGTTATTTTAATTTGCTAGTAATCTGCCATCAAAGTCTGTTAGAGATTCTTCAATACTTGTTATCTGAATTTTTTGCTGTTTTAAATCTTCATGAAGCAGATCCATCTGCTTAGTAGCTTTTTCTTTAAAATTATCCAATTTTAAAGTCAATCTTGTCAATCTTTGTGGTGAGGTCTGGAATATTAGTTATTAGAGTTTGTAGTTCATTTTTTAAACTGAAATCCTGACTACTTGACTTAGTGAAGCTCATGATGGAATTCTTCCAGATGAGAAAGTTATTCTGATGAAATTTGACTGGAAAATATGTCCACTTTCGATTTTTAAGTAGACATTCCTGTAGAGTTTGTTAAATACTATCAAGTTATGCAGAAAAAAAAACAAATGTTCATTGATAGGAGACAAAATTCCAGTGAAGATATAATTTATTTAGTGGAGCTTGTAAAATCTGTTGCTACACAGTGTCCATGCTGGCCATGCACCACTACTTTCTGTTTTGATGGAAGGTTATGCTATTATAAATACATACATACGTATAAATATTTCAAGCATGGGAATTAATGCCCTTCTATCTTGCCAATATACCAAAACATTTGTTCCCATAATAAGTATCCAGGCTGTTCTTAAAAATATCTAAACTAGTACTTGCTTTAATGTAATTTGGTAGTCTGTGCCATGCATCAGCTGCTCTGTCAGAGAACCAGTTAGTACACTTCTCATTACTATAGAATCTTCTACATAGGTTGTGTGATGATTGTCTAGTACTTTTTGTTAACCACAAACATTTGCAGAGGTAGATGTCCTTAAATGCCCTATATACCTGAATAAGATCTCCTCTTAGATATCTGTAAGAGACACTGTACATGTTCAGATATATTAGTCTTTCATAATAACTTAGATTTTTACATCCAAGTATGCCCTTGGTATATTTCTGTTGTACTCTTTCCAGTTTACTCATGCTTGTTTTCTTATAGGGTTTCCATATTGTTATTCCATACTCAAGTTTGGGTCTAATGTAGCTAACAAACAATGACTTCATTATTTTTGATTTCCTAGACTTTATAAATCTTTTTATACAACCTATAGTTCTATAACTTTCTATAACTACCATTTACCAATTGGTTGATATGATTAGAAAAACTCATTGCTGAATCTACCCATATACCTAGGTTATTAAATATGTCTACAGTTTCAATCACTGTGTGCTGTATTAAATATTCACCTTTCAATATATGCCTACCAAATCTTATATGCTTAGTTTTTGATGTATTTATCAGCATATTATTCTCCTGTGCCCAAATGGTCAATTTAGTCAAGTTATTTTGCAGACATCCCTTATCTGTAACACATGTAATCAATTTACCCAATTTCAGGTCATCTGCATATAAACTATAGAACACCTCAGATGAAAAAGTTAAGTCTGAAAGATACAATATAAACAAGTAAAGGCCTAGGACAGAGCCCTGTGGGACACCCTGACTATAACCAAGGATTTTGCCTGTCCACTTGCTGTATGATACTTGCCATGCCCTATTTGCAAGCCAAGCAGCCATCCATCTTATCAAGAGTACATCAATACCCAGTTGTACTAATTTATTAATCAGTGTTATGTGTATGACCCTGTCAAATGCTGAAGTTGAATCTATATAAATTACATCACAGCACAATTTTTCATTCATAGTTGTTATTATATTGTTATAGAACATCATGTCACAGATGGTAATAGATCTGTTTTCAACATATGCATGCTGATATATGGTTTCAAGTCCCAGCCTATCCACTTCTGACAATAACTTATCTAATATTACTGTCTCCATTATTTTTCCACAACATGAAAGTAGACTTAAGGGTCTATATGACTCTGGGTTTGTCCTACTCCCCTTTCCCTTAAAAACAGGTTTAATAAGCACATCTCCAATCTTGAGGAATCTCCCCATATTTATATGACCTAGTGAATAATAGATATAATGGTACTGTAAGTTCTTGCTGAAGTGTTCTCAGGTCATTGGTACTAATTCCGTCTCCTCCCTGTGCTTTGTTTGGATCCGGTTTGAACAGTTCTTTTTCAATATAATCTAATTTGATTCCAGTATCTGGGGTTACCTGGATGTCACTAGGGCAACTTAGCACCCCTTTTGTGTAGCCAAACTGTTTTGCATAAGATTTTGTAAATATATTTATAATCTGTTGTGTCTGAGAATAAATTTTAGAAACTGCACACAGTTTGTCAATTTCTGTGTCTTTGCTCCTTCCACATCTTGTATCTATAAAAAGATTTCCTATTTTGCTCAATATCTTTATATACATTTTCTTCAAATGTTTCTTGATCTTGTCTCACACTATGCTTAATCTGTTTGTCCAGCTTGTTTATTTCAGTTTTCAAAGTTGTAGATCGACCTCTCTTCCATTTCTTATATTTTTTTGTCTCTCACCTTAATCAGATATCTTGTTCTTATGGAACTATATCCACCTGATGTTGTATGCCTAGATCCTGATGTTAAATATTGTTTTTTACACTCAATGTCTCTTTCAAAACTTTCCACATTCTGTCTGCAGTTTTTCCACTGAACACCTCACTCCAGTTAGTTTTACATAGTAACTGTTTTGCTTCCATATAATCTGTAATTAACCTTCTGTGCATTGGCTTAGATTTCAGTTTAGGAGAATTATCTAGCATCAAATTAACCTTTATAACCCCATGATCACTGCACGTCAGTGGTGGTAAAACTCGACTTGATGTTATAGTAATTTCTTTGGGCACACAAACAATATCTAGTATGTTCTGTCCCCTGGTAGATTGTTTTACAATCTGAAGCAATTGTTCCTGAATATACTATAAACTGTGAATAATTTCCTTACTAACATTGTAGAATCAGTATTATTCCAGTCTGTTTCTGGTAAATTTAAGTCCCCAGCTAATATTATTCTTCCCTCCTGTGTTTCATGCAAGAAATGTATGAATTCCTCTAGGTCATCTGGATTTGACTTTGGTAGTCTATGCACTTCACCAATTGTTATATGTTCCAGGGTTGTCTTTATTTTCACAGTTACACAGTCTATAGTGTTGGTGTTATCACTGAACATGTAATAATCACAGGTCTCATAGCTATCTTTAATCCCTATCATAAAACCTCCACCTGCTTTTTTATTAGAATGTCTGTTACAGTAAAAACATTTACTACCCTGACAGAACTGGCTTCCAGTCATTGTTCTTTAACCATGTTTCACAAAAAATAACAACATCAATCTTGTGGGAACGTAGCACATTTTCCAATTAAAAAACTTTATTATCAATGCTCCTAGCATTAACAACCATCAGCGATGCATCAAATGTTGCTATCTGTGGGCTGTTAAATTTTTGACATGGCAAAAATCCTGCCTAGTGCTTGTCAAATATTGCAAAATATCTGCTGCAAAAATTTTCTTCTCTGATCTAGACAAATGCACACCATCCTGTCTGAACACGTGTGCCCAAATGAAGGCTTGGATGCTCTACACATTTCCATTTTTTTAAAACCGGACATTTTTTTCCATGTAGGTATTTAAGCAAAAAATCTTTTCATTCACAGTGACCTGACTATCCTTTCTATAGGTGATTTGTGAAAAATATGTCCTAACACCAGGACAAGCAATATTATCTAAGAGGGCTGTCAGTTCCCTACTAACAGCCAGAGAATCCTTGTTGGTGACATCATTTGTACCAACATGAATAAAAACAGAGCCATACTTCCTTATATTAAGACGTTCCAAGGCTTGTCTCACATCCTCTGTTTTCACTCCTGGCAAGCATAACACTATTCGATGTTCATTATCATCTCTGCAAATAAACTTATCAGTTTCTCTAATAATTGAACCTCTCTCTCTCTCTCTCTCTCTCTATATATATATATATATATATATATATATATATATATATATATATATATTAACACATACCTATGCACACACATGTATATATATATATATATATATATATATATATATATATATATATATATATATATATATATATATATATATATGGGAACACTACTCAGGGCCGGTGTTAGCATTTTGGGGGCCCCCAGCAAATGTCAAGTTGGGGGCCCCCTGGCCACTTTCAGTCTAAGTATCACCCTGTCACTGCCACTACTTCTATCCATCTTTTTAGTTCATGCTGCAGGCTTTTAGGAGTAGTACACACAAACTGACCTTTAGCTACAATGATCTTATTACAACAGGCATACATACCACACTATGTTGGCCATCTCACAAAGGGACATTTACAGTTGCTGACATTTAGGTGTAACAAGGATACATTACAACACCTCTATGTATAGGACAGAACTAATATGTAATGGAACCCTAGGCACTGGTTACTGTTTCAGCCCCAGCCAAAAAAAAAAAAAAAACAAAACACACACACCCTCCAGAGTTCCCCTCTGTTTTCCCCATGTTGGGCTTCCCACTTATGCACATTACTTTTTTTCTTCCATTTCTCACATTTTACCTTTTTTCTTCAGATTTTTCAAGAAGCCATAAATTTATATATGCTCTAAAGTGCTTTTTAAGTTTATTTTTTTTCTTTTTACTCAATGATGGCTTGAACAGAAATGATGATTAAGGAAAGAAATTCAATGTTGCTGTTCAGCTTTAGTTTTCCTTCTGTCTTTTTGATATACTTTCTTGACCAAGTTAGCATAGTAATAACCATTTAGGAAATAACTCCATTAAGCCGCTGCC
The DNA here is from genome assembly GCF_019279795.1 of Protopterus annectens. NCBI lineage: Eukaryota > Metazoa > Chordata > Ceratodontiformes > Protopteridae > Protopterus > Protopterus annectens. The sequence continues at coordinate 1,810,912,065 of NC_056726.1, read as the reverse complement.
CCCAGAAGCTAGAGCATTTCCCAACCTTTTAATCCAAAAGTGGGCTAAACAAAAATTGTGAGCAAGAAAAAAAAATTTCAGTCTTTTTTTCTTTCAATGAAGACATAAGTTGTACCGAAGACTTATAATTCAAAGCTGACAAAAATAGAAGCTCCAAGTAAATTAAAAAGTAAATTGTGAGGATACACAGATCCTGCATGGAAATACTGCCTACATTACTAATCCTCACTGCCTATGCAACCCTCTGGTGTTAGATTGGGATAAAAGCAGAGGTTCAAATGGCCACAGTCGTATTTCAAGTGACTGCTGAAATACATATATACATAGCATGCCTACTAACTCCTCAATCCTAACCCCAAAAGGCAACCAGCTGTATATGTGTCTGATGTTTGATTGTGAGGAAAGTGAAAATAAATAATGACGGCAACAATGTATTCTACTTTGCTGCTACCGGGCAGTACACTGCCCCTACAGGAGCTAAAGTAACTTTCTTTGTATACCTCTGAGGTCTGTTAGAAAAGTAAAGGAAATGATGACTACACAATCCCCAGCACCCACATAACCTACGGTAAATTTCTGTACACAAACATCTGAGCAGGGATGTTTAAGAATGCTTGTGGTTGAGGGCAGAGGCTATTATCAGTTTTATCCTAACAGGGTCATATCATATAACTCCATCCAGGCTAAAGAGTGAAATCAGAAAATGAAAGCATTTTTTTCTCCTCCCTTTTCCTTAATCAAACACAGCTTTTTTGGGGTCCCCACAGTCAAGGATGATTAAGGGAGCCCCCTGTATCTATACAGTCTAGGGAGTGGAGGCCACCCGATACCTAGAAGATCTAAGTGTCTGAATGCCTATGACATACATTATGCCTTACTTCTGAAATATAATCACTTGTTAGCTACATTTTTTACTGATACTCAGAAGAATAAAGTGTGTGTTCCGGCATTATTGGATGTGTGCACTGATAAAAATCAGTGATATTTTACACACACACACACACACACACACACACACACACACACACACACACACACACACACACACACACACATCACAGCAATGTTAATTTTGTACTTATTTCAGCAAGTACATTGTACAACACTAATACTGCTACACAAGATCAGTGATTGCTGTTTAGCAGTCATCAAACAGCAACAGGGATAAGACAATTTTATTTACCTCAATAAGCAGTAAATTAATACCTATCACTATCCCTGATTTTACAGATATTCCTGATTTTGTCTTATAATTTTACTTTGTCACACTAAATCAAGTAATCAGAGTTTTACACTTATTGTCTAAAAAATGCATGTTGAAGCAAATGTGTTATTCTATTAACTTTTTCAAAGTGAATTAGAGTAATATATAAAATGTGTTCCTCATTTTGAGACTTTATTTTGCTATTATTTTTATCACTGAACAGAATTCTTCAGCAAAGATGTTGAGAGTTATAGTATCAGTTGCTCTGCCAGTATGTATAAAAACTCTGAAAGAGAAACCATCCCTGAAGATTAGAAGCATCTTCTTAAACTCCACAGTTTGCACTGAGATCAATCACCCTGGGCTGCTGATCTCTCTAGTGCTTACTTTGCTTATGTTCATTACAGCTTTGTCCTAACAGGGTCATATTACAGTCCTGTTCACGTTAAAGAGTGTAACTGAAAATTAATACATTTTTTCTCCTTATTTTTCCCCAACCAACAGCAGCTTTTGTGGGGCCCCCACGCAGTCAATGAGGATTAAGGGGACCCCCTGCAGCCACAGTTATTGCAGGTACCTAAAACTGGCTATGTTGTTAATTATAGTGAAGAGGATGTCCACCAACAGGGCTTAACTAGGCTGGAGCATTATATCATTGGTAAAATATTTAATGAAATTGTAAAGTTTGTTACTTGACAAAATATTGTTACTATAACTAAAGATCCTTGAATTTTGAAGAAGATTACTTACCTGGTTTAAGTACACATGCTTGCTGTACTAGCTTTTGTTGGTTTGACAGACATGTTACAAAATATCAAGATAAAATAAGTTGCAGTGGTTGGGGGCCCCCCAGGACCAGGGGGCCCCCAGCGACCGCAGGGTTCGCTGGTGCCTAAAACCGGCTATAACACTACTAAATCTCGAACTTTTGAAATCTCGAATTTCAAAAGCTCGAGACCATGTAGCCGAAACCGCACATTACTGAAAGACCAGAAGCGCGAAATTCAAAATCCCGATGGTAAGGGGTTTTGAGTTAGCACTTCTGGTGTTGCGGTTCAGGTAAGTATGTGTGTGTAAGTGTGTTTGTGAGGGACTTTAGTGTGTGTGTGTGTGTGTGTGTGTGTGTGTGTGTGTGTGTGTGTGTGTGTGTGTGTGTGTGAGGGGCTGTAATGTGTGAGTGTGAGTTTGCCTTGTGTGTATGTCTGTGCAATCTCGGAGTTGGAATATTAAAGTCGGGGGGGGCACAGCCCCCCACATAGGGGGGGTGCATGGGGGCGAAGCCCCCTGCTTATCTTTAGTGTAGGGTGGTTTGTTTGGTTATGGGGAGGCTGTGTATATGTGTGTGTGCTGTATGTATGTATGTAGTACTTTTGCGATTTTGAATTTCGCGCTTTTAACATGTCAGCAATGTGGGGTTTAGGGATTATAGTCTCGGTATTGTGGGCTTCGGGATTGTGTACTTTCGGTATTAAGTAGTGATTCCATATATATATATATATATATATATATATATATATTTATTTATTTATTTATAAAAAAGTTTTATGTTTTCAAAAACTAAGATAGTGTAAATCAAGTATTTCTATTAAAAGTTAAAGTTACACTGAGAGTTTTTATAGGTTCATAGGTGCATAGAAGGTTACTAGGCTAACGTCCCTAGAACCCTTACAAGCCTAGCCATATTTATCTTGAGTTGCCCCAATTGTCATTGGTTAGGTGAGTGATGTTAGCAGAAGTAAGGGTCTATGGTAGCTTATACCAACTTCCTTTCTCCAGGGGTTACATGGGCACCATGCCAGCAGTAAATTTGCAGTCACTCATCCATTGATCTAGGTTGCATCTGAAGACAGTTAGAGTTCATGTGAATTGGAAGCTTGTTCCAGATAAGTGGCAGTCTCTGGGAGATTTATCTATCTCTCCAGATGACCTGTTCATGTCAGAGGCTAGGTTAAGATCCCTGGAGCAAGTTACTCTCATGCAGTTTGATTTACGAGTGTGTAGCATTTGCATTAGGGCTGGGTCAGAGACAGCCTTGTAAGCCAGGCACAGTTCACCCCTTAGCAACCTGTAGGAGATAGAATGCAGTGACAGGGCTTTCAGTCTTTCCATGTTAGACTTGCTTTGTGCACCCTGTAATTTCTTGATAAGAAGCCTCTGCAGTCTCTCCAATTGTTGCAGGTTTCTGGTGAGGTACATGCAAAAGGGAGCATTGCACTCAATTATTGGTCTGATGAGGGCCAAGTATAATGGAATTATAACATCCTTAGATCTTGATGTGATGCCTTTACTTATAACATGTGAAAAAAAAAAAACTAAAAGAAAAATCTAACCAAGCTAGACTTTTCATTGTGTGATACATTGAAACTTCTTGCATTAGAGGAAACATGAGACATATGCAAATGACCTCATAAGGACATTGGGTGTTTCAGCTATATGGTAGTTCTGCATATCCATGATTTTTTCTTTTTAAGTCTGTTATGGACAAATTCAGGCCAGTAAAGCCAAACCCCACTAGCTATGGGGTTAAAAATAGAAAATAGAATAGTAAGGGGCCCAGCACAAAACTCTGTGGTATGTCAGTGGTGACTGGTCTTTTGCTAGAGGTGAAGTCACCCATTTTGACAGTATGTGTTCTGTTCAGCCAGTTGTCTACCCATCTGGTAGTGTAAGGGTTAATTCTCAATTGGGACAGTTTCTGTTTAATACCTGAGTGGAGGATTGTATCAAATGTCTTGGCTAAATCAAGATAGGGGGTATGCACTGTCTTTCCCTCATCCAGGGCATTGGTGACTTTCTCTAAGAAGTCAATCATGTTTAACAGGCATAATCTACATTTAATGAATCTGAAATGGGTTGAGTCCATAGTCTGGAGATTACCTATGTCCTTGTTAATAAGGTTCATAATTATTCTCTCCATAGACTTGCAGATGAGGCTAGTCAAGCCTATGGGCCTTGTGACGATTGGAGGTACTGTCAGCCATGCCCAGAGAAGTATGGCAGGAGATGTGTAACATATGCCAGCACAGCTAGCTGGAATTTTGTAAATAATTATATGTCATTTACATATCAAACTGATTTGTACAGATGCTTGTACTGAAAATGTATTTGTGAGGTTTGCTTGTGTTAAATGTATCAGCAGTGCACCCTACTGGAAGGAAAATAAATGTACATGCATTATTGTAACTGTTTAAATGTATACATTGCAACAGCACTGGAAGAGAGGAGGTTAATCCAACTAACTTTGGAAAAATATTCTTGAAATTAATTTACTTTATGGGTTAAGCCATAAAGATGCTATCCCACAGTTTTGAATGGAGTCAGAGACGCAATGTCTGTGCTAAAGAATAGGTTGTAGCTCCTGTAGAAAGAGTTGAATGGTTTTATAGTTTTATGACTTCCAGCAGCTGAACCACATCTGAGCAATGCTCTGTCTGTGTCTATTAACATGTAGGTGCTAAAATCCTGGCAGCTTCTAGTGTTGCTGATAGCATTTGAAGAAGAGTCAGATGACCAGATGTATGTGATGTCATTCTGTACAGAAGTAATGTTTTAATATTTGAGGAGACTGAAGTCTCTGCAACATTCTGAATTCTGTTTTGAATCAGACAACAAGGACCACTCACCCATCTTGCCTTGCTCTATTCAGTAAGTAGGAATAGTAATTATTTTAGTCAATCAGGAATAGATAGTGAGACTAGCTAAATACTGTTTTTCTATACATGTGTGAAGCTTTCCATCGGTGTTATTTTTAATATAACCTGTGACTGAAACTCTGGTGTTTACTGTAAATTGATATTTAGTATTCTTGTGTTCTTTTATTTATTATTAAATATATTTAAACCTCTCATTGTGACTGGTCCTTTTAAAAAAATATTTAAGTTTTGAGAGTACTTGCACATATTTATTTGGTGATAACTCTGACCATTCCTGCAACACTTGCTGTTTGGCCAACATTACCATTTGCATTAATATTTACTTCACTCAATATAATTGGATACCTTTTTAAGAGCCTTATAGCAACTGACTGGTGGCAGTGATTCTACCTTATCGTCTGGGCAAAGCTGGTAAAGAGGGAAATCTGTGCCAGCCTTTCCCAGGTGCGTGTATGTGAAAATTAAATCTCAAAGAGTGTGTGTGTCAGCTACCTGGGCAGGGGCACAAAGCACTGGTTTCGTAGAATGAGTGGTGGAGGACTTGGCTTCTTATGGAAGAGGAGCTGAGAAGAGTCACAAAAGTAGAGCTGAGACAGAGCCAGTTCTCAGACCCTACACCAAGAGGCTTGAGGGAGGTAGCTAGGGTGGCACTTAATTCTCAAGGAAAATGGGGAATCTGTATACTGGAACAAAGGATTACTGTATAGAGAGTGGACCACTAAGGGAGGGCTAGAGGGTGAGCTAATACAGAAGTTGTTAGTGTCCAGAGCCTACTGTCTGGAACTTCTAACCATAGCCTATGACATTACTTTTGCAGGTCATATGGGCATAAAGCATACCAAGAAACATATTATGCAGAACCTTTATTGGCCTTGAATTGAAATGGATGTAACAAAGTACTGCAGGACCTGTGAGCAGTGCCAAAAAGTAGGCAAGGCAGGAGACAAGGTCAAAGCTCCTTTAATGCCTTTGCCTGCGATTAAGGAGCCATTTCAAGGTGTAGCTATGTAAATTGTGGGGCCTCTGAGTACCCAAAGCTCCACTGGGAAGAAGTTTATCCTGATGGTAGTAGATTATGCTACTAGATACCCTGAGGCAGTGGCTCTGTCCTTCATCAAGGCAGAGAAGGTGGTGAATGCTTTGTTAGAGAAACACTGACTGACAGAGGTGCCAAATTCATGACAGACCTGCTGGTTTGTCTGTGGAAGCACTGTGGGGTGAAGCACCTAAAGACCACCCCTCCCATCCCCAGACTAATGGTCTTGTGGAGAGGTTAAACTCTACACTAAAGACCACGCTACAGGCATTTGTAGACCACTTTAAGAGAGAGTGGGACAAATATTTGCCCCATCTGCTGTTTGCTTACAGAGAGGTACCCCAGGAATCCACAGGTTTTTCACCCTTTGAGTTGCTGTATGGGCATAGGTTGATGGAATCATCAGATTTGATTTGTTATGAGTGAGAGGGTGAGTGTGAATCCCAAAAGGAGTCTCGTGGCATATGTCCTAAACCTCAGGACAAGGCTCAGGGAGCATGTGAGCTTGGCCCAGGAAGCCCAACAGCAGAAAAAGGTCTGGTATGACAAGAATGCTTGAGCCAGAGAGTATGCAGTGGGAAAACAGGTGATGGTTCTCATTTCTGTCAGATACAATAAGCTGCAGGTAGCTTCGGAGGGACCCTTCTAAGTAGTAAGGGAGGTCAGTGATGTTAACTATATGTTAGAACTGGTAGGCCGGAGTACAGACTGCACCATGTTAACATGATGAAACTTTACCATGATAGGGAAGCCCTAGTGCTAAGTATTTGCAGTACGAAGCAGGAAAAGTCTGAGGGGGATCTATGGCTACAGGGAGCCAGCTAGCAAAATCCCAAGTTACTATGGTGGCGCTTAGGGTTGTGGGGATATGATATGACAGTGCAGCACTGTAGTGGGGTCAGCAATGCCAAGGCAGATGGGATCTCAAGACAGGGTATGGGTTAATGTATTCCCAGATAGGCTCATTCCGCTCAAGATACATTTCTCAAGGGGCACTTGAAAAACTAGCTTGAGTTTTCAAAAGGGGAGAGGTGTGACAATATGAGATACAGCTAGCCATGCCCAGAGAAGTGGGGCAGTTGATCTGTAATATATTCCAGCACAGCTAGCTGGAATTTTGTAAATAATTATATGTAATTTGTATATCAAACTGATTTGTACAGAAGCTTATACTGACAATGTATTTGTGAGGTTTGCTTGTGTTAAAATGTATCAACAGTGTGCCCTACTGGAAGGAAAAGAAATATCCATGCGTTATTGTAATTGTTTATATGTATATATTGTAACAGTATATACTGGAAAAGAAGAGGTTAATCCACCTGACTTTGGAAAAAATATTCTTAAAATTAAATTACTTTGTGGGTTAAGTCATAAAGATATTATCCCACAGTTTTGAATGGAGCCAGAGACGCCATGTCTGTACTAGAGACTATTTTGTAGCTCCTGTAGGAAGACTGGAATGGTCTTATGATTTTATGACTTCCAGCAACTGCACCACATCTGAGCAATGTTTTATCTGTGTTTATTGACATGTATGTACTAAAATACTGGCAGATTCTAGTGTTGGCGATAGCATGGGAAATAGAGTCAGATGACCAGATGTACGGGATGTCATTCTGTATAAAAAATATGTTTTAATATTAGAGGAGACTGAAGTCTCTGCAGCATTCTGTATTATGTCTTGGATCTGACAACAAGGACCACTCACCCATCTTGCCTTGCTCTATTCAGTAAGTAGTAACAGTAATTGTCATAGCCAATCAGAAACAAATAATGAGACTAGCTAAATACTGTTTTTCTATAATTGTGTGAAACTTTCCATCAGTGTTAATTTTAATATTCACTGTGGCTGAAACTCTAGTGGTTACTGTAAATAAATATTTAGTATTCTCATGTTCTTTTATTATTTATTATTAAATACATTTAAACTTCTTTTTGGGCTGGTCCTTTTAAAAAATATTTAAGTTTTGAGAGGATTTGCACATATTTATTTGGTGACAACTCTGGCCACTCTTAAAAGCTTTGCTGTTTGGTCAGCATTACCATTTTTATCAATATTAACTTCACTCAGTGTAATTGGATACCCTTTTAAGAGCCTTATAGTAACTGACTGGTGGCAATGAATCTACCTTATCATCTGGGCAAAGTTGGTAGTGCAGGTAATCTGTGCCAGCCTTTTCCAGGTATGTGTGTGTGTGTGTGTGTGTGTGTGTGTGTGTGTGTGTGTGTGTGTGTGTGTGTGTGTGTGTGTGTGTGTGTGTGTAAATTAAATCTCAAAGAGTGTGTGTGTCAGCTACATGGGCAGGGACACAAAGCACTGTTTCACAAACAGAGTGGTGGAAGACTGGCTTGGGCACTTGGCTGAGGACTTAACTCTGAAGCTCTGCCAGTGGGGAGCTTTACTGGGGACCTTAAGAGGGACAGAGAGAGAAACCCAGAGCCCAGGCTGAGTGTGTTCCCTGTGTGCTCTTAAGGCAAATTGTGATTGATGCAGAGAGGTCTGCATCTGTAAATACTGAGTGTACTAATTTCTTTTCCAGGTGAACATCCCTCTCCAGTGTCAGTGGTGAGGATTCAGGCTCCTTGATTACTGGCCCAGAGTAGGGACTTCACATACCTATAATTCCCAGGGTCAGTTTATGGTCCCCATTTGTGCAAAGAGATTACTGTTGCTGTCCTCCATTCTGAGAAACATAACCAGTTCACAGGCTGTGGTTAAACAGGGATACAAGTGGGTCTGCTAGGTCATGTTTTAAGTTATTTAAAAGGCAACCTGGGATGATGTCTGGTCCCCCTGATGCTGTGTTTTTGGCCTTGGAGAGTGCTGAGTTGACCTGCTCTCTTGAGATAATAGGCTGAGGAATGGTGGCAGGTATATATTGGGGGATGATTGGGGGGCAGGGGGTGGTAAAGTTGGCTCCAAATCTGCCAGCTAGCACGTTGGCTATTACCTCCAGTTGGGTATAGGTTGTGTCATCCACAACCAGTTCAGTGCATAGACTGGTATTCCCTTTTAGATTTCAGATGTAGTTAAATAATCTTCTGTGATTGTCCTTAGCTAGGGAGGCTATTTTTCTCCATAATTAGCTTCGGAGGACTTGACAACATCTGCAATGTATTTGTTTAAGCTACAGAGGGATTTCTTCCTCTGATGAGCCAGCACCCTCTTGTTCTTGGACATTAGTTACTTTTGCTTGCTTTATAGCCTGTTTATGCTAGGGGTCCACCAGGGTGGCTTGTTTTTGTAGCAAGACCTGGTTTTACTCTGATAAGGTACAACTGATTCTATACAACTGCTTTAGTGGTTATACAGGGCATTGATGTACACTTCTGCCTAGGAGTCTGTGTTAACTGTGTTTGAGGGGGCTTTGAAATTTCTTAGGTAATTTGTCTTTGAAAAATTCTTAAACATTTTTGAACATGTTGTAGTATCTGGTCTTATAATTACATCAAATGAGACTGATTTATAATCAGCTCTTACCAGGGAGGACATCACGAAGGGAGGTGTGCAATGCTGTCTCATGTTAGTGAGTACTATGTACAGGACATATCAACCTCTTTTGGGTGTGCTGATTAGCTGTTCCACAGCATTTGCATTGACAAACTCCAAGAACCTCTGAGCCAGCATGTTTGTGGTCATACATGTTTCTCAGGTGATGGTAGGATATTTAAAATCACCCATGTGTAAGGTGTTGGGCTGTATAGCAAGTGACTTGAGTTAGTCCAGGTATGTGGTATGCTTTTCCTGTTTCATGGTGGAGGACCTATAGCTAGCTATGATGTGGTAGGGGGTTTTGCTTATAGTTAATTGGGCATGCAGTAGCTGAATAGAGTTATACTGTTTTACCAGTCTAGAGGTGTACTTATCCTTAATGAAGATGGATACACCTCCTCCTTTAGTTCTTTCATGCTCAGTTTGTGGTCTGAATGTATGGAAGGCATCATAGCTCTGCACAGTAGGGGTGCTTTCCATGCCTTTGAACCATGTCTCAGTGACTGCACAGATATCAGCTTCTTCCAAAGTAAGGAGTGCTTCCATTGAGTCCAGTTTCTTGCTTAGACTCCTAGCATCAAGCAGCAGTACTTTGAGTTTATCTAGATAAGATTTTTTTATGTTAAGAGGCTGGTTATTTTGAACACTGCCCAAAAAAGCACAATAGGGGTGGTTAATGCATTTGCTAGTATCCAGAAGGTTAGAGGAAACAGGTGCAGATCATCTCTGGCAATGTAGTGTGGCCTGCCAACCATGTCTTCCTTGGCTGACAGATATTGCATCCCATTGGACTGGCAAATTAATCCAACTTCCACATGTGTGAATAGAACCCACAGCCTTCTGCAACAAAGGCTATTGTGCTATCTGTTGAGTTGAACTAATATCAGGGTGTGTGTATAATTCTGCACAAGTAAGGTATGCTACATAATTTTCTTGCAATACTAGAAAATGCACTAAAATGGTGCATTATGCTGAAGAGATGTACAGAGAACTGCATATCTTATGACACAGATTTTGGAGTATGTTGAGTATTCTTTTGATTCTGTTCATGTTGCTGCTTCTATGTTATCTTAATATTAATTATTCTGTCAACCTGAAGATGGTTGACTTTCTACCCAAGGTATAATAGTGGAAACTCTATTATATAACAATAACAACCCAGCACATTTTTGTTTTGCTATTTTTTGCCCTCACTATCTGTTAATCATCACCTCTTAAGTGTATCTTTGGGTCCTGGGTGACTTTGAAGCCATGGCCCCCACCTCCACACTTTTTTGGGATTACACATTAATGCACATGTTTTTTTGGATTCATTTTTCTGATTTAAGAACATGCAAACTACTGTCTTATAATCCACCAATGTCAATCCCCATCAATTACAGCCACTTGACTGTTTATACATCAAATGCTCAATTTTGATAAGAAAAATTACCACAGTATAGTATTGTTTTTTTGGTGCAGCGGTTAGCATTGCTGCCTCACAGCAAGAGGTTCTCCTGTTCGATCCTTAGCAGGGGTGCCTTCTGTGTGGAGTCTGCATGTCCTCCCTGTGGTCACGTGGGTTTCCTCCTGGGTGCTCCGGTTTCCTCCCACATAGAAAAGACATGCTGTAGGTGGATTGGACACTCTAAATTGGTCCTAGGTGTGAGTGCATGCATGTGTGTGCCTTCTGTGGAAGGTTGGGCACCGGGCTGGCAACTCGACACTGTAAAACTCCAATCATGAGCGGACAGGTGATCCGCTGTGGCGACCCCTAACCGGAAAAAGCCAAAAGAAGAAGAAGAAGTATTCTAACTTGTTTTACACAACTGCACACTAGTCCTGCAAAGCCATAATAATGACTAAATTGATCATGACAGCAGAGTAAGCTGTCCTCATCCACCATCAGTCCCCTTATCCAGCAATCATAACTCCATTGCTAACTGTGTACAACTCAAATGTCTGAGTGTGGTAAAAATAATAATTATGGAAATAATAATATATTTCAGGTTTGTTTCACAGAAGCACATACTATCCCAAATTTTCCATCTTATTTCACCCATATGCACAGTAATACTGCAAAGCAAGCTAGACTGTTCAAACTTCTCAAATAGCAAGGGCATAAGTTAATTTGATCCATATATTATTCCATACTTATCCAGCAGTTATAGTCCCTTTTTTCTGTACATCTAATCTGATTACAGTTAAAGATAATACCTTTCAATTTCTTAACACAAGAATCAGGGACAGAAACAAAATCTATTAAGGAGCAAAGGCCCAAAATCAGGGACATATTATTCTAGTATTCTTCCTAATATGTTTAGAAAGTTGCTAGAATAACAATTTTTTACATTAGTCTAATGCTTGTCATTATTTAGTGACTGTAATCCTCAGTAATTTCAAAGACAACTGCACATTTTATGAGAAACAGACCAAAATATGGGGCAAAGTCAGAAACATTCTGTGAAATCAGGGACAGTTTTAACTTGTTTTCATGCAAACAATTCCCAAAGAGGAAATATTCTGATTTATTTCATACAAATGCTCAGTAGTCCTGTAAACCCAGTCTATAAGCTGAGGAAATAACAGCAGGGTAAGTTGCCTTCATTCACAACCACCCTCTTAAATTTAATAGTTGTGGAACTCAATAGTTTGCCCGAAAACAACAATCTGTATGAAACACAGACCACAAATATGAGGCAAAGTCAGGGACAGTCTACAAAATCAGGAACAATTTCAACTTAATTTCTCAGAAATAATTCCCAGAGAGAAAATACTCTAGTCCTCCAATGCCAGAATGTAAACTAAGCAAACAGAAGGTAACTTGTATTCATCTTCATCTAGTTGCCATACTTATTTAGTAACTACAATCCTCTATGATTAGACAAAAAAAACACAAATATTATGACAAAAACTATGAGACAAAAGCAACTCATAGATAGTTTTAATTTTGTCTTACACAAATCACAGCAAAATATAAAATATTCCAACTTGATTCATGTAAGCCCAGATGTTAAATGAGGGTAAGGTGAAGACCAAATATTAGGCAAAGACAAGGATGTTCTGTGAAATCAAGGACAGTTTCAATTTTGGTTCACACATATAGCAACATAAAGACAGCCTCAGAGTAAACATTCCAATTTATTTCACATAAATGCACACTAGATGTTAATGCCAGAATTTAAAATGAGCAAATGAAGAGGCTAAGTTGCTTTCATCCGCAGTATAGATAGCCCCCCCTGATCTTATTATTTACTTTATGATACCACAACCTATTGCTGTCTTTCAAACCAGCAATCTTTAGCTGCAACTATCCACATGAAACTCATTAACATTTGTGGGCTTTCTACTTGTTGCCATCTCATTAGGATGGAAACAGAACATTGCAGTTCTTTAAACAGAGTTGCTGTAGGCAATTATTTTTTTTAACTAAAGAAACATAACTGTACTTAAAAATAATAAATAAATCACCCAAGCTAAATAGGTGTGCTATCAAAAGAGTTCTATTACCTCCCTTACCAGCCTCACTAAGAAGCTGAGATCCCTCATAAAATCCTCCAAATCTAGTTACAAAAATAAAATTGCCAAAGATTCCAAAGACAACCACAAGGCGTTCTACAGCTATGTCAAGAATCTAAATGGCAATGCTCAGATCTGCTCTGAGCTACAACAGAATGGCATTAAATATACTGATCCAAGGATATTGCCAATATCCTGGCAGATCGATTCAGTGCAAACTTTACCCCCCTCTCACCCCTAAAGGGTCAATCTCAATACCAACAGATTGCCAAATTCTGGTAATAATGGCCACACAGGTACAAAACGCACTCTCCAATGCTAAGAACACAGCATCCATGGGACCACACGACATCCCAGGCTGTGTACTACATGAACTACAAAATGAACTGGCACCTCACCTAAGTGTCATGTTTAATCATAGCCTCACCTCAGGCTTCGTGCCCACTGAGTAGTGCACAGCTACAGTTATCCCACTCCACAAGGTGGGATCCACCTTGGATCCCGGGAACTACCATCCCATCAGTCTGACAAGCCTGATCTGCAAGGCCATGGAACATATTATCATGGAACTTATAAACAAAGACAATGGCAACCTTCAAACACTGGACCCCAGCAGGTTGGGTTTGTGAAGGGCTGATCTTGTCTCCTGAACCTGATTGACTTCTTTGAATCTTTCTCCGGAGCTATGGACAATGGTAAGGTGGTCCACACAGCCTATCTGAACCTTGCCAAGGCCTTAGACACCATCCATCACTCTGGAATGATAGATAAACTTACTAAGCTGGGCATTAATCCCTACATCGCTCGATGGCTTGCCAACTGGCTTACTGACAGAACCCACACTGTAAAAGTAGCCAACTCCAAATCCAGCTCCAGAAAAGTTACAGGTGGAGTACCTCAGGGTTCAGTCCTGGGACTGCTCTTGTTTGGCATCTACTTCTCTGAAGTACAGGCCAACACTAAGGGACTCTGGCTAACAAAGTTCGCAGATGACTGCAAACTGGGAGCCATTATTGAATCCCCAAAGGATGTGGATATTCTACAAAAGGGCCTTACAGAAACAGATGCTTGGTGCCAGAGCCATGGACTCAAGCTCAATGCCAGGAAATGTATAGTTATCCCCTTTGGGAAAAAACATGTACCCATGAATTACCACATAGGTGGCAGTACACTAAACACCAAAAGTGTGATAAGAGACTTAGGGACACAGGTGGACAGTGGTCTCACCTTCAATAACCACATCGCCACAACAGTTGGGAAATCCTTCTATGTTGCACACCTCATCACTAAGGGCTTTTCATCCAGAAAAAAGGAGGTCATTGTCCCACTGTACACATCCCTAATTAGACCCATTATAGAATACAACGCCCCATTTGGTATGTAACTCTCAAGACATCTGCAACAACTGGAAAGGCCGCAGAAATACCTCACTAAAAGAATCACAGGCCTAAAGCAGATGCCCTATGCTGACCATCTAAAAAAACTCCACCTATAGTCTGTCACATATTGTCTACTCAGAGGCGATCTCTGCTTAACATACAAGGCCATGTCAAAGCCAGAGCTGTTGGACATGCTACACTTAAAGAAATCCCAATCCCTCAGAGACACATGCTCTAGGGATCTAAACCTTATCATCACAATGAACAAAATGTGCTGGAGGGATAGGTTTATGATCCAGAAACTCCCCAGACTCTGAAATAGACTGCCCATACATGTCAAGCAGAGCACCTCTTTGGCCCTCTGCAAAAGGAACCTTGATGATTGGATGGGAGATAGGAAATTCAGCCTGGGGATCATGTCAGTCGCCCTGCTAGACAGGGATCCAGGGAAGTAAATACTGTGGGAAGAAATAGCCAGGGAATTGTTATGGCTAGGCTTGTATAGGCCCTAGGGCCAATAGCCTAGTACCAACCTATGAACCTATGAACTTCTATCGAATTTGGTAACTCCAACCCCACAATAGCAAATTATGAAACACAAATCATCAAAAGATGTTGAATCCTGAAAGTCACTATCACTTTGGACCCATGGACAAGCAGTACCATAGTTTACCAAGTGGGACAAGTCCAAAAACTTACATACTGTGTTTTTGACATTTCATGGTTTGCTGTTTTCAAGTCACCATTAACAACAGAATATCATCATTGGGTTGTTCTGCACTTGTACAAGTGGCAGGCACCATGGGAAAATAAGGGTAAATGCTCAATGAATCTGCTATTTAGCACTTAAAAAAAAAAACTAAAAACAGTTACCAATCACTTGTTATCTTCTTCATATAAGCTAAAAACTGAGATAGCTCTGTTGAACATAACAAAACTTTTCAAATAAATTTATTTTCTTAGCTGGCCATGGGGCTTCCTGGATCTATGTGTTCTGGGCAACCACTCAAATTGCCCCTCTTGTTATCCAGTACTGCTCTATCTGTTCCCAATCACCGGGCTAAGAGTCATCTGGGAGGGGTCATCATTTAGACAACCATCATGGATATTTTGTATTTTTCTGTTTTTTGGCCACAACTCCCTGCATGCATGTAGTGAAGTGCCAGGGAGGGGACATGCAATTGGCTAACAATGGAGGACATACCCTCACTTCTGAAAAGGACATACCCTCCAAACAGCCATGAACATCCCTTAAAGCACTTAGCAATGCTTTCTCTGGTCTCCACCAGGGAAATTATACCGACTTATATACCCCTGAGCGTGCACTACCCTGCTCACCCTCCCAAAACAGGGCAGCTGGTTATGGCCCTTCAGTCCTCTCTGATTGGCTACTCTGGTGTTGGGGCTGCTAATTACACCCTGTTTGCCTGGATCACTATAATGGCTCCATCTTTCTGCACAACAGAACAAGGCCAGCAACTCACAATTTTGATGCCTACAGCTTGTTAATATACTTTAGAGAACAACGTGTTTCTTCGTTTTCAATACAAGTTTCCGCATTTGCCCTGGCTGTTATCTGATATGTCCACCTAATTCCCTTGCAACAAGCAGATTCTAGAATCAGCAATGCATCTGCACTGGCATAACAATTGTGTGCAGTGTTTTAAATGAGTGTGATGTTCCTTCCTATAGACACTATCTCATTCCCAACACATTCACACACAAAAGTTAGAAACCACTCATGAAGTACCTGTTTAGCATACTATGCATTTCTGTAGAAAAATATTTCCACATTACAGCAGTTACAGAGCCAAATTAAATTATTCAGCACTGATGAATAGCAATGCAATACAAAAGCACATAAACAGTACTAGGCACTAAAAACGGTGGTAGTTTGCCATAGGGGGAGAAAGAAGGGGAGGAGAGATTAGAGATTGTCTCATATAATAAAGGTAATGGGTTTTAGTTTCCAGAACAGCCATAAAATTCATTACAGAGCACATTAGCTTCCATAGTTTTAAGGGAATAAGGCCAGGTCTTCAACAGACAAGGCTAAAATGTGTACCCAATGAGTTTTTCTAAGTATTTGGCAAGCTGACAGTTAAACAGCCTGCTCATACTCTGAAAATACCAGTACAGTTGTCACTATAGCTGCAGCCTTAATTCCAGTCAGTGCAGCAGCTCAGCATAATAGTTAATTGTTGTAAAGATTAAGCCTCCCCCAAGAATGCACCAAACACTCTCCCTTTGTCTCCTACCATCTCTACTCATTACCATAACATTCAGCAGTGGGCTGCAGAAGAATGTTAGAGTACAGATCTGGAAGTGTGTTACCAGTACTAAAAATACTGGTAAACATTCCTTCATTCAAATATATATATATATATATATATATATATATATATCTTTACTAATATCATATCTCACTCCAGGATTTACATCAATGGCCATCTGTTTGCTTTTGCTTTTTCATTTTGTTGATCATTTAGGCTTATTTCATTTTTTTCAAGGAAGAATCAAGGCGATATGTATACTGCCTAGTTGAACTACTTCGGCCATAACTCTGAGAAATGATTCTGTTCATCATTATCAAGTAACGTATGCTTGTAAAACACAAAGAGAACATGCACATGTGGGCATGCTATTTTTATAAATTATTGAAACTGGATCATTTTTAAATTTGACCTATTTTGATAGGGCTATTGGGCAAATAACCATTACGGCTGCAATAGTTGCAATGCGATTTATGTTGGCAATTGCAACAGCTGTGACAACTTCTGTGTGGGTAAAATCACGTGGAAGCTGTCACTGTGGATTTATGAGCGCCTGTATGCAGTTAGGACCAAGAACTTGAACAATGCCTTGTACAGGTACAGTGTCACCTGTTCATTCTTTGCTATGACAAATTGTAAATGGACAATATGAGCAGTGGTGTGAGCATTATCTTTGAATTTGAAGAGTCAAAATGGCAGTTGCATCTCAATGCCTTGTTCCACCATGTCATAATGAACAATTAAATGTGAAGAGTGCCTTAAAGTTAAGAGCCCATGGGCATACACATTAATACAGCTGTATTCTCAGCTTGTTTTTAGTTACTTACTTTGGGTAAGATTACTAATTAGTCAGTGCTTGATTTTGGTTACCAGGCTGAAGTTATGGCATGTTAAGGTTTACTGGTAAAATTCTGATCATGTGATTCTCTGATCTTATAAACCCCTGCATTAACACTGTGAACTTTGTCTACTAATACATTTGATGAAAGATGAAAGCGCTCCATATTTTTGTATTGTAATAAAATACCCATGACTCTACCAGTGTTTTTTTTTTTCTTGTATTTACTTTTTTGTGCTCACTAAGTGTTTGAACACACTTCTGTGAGACAAATAATCATATCACCAAATATATGCTTTACTATTGCAGCTTAATATTCAGCAGTGACAGCAAATTAACTAATAAGAACTGTATAAATGTACTCCAGTACTGTGTAACTGACTACAGTATTGAAAAAACTCTAACTACTTTTCTGAAAATTTAGAATTATTAGTTCTTAGCAGGGCACCAATTTCTGGTTGAATCCCTACTGGTAAGTTCTGTATTCTTCTAAGAAAACCTTCTGATTTTTGAAATCAGATTATAATATACTCACTGTAGCACACACATTTCTTAGTCAGAAGTAAGTAATGATATTTATTCTGAGTGCTTTCTCTAAATCATCTTAGTTTTGTCTGAGTAGATATATTCTTTTTACAGTAGTATTTCAAGTATTTCCAATAATTCATGTTTGTCTCTGCTGGTCCGATAAGATTCATTGTGCAATAGCAGTTAGGATCCAGCCACAGCTGTATCCACAGACACATGCATGGACTGACACCTAGTGGCCTTTATTCACCTCTTTTCAGTTACCATTTATTCATATGTATGTCCTGTTGCCTTTTTCCCATGAACAAATTAACCTCAAACTGTCTGAATTCTGTTGCCTGACTGTGAAAATCCAGTTCTCTTATTGTCTGTACCTAAAGCTGTCAAGCTAACTTATATACGGAGCTAAAGATATGCAGAGAGAGAGAGAAAGGCATAGACAGAAAAGAGAGAGTGCTAAAGGTGTGGGATAAAGCAACCATTTAATCTTAATGTACAGCATTGCTGTTTATATCTCTTCTGCCAGCTTGTCTCCTAATCCTATCATCTGCTTATTGTCACATGGCCTCTCTGCTGATATCATGTGCAGTTTATTTTACGAGTGATTTTGAAAAGAGGGCAGACTCACAATTTGCTTTAATGTGGTTTCATATGTTACAACTCTGTGCTCTCAACTCTGAGCCTGTTTATCATTTATATTATGCTGTTGGAAGAGTTCCTCCCTTTGTGTACTGTATATGTCATTGTAGCCCAGGTCTTGGCTAAAAAGAGTCCATAAGTAAAACTTCATTTTTATGATTAGCACATAATAAAAAATCATTTACATTATGCACATAAGATGCAGACATAAAAGAAAACAAATACTTTAAAATGCAACAGTGCAGTTTAACAAGCCCTGAAAGTCAACAAGCAGCAATGCCACAGAAAATACCATTTTACTTGAGTAGGTTGACATAGTGCCTAGTGTTGCTGCTTCATAGAGATAAGTTCCCCAGTGTTGTTCACAGCTGGAGTGTCTGATACATGCTGCCTCTGTTTCTTCATGGGGTTTTCCAGGTGCTCCTGTTTCCTACAACATCCCAAAGATATGCCACAGGTGAATTGGCAATTCACTAGACTGCTAGCAGCTTTGTGTATCTTATGTGAGAGTATATGCAAATTCTATGATAGACTGGTGTCCTGTTCAGGATTACTGTATCTGCCTTAAACCGAGTGCCATGATTGCTTGAGTCCATTGCAACAGAACTCTATAAAACAGGTATTACAGAACTAATGACCGAATGAATGAATATTGCAGATTGTAGTGCAATACTTTGAAAAGCATAAGTTATTCTGTAAAACCAAGGATCTTACGGTCTCCAATAAATCCTCATTTGTTTTATTGCAGAAGTAGTCTTTTCTGGGGTCTTATTCATCCTTAATAACTGTTGACATAGGCATGCAAACCTTCACATAGCAACTGTCTCTTAGGAAATGGATATTCAAGGGCAAGGCTCATACTTCTAGTCTGTTGACGCCTAAACGCAGCAGAGCTGGAAGGAAGTTGCTTTTTCAGAAAAAAGAAAATAGTGCGACTCATGAGACATTATCATAGCGAATGTTTTGTGAAAAAATTTCAAATGGAGTATGAGACAGTGATGATAGTTTTAAGGGAACCATAGCACTGAACCAATAGAAAGGACAGAGGGCAAATAGGGTCTGCATACAGTAACAGATTAACTGTTCCAAGTACTTCTTATAGTCCATTTCTGTGGCAAAGTCATCTCAGGGCCGGATTTATGAAAGCTTGCACGGAGTGCAAGAAGAGTGTAGAAGCTCACGCCGGCAATATGTCTGCCGTGGAATCCAGGTACAGCCGGCAGGGGCGTGCACAAGAGCTGCTAAAGCTACTCTTGCATGGACAGCGTCGTGGTATGCAAATTACCTCATTTGCTGGTGAAAGCCATGCAAATGAGGTAAATTTGTGATCCAGGAAACACTAACCTGTCCGTGGAAGATTAGTGTTAGCTGCAGAAATGTACTCCGTTGGTAACGGAGTACCGTTCTGCAAATAGCTAAACGGAGCTATGACAGCTCCAAATAAAGGATGCATACAGTTGAGGAAGCATCCCAATGGCCAAATATAAGGCCATTGGCATTTATAAATGACATCATGAGAGGATGTGTCAGACAGGCTGCAAGCTAATTGGAGCACAGTGGCTTATGTTTGCTTTGAGTTGCTCAGGATTGCAAGAGGTGTGCCTACAGTTGTCCTATTTGAAAACCTCAAACCAAAGGTGCACAATGTTAAAAGATAGGAAACTCCTTGCAAACATGCACACAGCATGTGCGTGCGTGTGTGCATGTTTGTGCTTGTTTGTGCAGCGCTTCCCCCCCGGGTGGAAACAGAAAGGCAAAAGGAAGGAAAAGAAATAGTAGGAAGTTAACCAAGGAGAACTAGCAGAGCTGCCAGGTGAAATATGTCTGAATCAGCCAATTGCACAGGCAGCAGACCAGCCCAGCCCAGCCCAGCACTTTAAAATCTGCAAACAGCATCCCCCCCTGTTTTTCCCAAGAACTCTGCAACACTGCAGTATACAAAGAGGGAAAGCTTAAAAAGCTTAAGTCAGACAAAATGTTAAGGACTGCTCTTGCTATCATAAACCAACATGTGCAAGGTGCTGAGGGTGGTGATGTTGTGAATGCTGCTGAGCAACCCACAGTGAGGAGACAGAGAAGAATATACAGACCCAGGGTAACCTACCAGGGGCTACATGAGCTGGAGATAGTGGAGCGCTATAGGGTCGACAGAGACCTCCTACAGCAAATTGAGCTGTGCCGGCCAAGCCTCACGCACAGAACCAACAGAGGAAAACCCATCCCAGTGGATACCAAGGTATGTGTTGGCCTAAGAATACTAGCTACAGGTACCTTCCAAAGACCAACTGGTGATATGATGGGGATTTCACAGGCATCAGCATCCAGGGTACTCCACCAGTTCCTGGATGCCATGTCACCACATGTCGGTGACACTGAACAAGAACTCCATAATGAGGCACACGCACAAACAAGAAACATAATTGAGCATGTGTTTGGGATGCTCAAGTCACGATTCTGGTGCCTGGACACATCTGGTGGAGCCTTGCAGTACTCACCAACTACATGTACCCAAATTGTTATGGTATGTGCCATGCTACACAATATGATCCTGTGGAAACAGCTGCAGCAGGAATAGTATGGGGCAGGGCCAAACAGCCCCCCACTATTGCCAAGGCCTGCACAGGCACAGTATGACTCGGAGGAGGAACAACCTGAGCCTGCCCCAGTAGGCAGAAGGAGGCATGCCCAGTATGCCCTGGCCTTGGCAAAGAGGCAACGCATGGCACATACACTGACTCAGTAGGAACCCTGGAAATGACACCTTTCTCTGACTTGCACATGCAGTAAAAGGGATACCTAACGTGACACTACCTGTTTTCAAACATGTATAGGGAGTGTACTATGTGCATCTGACATAGGCAGCCCTGCAGCACCACCTGAGGCATGTGTGCCCTATATTAAGCAATATAAAGCACTGCTAAGCTAATTTTACCAGTATTGAGCATATCTAAATACAATTGGGTGTAGCTGTGCACCGCGGTAACCAGCACAACGTTGGGCAAAGTTGGGCAACATTGGGCAAATTCGAGCAAAGTCAGGTAAACACGCTCATACCTGGTTTACTGTTCCTTAACAAGTCAGGTCTGCCTAGCAGGAAAATAGAAAGCAGTGACAGGGCTCGAACTCAGGATACTGTGCACTATAGTCACAGTACTGAACCACTAAGCCATGACAGCATTTCGCTGGCACAGACACAACTTAAGTCACTCACACATACCAGTTGGGGGGGATCACATACCTAACAGTCACAGCCAGCAGGACAATTGTAGACAAACGTAAACATAAACAAATGCTGTATCATGCCCTCTGAAGAGGCATATGAGTAACCTCTCCCCAGGCCTATGCAGACAGATAACAGCAGGCCAGGCAGTGTGATGTGGGTTGGGTAGGCTATGAAGTCACAAACTAATATGCATGTAATTGGAAGCTAAGGACTGTAGTACAGTGATATGTCTCAAGCCAGTATGATAGGCAACAGTACAAAATGAAATGGAGTATCTGACATAGCAGTGCAGGCCTAGCAAATGTGTATAAGTGTCAGGTGTATCCTCATCCTATGTACACCCACAGTAACAATCAGGTGTGCCCCCGGGTAGAAATGTACAAATAATAGCTGTCCCCCCTGTATGTAGAAATGTTGATAAGTCTATGAAAATTGATTCATGGAAGCCCTGCAGGCACAGCGTGCTTCCTGTCAATGTACAACACAAAGGTGAGCCCTGAAGTAAAAACCAACTTGAATTTTCACACACATATATAGTATATATATATGCCCATAGTAGTCACACACTTAAATTTAGCAAATGTCAGTCAACAACATACTGAAAGGTCATACTGGGTATGCTCACACACTTAAACAAACGAAGCAAATTTCAGTCAACAACATACTGAAAGGTCATACTGAGCATGCTCACACAGGCCATGTCTGAGTACAGCAGTGGGCCACACATATCTGGCAGTTGCAATTCTTACTCCAGACACATGTCACTATTCACCAATCCTGCCTTGCGCACACAATGATATGAAAACAGGCCCATATAATATATTGGACCCCTGTCATAATCAAACTATGTAATACAAGTACTTAAGTTGTTCAAAGAAAGTGAAAATCCAAAGAAGATCAATAAATCTCCGATCAGTATCATCAAGAAACAATGAGCACTCTTAACATTATCCAAGCATTGTTCTGGCAAAAATATTGCCAAAGAGTCCATAGAGAACCATGAAGCTTTCTTTAGCTATGTCATAAATATCAATGTAAACTCATATATGTTCTGAGTCAGTGCAAAGTGTAAATGAATACATGTACATGACTGACATTGCCAACATCTTGTCAGACAGGTTCATACATATTTACCCCCCTCTCACTGACAAAAGGGCCCATTACCATAGCTGGAGATTGTGAAAAGCCAGAAATCACATATACAATGGTTAAACAGCTCTATCCAAACCTAAAAACATGGTGTCTATGGGATAACATGGTGTCCCTGGCTGTGTCATATGTGAACTCCAAAGCAAACAGACCCTGCACCTGAACAGTCTGTTGAGACTCACTCTCTGTACAGGATATGAAACTGTTGAATGGGTTACAGCAACATTTGGCACACTCCACAAGTGTTGGTCCACAACAGACCATGGGAACTATTGTCTTATAAGCCTAATAAGCCTGATCTGCAAGGCCATGGAGTCCATCATTATGGAATTCATAAACAGAGCTATTGGGAGCCTACAAACACCCAATCCTACCCATTTTGGTTTGGTCAGGGGCAGATCATGGTCTGTAAACCTGCTAGACAGTTTTCAAGGCAGTTACCCAGGACATACATCAATGAAATGAACTCCACATGGCTTACATAGACCTTGAAAAGCCCTTTTCCAACATCCCACACACATGTCGTATCCACAAAATCAACAACCTGTGCATAAACACATATGTCATCTGCTGGATTGCCAACTGGGGCACAGATAGATCCCACAAGGTAAGAATTGTGGTCTCCCTGTTGGGCTGTAAGCTGGTAACAACTGCTGTCCCCCATGGCTCAGTCCTGGGACCCCTCCTGTCTGGTGTATACTTTTCAGAAATACAGTCAAACACACGAGGGCTATGGTTAGCAAAGTTTGTGGATAACTGCAAAAAGGTTGTCATAATCGATGTTTGGGACAACAAAGACATCCTTAAAAATGGTCTCAGTCAGACAGATGTGGTGTCAAAATTATGGCTTCGAGCTACAGTCATACAAATACCACATAGGTGCCAACACCCTAAATATGGAGGTAATAATACAGGATCTATGGACACATGTGGATAGTCATCTCTACTTCCAGAAACACATTCACAAAGTGGTTAGAAAATCATGCTATGTGTTCCCACAAATTGCCAAGGTCTTTGCATGTAGGTCAAAGAAGGTTCCCTCTACTCATCATTCATCAGACCCATCAGAGAGTATCACGGCACACTTGCGATGAATCTGACTAGGCAACTTCAGCAGCTGGAAAGACCACTGAAGTACCTCAACAAGAGGATTACTGGCCTCAAACAGTTGCCCCATGCAACAAGACTGAAGTAACTCAATATGTACTCTGTTGCATACTGTCTACTCAGGCGATCTCTGCCCAACAGACAGGTCCATGTCCAATGCAGAACTGATGTACATGCTCTATCTGAAGTAAACCCAAGCTCACTGTGTCACATGCTCTAGGGATATAATCATCACAACAATAAATAGAACATGTTGGAGGGATACATTACTAACTCACAGACTTCCCTTGCTTTGGAACAGGCTCCCAACCTACATTAAGCTGAGTCCCTCACTGACACTCTTACAGAGGAGCCTTGATGAGTGTATGTGAAACTGAACTGTCACACCATGGATCGCTTCATCAGCTCTACTACACAGAGGCATAGGGAACTAACCCCATGTGTGGTGATAATTGCACACTCTGGCCATACTAATATATGCCTTCAGGCAGATAGCCTATTACCTACCTATGTACCTATATATATCTATATATATCTATATATATATATATATATATATATATATATATATATATATATATATATATATATGTGTGTGTGTGTGTGTGTGTAGGGGGAACACAGTATAATAAGCCTAAGATGGATGGGCAGAGATGTGTGTAAGAGGGTGACCATGACAGGGAGCCATCCAGGACTGTCCCACCCAGCACACATCCTAATGGCACAAAAGACATGAGGTGCACATCTCACCCACTGTTCATAATAGCCACCAGTATCTGTAAGCATTACCGTGTATGTGGTGCATGTGCCTGCTGTACAACATGACTGTACAATGAAGTACACATCTACTATCTGTAGACATGTACCTGTCACATATGTTCATAGGTATGTAGTAGACTATCTTCACAAAGGCATATATTAGCCTAGGCAAGTTGTGCAGCTTTCACCACCCCATTGGCTAGTTTCCTAAGCCCTAGTTCTAATAGTTAGTACCCTAATCCCCTTTCTAGTGGGGCTTCTGATGTGATACCTGGTGTGAATTGTCTGTTTCCCATCCACTCATCAAGGTTCCTATTGAAGAGTGTCAGCGAGGGACTCTGTCTGATGTATATTGGGACTCTGTTCCACAGTAAGGCAAGTGTCTGGGATGGTACTCTATCCCACCAGCATGTTGTATTCATTGTTGTGATGAGGTTCATATCCCTGGAGTGTGTAATGCGACTCAATTTTGTTATCCGTAGATGGAGAATGTTCGGACATGGCTCTGTATGTTAGGCAGAGTGTGCCTCTGAGTAGGCAGTACGCAACGGAGAACAGATTTAGTTTTACCAGTTGTATTGCATAACACAACTGTTTGAGGCCAGTAATCCTCTTGGTGAGGTACCTCTGTGGTCTATCCAGCTGCTGGATATGCTTAGTCGAGTACATCCAAAATGGTGCATTGTACTCAATGATGGGTCTGATGACTTAAGAGTAGAGGGCCACCTCTATCTCTATTGATCCTGATGCAAACCCTTTGTTGATTAGGTGGGCCACATAGGATTTCCTAATCACTTTGGCAACATGGTTGTCAAAGGAAAGATGACTCTCTACTTGTGTCCCCAGATCCCTTATTACCTTGTCAGTTTTTAGAGGGTAACACCTATGTAGTAGTTTGTGGGTACTTTGTTTTCCCCAAAGGGGATTACTATGCATTCTTTCACATTGAGCTTGAGGCCATGATTCTGACACCACACATCTGTCTCACAGAGTCCCTTCTGGAGAATATTTGTGTCATCCAGGGAATCTATTATGGCAAACACTTTACAGTTCCCAGCAAGCTTAGTCAACCACAACCCTCCTGTGCTGGCATGTACTTTTGAGAAGTCTATACCAAACAGGAGGGGCCCCAGGACTGAACCCTGAGAGACACCAGTTGTTACCAATTTAGAGTCTGACATGTAGCCAGCAACTCTTAATTTGTAGGATCTATCTGTGAGCCAGTTTGCAATCCATCTTGCGATGTATGGATTTATGCCCAGGTTGGTGAGTTCATCTATGATACCTGACTGGGGAATGATGTCAAAGGCTTTAGCGATGTATAGGTAGGCTGTGTGGAGCTCCTTTCAATCATCTGTAGCCTGGGTAACTGTCTCAAAGAAATCCACCCAGTTCAGGAGGCATGATCTGCATTTGACAAAGCCAAACTGGGTGTGCTCAACTGTGTGAAGGTTCCCAATGTCTTTATTGTTGACTTCCATTATGATTGGATCCATTGCCTTGCAGATCAGACTCATCAGGCTCATAGAGCAGGAATGCCAAGGGTCTTTTGTGGTCCCACCCCTGTGGAGTGGGAAGAACGTTGCTGTGCAACATTCTATGGGTGCATATCCTGTAGAGAGGATGTAGAGAGAGGTGTAGGTATCCTTGATGAATATGGATACATCCCCACCCTATGTGCTATGATCCAGGTTCTGATGCTGGAATGTATGGAATGAGTAGTATCCTGGTAGTGCTGGTGTGCTCTCTGGAGCCTTGAACTCGGTTTCTGTTACTGCACAGATATTAGTATTCTCCAAACTGAGAAGTGCCTCGAGTGTGTGCATTTGGAGGCTGAGACTTCTGGCAATGAGTAATATTTCGATGACTTTGTGGTTATTTGTGTTGGTTACGGGGTTTGGTTTGTCCTGAGTGACCAGTGTTCCATACCTGAAGTCAACACCTCATTGGTCCGATCCGACCATAAGCTAATTACCCTACATATCCACATTCTGCCCCCACCCCCCATTAAGGAAACCATATTAAAACATTTCTCCAAAGCCAACTTCATGCTTCTTAAGACAGAAGTGGTGAACTTCATGATACCCATGCAGATGGACAATACAGTTACAACTACTGAATCCTACACAACTGCACTTTATAAGCACTTACATGAGTGCATGGATCGTGCTATCCCAAACAGAACCAAGATGATATCCTCCAAAAAAAGGAAGCCAATCTGGTGGTCCCCTGCCATAAACAAACTGTACAACAGAAGGAAGAAACTGTTGCAAAAGAGAGTAAAATCCCATGAGTGGAGGAGCTTCCTGGTCAGCCTCAATAAGAAGCTGCGATCCCTGATAAAATCCTCCAAAGCTAGTTACGAAAACAAAATCGTCACTGATTCTAAAGACAACCACAAAGCATTCTATAGCTATGTCAAGAATCTCAATGGCAACACTCAGATCTGCTCTGAGTTACAGCACAATGGCACTAAATATACAGACCCAACTGATATTGCCAACATCCTGGCAGATAGGTTCAGTGCTAACTTTACCCCTTTCTCACCCATGAAAGAGCCCATCTCTATACCGGAAGAATGCAAAGTTCCTGTAATCATGGCTGCACAGGTAAAAACCACACTCTCCAAAGCCAGGAACACAGCATCCATGGGACCAGACAACATCCCAGGCTGCGTTCTACGCGAACTACAGAATGAACTGGCACCACACCTAAGTACCATGTTCAATCATAGTCTCACCTCAGGCTTTGTGCCTGCTGAATGGCACACAGTGACGGTTATCCCACTACACAAGGGGGGAGCCACCACGGACCCCGGGAACTAGCGCCCCATTAGCCTGATGAGCCTGGTCTGCAAGGCCATGGAATGTATCATCATGGAACTTATAAACAAAGACATTGGTAATCTCCAAACTCTGGACCCCAACCAGTTCGGGTTTGTTAAAGGCAGATCATGTCTCCTAAACCTGATTGACTTCTTTGAAGCAGTCACCGAAGCTGTAGACAAGGGTAAGGTGGTTCACACAGCCTATCTAGATCTTGCCAAGGCTTTTGACATCATCCCCCACTCTGGAATTATAGATGAACTCACTAAACTAGGTATAAATCCTTATGTCACAAGATGGGTTGCCAATTGGCTCACTGACAGAAACCACACTGTGAAAGTAGCAGACTCCAAATTCGACTTCTGACCAGTGACAAGTGGTGTACCACAGGGTTCAGTCTTGGGTCCTGTCCTGTTTGGTATCTACTTCCCTGAAATACAGGCTAACACAGAAGGTCTTTGGCTAATGAAGTTCACAGATGACTGCAAACTAGGAGCCATAATCGAAACTACTAACGATGTGGACATCCTACAAAAGGGCCTCACTGTGACAGATGCCTGGTGTCAAAGCCATGGCCTCAAGCTCAATGCCAAAATGTGCATTGTCATCCCCTTTGGTTAAAAACTCTGTACCCATGAACTACAACATAGGCGGTAGTATACTTAATACTGAAAGTGTGATAAGAGACCTTGGGACACAGGTGGACAGTAGTCTCTCCTTTGATAATCACATCGCCACAGTAGTCAGGAAATCCTTCTACGTGGCACACCTCATCACAAAAGGTTTCTCATGCAGAAAAAAAGAGGTCATTGTTCCCCTCTACTCATCACTCATTAGATCCATTATAGAGTACAACGCCCCTTTTGGTATGTACCTCATAAGACATCTATAACAACTGGAAAGGCCGCAGAAATACCTCACAAAGAGGATTACCGGCCTCAAACACATGCCCTACACAGACCGTCTCAAAAAACTCCAGCTTTACTCTGTCGCATATCACCTACTCAGAGGTGATGTCTGCCTAACATTCAAAGTTATGGCAAACCCAGAGCTGTTGGACATGCTCCACTTAAAGAAATCCCAATCCCTCAGAGCTACATGCTCTAGGGACCTAAACCTTGTCGCCACAATAAACAGAACATGCCGGAGGGATAGATTCCTGTCCCAGAGACTTCCCATACTCCGGAATAAATTACCTATCTATATCAAACAAAACTCATTAGCACTCTTCAAGAAGAATCTTGATGACTGGATGGGAAATAGGAAATTCACCTCGGGGATCACTTCTGTGACTCTGCTCGACAGTGGCACAGGAAAATAAATTTCTTGGGTGGCAAAAGCGAGGGTACCTTTTTGGCTGGGTTTGTATAGGCTCTAGGGCTGATAGCCTAGTACCTATCTATGAACCTATGAACCTATGAACCTTTGAGCCTTGCCTAAAAAAGGTAATATGGGGACAGCAAGAGCCTTGGCTAGTATTCAGAAGCCCAGGAACGACAGCTGCAATCTGCAGCAAAGCAATGAGGCTTGTCTATCATGTCATCACAGGCAGACAAAGACTGGATCCCCTTTGAATGACACCAGAAGCTCAGCCAATTGTTGAAGTTTATCATCTTTCTGTTATATTACAGTATCATGTAGGTGAAGGTAAGATGCTACTCAAGGTCAGGGTCATACCAGCCTGGGCTACATGATCATGCTGCTACTATATATCTCTTGTCATGTTGTCCTGGGAGGTATGTCTCAGATCATTCACACTGACATGTACAAAGAACACGTCATATATGTACCTGTTCTGGAGTGATGTAAGTGCTTATGTTATGTGGTGGATCATAGCACCTGACAGACAACTGACAGTAACCTTCCCCTTGTCCAGCCGACTGAGTGGAACATCTGTGTGCCTAACTATGGAGTCACCTATTACTAGGGCCTGTTGTGAGGCACACTGCTTTGGTGTATTATGTGTTTTCTGGCGTGTGCTTGGAGGTGCATGTTGCTTGCTTGTCTGCTTAGGAGGACACCCTCTCTTTTTCAGATTAATATTTGTATTCTCCAAGTATGGTAATGTGTATTTATGTGCGTGTTTTGCTGGTGCTTATATTGTAGGTCTATGTGAGACTGTTGGTGTTGTGGTTGTATGACCCTACTCCTCTTGACTGTATTGTTCAGTATTGGGTTGACAGAGCTTAGACACCGGTTTGACCCTGTGTGTGCCAGCATGTGGTGCATCAACCCATATATGATATGGTCATGGCCTATGCATACAATACACTCACAATACACCTAGTATGATAAGCCTACTGAGGTTAGCAAATGTGAAAAAAAACCTTTGGGCAAACTGTCAGCAAGTAATGTCTGTATTGCACCCTGTAACCCCGCACTTGCCAAGTGTGTGTGTGTGTGTGTGTGTGTGTGTGTGTGTGTGTGTGTGTCTGTCTCTCCCTGGGGAGAGAGCAACCTTTTTGGAGACTACTCACACCCCTTAAAAGTGGTATACTCATCTTTGTCAAGGCTGATGATGTCACCATCCTACAAATATACCTGTGGAAAGGTGAAATCCCAGTACTGTGTATAGTGTGATGTGTAAATGCATACTGCTGTAGTATCATAATGTAGTTAAGTAGGGGTTTGATTCCTGCACTTGCCAGCTGTGTGAGTGTGTGTGTGTCTTCCTGGGGCAGAGCAACCTTTTTGGAGACTACTCACACCCCTTAAAAGTGGTATACTCATCTTTGTTAAGTCTGATGATGTCACCATCCTACAAATATACCTGTGGAAAAGTGAAATCTCAGTAATGTGTGTACCGTGTAGTGTAAATGCATACTGCTGTGGTATCATAATGTAGTTAGGTAGGGGTTTGATTCCTGCACTTACCAAGTGTGTGTTTTTCCCTGGAGCAAAGCAACCTTTTTGGAGACTACTCACACCCCTTAAAAGTGGTATACTCATCTTTGTCAAGTCTGATGATGTCACCATCCTACAAATATACCTGTGGAAAGGTGAAATCCCTGTAATGTGTATAGTGCATTGTGTAAATGCATACTGCTACATTATCATAATGTAGTGAGGGTAGGGGTTTGATTCCTGTGTTTGCCAACTGTGAGTGTGTGTGCCCTCCTGGGGAGGAGCAACCTTTTTGGAGACTACTCACTCCCCTTAAAAGTAGTATACTGATCTTTGTCAAGTCTTATGATGTCACCATCCTACAAATCTACCTGTGGAAAGGTGAAATCCTAGTAAAGTGTATAGTGTGTCATGTAAATGCATACTGCTATAGTATCATAATGTAGTTAAGAAGGAGTTTGAATCTTGCACTAGTGTGTGTGTGTTCCAGGTGTGTGACACCGTTGGGCAATGTGAAGTGGGTTTTGATTTTTCTGGTGTATGACATATCACAATGACAACTGTATGTGCATCACACATGTAAGGTAGCTGTGGGGCAAAGCCATATACATACATGTGATCTAAATTATTTCATAGGTGGGTACTCTGCTTTCTCCATGAAAGCATTTGTTATCTTTGCCAGAGCGTGCTGGCACTTTCCAGACCTTAGGTCACTTCTGTATGCTCATGACAAGCTCAGCCACTGCAGTGATCCCTGGGCTACATCTTCTGTTTCACATCCACTCATCACGGTTTCTATTGAAGAGTGTGAGTGAGGGTTTATACTTGAGTTATATTTGAATCCTGTTCCAAAGCAAGCAAAGTCTGGCAAAGATGACTAATCATTATAGGAGTGCAACAACCTCTGTGGATCTGCATGCAAACCCTTTATTGCTTATGTGCTCCACAGAGGGATTTCCAAAACCCTTTGGTAATGTGATTATCAAAGGAGAGATGATTAAACACATGGTTCTACATATACATTAGTATCTGTTCCACATTTTGGGGGCTACTACCTATGTGGTACTCTGGGGAAACTTTGTTTTCTAATAGTGGATAATGATGCTTTCTTTGGCTTATAGCTTTACAGCATGAGTTTGACACCAGGTATCTGTCTATATGATACCCTTTTGGAGAATGTGTGTGTCATTTGGAGAATAAAGTATAGCCCATGGTATACATTTTCAACAACGTGGGCAGACATATCCCTACTGTGTTTGCTTGCACCTAAAAAAGCTATATGCCAAACAGGAGTGGTCCCAGGACTGAGTGCAGGTGAATACCACTTGTTACTGGCATAGAATTGTACATGGAGGCTGCAAATGTTACTGTGTGTCCTACATCTGTGCGTCAGTTGTCAATCCATCACCTAACAATCGTTTATGGTCAGTCTGTTGAGGTTATGTATAATATGGTTATGTATAATACCAGAATATGGGATGGGTATGAATTGCTGGTGAGCTATAGCTTGGCTGTGTGGACCTCCCCTCCCTCTCCTATAGCCTTGTTAACTGGCTTGAAGTCTACTAGGTGTAGGAGCCATGATCTGGCCTTTAGAGAACCTAAGTGGTTATGGTGCAGTGTTTGCAGGTTCATAATGTCTCTGTTAATGAGTTCCATAATGATGTGCTCCATAGCCTTCCAGATAACATTTGTCTGGCTTATAGGGTGAGAGTTTCCAGGATCTGTTGTAGTTCTACCCTTAATCAATTTATGTTAACATTTGCACTGGGTGTGACGTGGGTAGACAGGATTAGGAATAAGTATATTTGAGGGTCAGCCCAGGTTTAAAGGTTAGCAGACCAAGCCAGATAGGCAGGATTATGTTGGTTTGTACATGTGCTGAAGAGGGATGCAGAGTATATTGTGAAATAGATGCTAAAGATGAAGCCGCCAAGTAGCAGGAAAAGAGGAATGCCTAAGATGAGGTTTATGGCTGTGGTGAGGGAGGACATGCAGGTGGATGGTTTGACAGTGCAAGATGCAGAGGGCAGGAAGAAATGGAAACAGATGTTCTACTGTGGCGACTCCTAATGGGAGCATCGAAAGGAGAAGAAGAAGGAGACGTTGTAGCTCAACCCTTGTGGACTGTGAACACCATTACTGTGCGTCATTCCACAAGTATGTAAACTGTTTTGGTGAGTGGTGACTTCATATGTCAGCTTGTGTATGACACAGCCAGGGACATTGTCCAGTACCATTACCACTGTGGTTTGGACTTTGGTAAAGAGATATTTTAACTAGAGTGTCTGTGAATCATCAGGTTTTACATTCTTCAGGTCTGGAAATGTGGCCCTTGTGTAATGACATGGTGGTGAAATCTGCATTCAAACTGTCTGACAAGAAATTGGTAATGTCAGTCGGATAAGTGTACTTTGTGACCATTGACATTAACTGTGACCCAATCTGAGATTTCCCCTGTAGATTATAAACAACACTAAAGAAAGCTTTAGTGTTGTCTTTGGAATCCTTGCCATTTTGTATTTTGAAGCTTGCCTTGTATGTTTAATGAGGGCTTGTATTTTCCCAATGTTACTGACCAGAGAGGTTATCCCTTCTTGGTATGTAACTCTTTTTTGGTACAACTTCACACCTTCTATTATATATTTAGTTTATGACAGGGGTCCATGAGACTAATGTACTTTTACTGTATAAGTGAGAATTTCTTGTATTTGTGATAGCACGGTCCATGCAACCCTGTAGGTGAACAGTGTGCATTACTAAAGGATTATGCAGCTGGGACAGTGTTAACCTTAGTAATGCAAACCAATGACAGATGGCAACAACAGCATCACCCACAGCACAGTGTCAACCCATGTCATACACACACATGCGTACTCAAGTTCCAAAATGTGTGTAGTATAATGCATACTGGCCACCAATAGAAACTATGGAGTGTTAACACTGGCCAATACAGGGCATGTCACCCTGCCCATGTGTCCAGTTTGCATGTACATGCAGACAGTGCACCTCCACCATGTTCACAAATGGACACCTGCAAACGTGTGTTGCACACACCCCACACTTACTGTCCACTGTATAATGCATGTTGACTCATACTGCTAGTAATGATATCATCTTCAGCACTACTATAACTCAGGTTCCTGTGATGGGCCATGATCCCTGGAAGACATAAATACAAAAATATGTCTGAGCAAGTCATATGGCTCATTTAACATTACACAGTACAGATATCACTGAACTGCCATATATAGCAACCTATAAGCTAACCGAGAGTGAAACACTGTAACTGCCACTTATCACTGCTCACCCCACAACTGTTTGAAAGTGCCTTGCTCACTCTCTATCCAATGAACCATGTTCTGCACAGCAACAAAATAAAATCACTATATAAGACTATACAAGAGTACCTGGCACACTGTATGCAACACGATGCACCACCTAGTCACAGCAGATATACATCAAGCTGATGTGTAAAGAAATATATCATCCATCACAATCAGTGTAAGGTCCAGTAAATGTATTACTATTATACCACACAACTTGTTAATGGCAAACCCGTGGCCAAAATATGTGCACAATTGGGAATATAGGTCCCATACTGCTGTAGTACACTAGGAATGTTGCTAGATACGCAGTTATATGTATTACCACACATATGTCAAAGGACATGTTACAGGCATACCCACACACACATCAGACATAATTACAGGACACAAAGGTATGACAACCCAGATAAGCTTTCAGTGTGTACTATACAGTACTGTGTGTCAGTACTTACACAACCTTAATCTTGAGAAATATAATCTGTGATTAATACAGGGACCACACAAAACAGTGGATGCAAGCAATGTGGACATACACCATACCTTGCTGTGCAGGCCCAGAGCTTCAATTAGTACTACAGTGCACACAGGATTTGCATTCAACATCGGTACCAATCAATAATCATAGATGTAGTGCTTTAGCCTCCAATTTCAGACCCTAGTAAAATCCAAGGGACTTAATCACACTGTATGCAATAGCACTTGTTCTGAATAGCAACAGAATACACAGCTTTTGCTAGGATCAAAGCAAGGACTCATAATACCATAACATAAACAGTTTCCCACTAAGCTATCCCACAGATACATATCTTTGACGTATTCACAAATATATTGACTATCACAATCAATCAACAGTACAGAGAATCTATTGCAATAAGTAGATGTAGGTGTGTATGAGTATATATATATATATATATATATATATATATATATATATATATATATATCTATAGGTGTGTGTGTGTGTGTGTGTGTGTGTATATATACATATACACATCCATTTGTCTACATATACATATATATGTAGGCACATATATATTTCACCTTTCATAGTGAGAATATCAATTATACAAAGGATGTAAGGTGTACAGTACTGTAATAAAATTGCACAGTCTTGGGATAAATGCATTGAAGGTGTTCACAGCCCAGGTAGCTTTAGCAGGCCTTGCTGGCTTCAACATTGCAAACTGAACAAACCACCCACAGTGTTTAACCACCACATGTCATATACCAGCACTGTATGCTGTCTTGTTTGTCACACACTAAAACCTACATACAAATATGTGCATACTAACCTTCACCAACATATATATCTCCCCCCTTCGCAAACAGTTGCAATATGTCCCCTGCTTTATGCACATACACAGATGTGAATATATATGACACATATATATTTCTCCGTATGTGTGTGGCATACACACACATGGTCCACACTGTTGTAAATCCCTGGACCTCACAGCTGAACTGTTGGGCCTTGCTGCAACACAAACAGGTGTCACATATGAACACACACTAACATTAGGGGGGGGTATATATGGCTACAGATGCTAGATAAGTATACTAGACTGCTACAGCAGTTGCCAATGCTAAGCTACACTTTAATATGACTATCATGCATGTGTTGTTCTGTCACACCCATGTTTATATAATGTTAGCGCTAATCCCCCCAACAGCCATTGGTCACACTACTGTACAGAACACAGATACCATGGATCAGATCTTTGACATTTAATGCTGAGCTACACATTTCACAGGTATGTCCCACTGCCCACAGGTACACACAGTATTGTCCATAGCAGTAGTTAAGCAGAACATCTGTGTATAAAGAAGTACTGCTGCCACATATGAATGTTTCACATTATGTAGACTATTCTTCAATAACATCTACTACATGCCAGTAAATACATATGTGTCACATACCTTTCCTTTGTATAATTTGGTAATATTTATTTTTTATTTTCTCTGTCTCTCTCTCTGTCTCTCTCTCTCTCTCTGTCAGTCTCTGCAATAGAGTGATTGAGTTTGTTGGCAGAGATTGCAGCCTGCTTTTGTAGGAATTGCACATGAGCATGTGATGGCCTTTGCACCAATTAGTGGCCACCATTTGCTAATTGCATGCAGCCTGCTGTGTAGGAACTGCAGTAATCACTATCATAGCAACCCAGTACTATAAATTGCTGACTCATGTAGGCGTGGCCCTTTCAGCTTTCCAAGATGGAGATCATCCTTGTTCGGTGTGGACATCATTGTTTAAGACAGAAGGTTGCTATAGTTCTTATATCAGAAGCCATGGGTGTAGCCAGAGATTTACATTTTGTACTCAGACCTAATTTTGCTGCTGCCTGTACCCACTTGTCAGTGTAGAAATGTACTTACCCCTCAAAATGCTACCCCAAGATACATGGAAATATGTACTTTCTTTTCAACTGTTAACTGCTATACAAAGCTAGTTATAGAGATGTATTCCTTTGGCACAAGAATTGTTTGTGAACTGCTAAACTGTGAATATTCATTTACTCAGTTCTAAACAGTTTATGCTTTTTTAGTGTTGACATTAGCACAAGCTGCTCAGAAAAACTGGACACATTTCAGTACTGTGAGTACGTTTACCTATATCCTTGGTAGACCCTGCACACACATGTACATTCTACATTTGGGTAGGGTTGCAGAAGTACAGAGAGCGTAAGTAATATTGTGTGAATTTTATCTTGCTGGACTTACAGGGTTGCTGTGTACATTAGTTTATGAAGGCAAGTAGTCTGTCTGCGTAACTCCCAACTGTGGACGTATCAACATGATAGCCAGAGAATAGCCTGTTATTTTTTGTCTCTGCACCACACAGGTCTTTTCAGCAATAGAGCAATGGCATTCTTACAGTTGGTTGCTACCAGTACATGGCTACATCCATTTGTATTTCAGTGTTGTATTCCTACATAAGGGTATGCTTCCGAAACTCCTTCCAAAGCTATTTGCACAGTTTGTAACAGCAGAAAGGCTAATATGCCTCTGTGTTTCTGCTTTTGCCAGACCTCTCAACCAATCAGGTACATATTTGAACAGACTCAGGGAAAAGTCAAGAAAAAGTCAGGGACAATCAGAGACACCTTTAAAATATTAGTGCCATTAAGTTGAAACATTGCGAGAATCAGAGCATATGAATTAATACACCTTTTCTGAAGTAAAAGAAGTGTCCAACTCTTAATTATTGTCATTATTCATTAAGTGTAATTCACCACCTTTCTGGCCAAAGTCAGTAGTTTTAGGAGGGAATCAGAGGGACAGAGCTAAAATTTGTGTCAAAATCAGGGACCTCCCTGAAAATTAGGGACAGTTGGGAGGTATGGCCTCTGCCCTAAACAGATATGCCAGTGTTTGCCCTTCTGTGATACTGTGTGGGGATGTAAAGTGATGGTGTAACATTATTTTCTGCTAGAATGGCTACTTCTCTTATCACAGTCATGTAATGTAATCCCACAACAACTGTGGGTCAACATCCACAGAACAAGTTGTGTGGTATGGTATTCCTAATTTTCCTTTACATTCACTCATTTTGATGCATGATATAATTATTTAAGCACCAACGTGATGTATATCTACTGTGGCTTAGTGGCATTTCATGTTGTGTAGCGTGTGCAAGGTCTGGGGTTTGAGACTTACAGAGGTCTTTTATTTTGCTCCTGAACAGAACAAGGGCCCTCACATACAGAGTGACTAAGGCACTTTTAAGCAGTTGTAAGTGGGGTTGCATGGGTTTGAGCATTGCTGTGCATTGCTTAGCCAAGCACAAACTCACGCAAACCTGCTAACTACTGCTTAATAGCGCTTACTCTCGCTCACCCTGCGCTAATTTCTTTGCAATAAAAGTAAAATGGGGAGATAGGAAAGTGGTGAAAAAGGGGCATAAAGAGAGAAAGACCGTATGGAAAATAGCTTGGGATGTGCAGGATGGGTGTAGGGAAGGTCCATAGCTGCCCATTTCTTCAACAGCAACGGCTGTGCATATGCAATAAATTTGGAGGTAGATATGAACCCTTCAACCCCTGAGAGAGGGGTGAGGACAACAAAGTATGTTGTAATGCCAATTAAATAACATTTCATGTGTCCGGTGGACATGTGTGCAAAATGGGCAGCTATGTATGGGGTATAATTTTTTTTTTGGGAGCAGATTGCCCTTTTTTATTTTTTTTCAGGTGAGAGTGGAATGTGGAATAGGAGAAGTAGGTATATTTGGGGAGGTAGGTTGGGGAGGTAAACAGACAAGACAAACAAGACGCATACAGGGGCAGTATATGACACATGTGGTGGGTGAACACCTTTGATGGGGAGGGATGTTTGGAAATCGCAAGCCCATGAGCCCCCAGATGGAAACAGTGGGACTGAGGTCCCCACCCATGGGCAGTCACCACTGCAACTTCACGGCCCAAAGTGTGGCTGTGCTGGGGGCTGTGTAGGAGGGTCAGGCTGACCCGGGAGTTGCGCCACTCAGGCCTCAAGCTGGTGTAGAGGTTCTGCAACATAACGTTCAATCTCTCTATGCACCACAGCCCGGACCATTCGAAGGGTGATAGGTGCCCCTCCGCCCATGCTTGCACTGGGGGTCTGGAGCCCCATCCCCTGCAGCGCTTACACCCGAAGGTGGCACAGGGCCAACGGAGGAGGAGGTCCCAGGCTGGGCAGCAGATCTGCTGTTGCCAGGTGCCATGGCCAGCTGAGGTGGGACAGGTGGGTCCGCTGGGACCGGCTTTCCCATACGAACTATGTTTTGGAGAGTGGGTTAGTAACAGTCAACAGCATTTCCAATTAGTTATAACAGCATGCAGACGTATTCCCATTAAACCAACACACCAGAATTTCAACAGTTGAAAAGCAAGCATAACACATGCATATATAGAACATTAGTGGACATTACAACAGCATGCAGGTTGAATTGATGACAACAGGCCACCATTATTGTGGTATTTTAACAGGGCACATGCATATAAATAAATGCAAATATTTATAAACCAATAGGACATATGTCCCAACAAATGTTTTGAGATTAGACATACCGATTGAGGTGTGGAATTGCACTTTTTTATGCACATACTGTAGGGTGGGAAAAGATAGCTCAATTAACAACTTATATATCCTTCTAGTTTTCACTACATTCCTATTAACTGCAGTTATATGTCCCTTACATGTATTATTACACTACCCAATGTCCTTATATTGTGCAATTGGATTTTGCTAGATCATTATATACATGAGCTGTATCTTACATACAAACTGTCCAAGATGCAGATGTTACTGCAACATATTTTGAGAGTTGCTCACACACACTACTGTTAAGATGGTACACTAACAGAGCTACTTTCATATAATTATCTAGATATGTTCAGTTGAAAGTATCAGTTATATGTTAACAGATTCCTACATTTCTGGCAGCACACTGACATTTCTGGGGAACACAATACCAAGCTACTCATGTGCCAGATTAACCTGTACATGCTGGCCATGAACCAACAGTTGAGGGCTGTACATATGCATACAAGCTACTGGCACTCCCTTCATCCACGTTATATGGGCCTACCCAAGTGTGGGCTGACCCTGCTTAATACAACACTACTATTTGTAGAATGCAACAGTACAACAACGTAGCAAAGAAAATGACACAGACACACTCCATGAAACATACATTTTTAAAGGATTATTACACCTTTATTTATTGGGTTAAAAAACTTTTTGAAGGCTCTCTCATTTATTTTGTATAACAGTACATGCAGAATAATTACTAACCTACCTCATGACACAGCCTTTGCAGCCTATCTTCATGGGCTTGCTGGTTCATAGCCTGGACACCTGCAGCTGGGAAGTAAATGCAGTGATATTGAGACATACCTATCCATAGTATAGACAAGCATAGCAATTCTTAACTACTTAATACAGTGGCTACTTACTCAGTACTGGAGCATTAGGCATTGTACGGGATTCCTGGATCCACCAGTCCAGTTGATCTTCCCTACGTCGTTTCAGGTCAGAATAATGGTGCCTGACCTGCTCACCAGTCCAAGGAACACCAGTGGCACAGGTGAGATCAAGGGCAAGACTGTTCCAGGCCTCTGTTTTATATTGGGCACCCTGGTACTGGCCCCGCAGGAGTCTTTCCTCATGATTGTGGACAAGGAGCCAAACCATTACTTTGGACTCCTGGATGCCCCAGCGTTGCACTCTAAATCTAGTGCCTTTTCCAACACCAGCCATGCTGACTGCAGAAGGAAGCTACAACCTGTTATAGCAAGTATTCACACCTGTGGAACTTAAATATGCCTCATTTCCCACACTTATTTGTGATTGGCCAGTTTTGGAAAAACTCAGTTGTAGGCATGCCTGCTTAGCTGATGTTGGCAATGTTTAAAATTCCTTTGATAGATATGTGTCTGTTGAAAGTGCATGTTTGTGAAATGCTGTCATGGCTTAGTGGTTAAGTACTGTGACTATATTGCACAGTATCCTGAGTTCAAGCTCTGTCACTGCTTTTTATTTTCCTGCTGGGCAGACCTGACTGGTTAAGGTACAGTAAAGGAGGTGTAAGTGTGTTAACCAATTTTGCTCAACTTTGCCCGACTTTGCCCAACGTTGCTCGACATTGCTCGACGTTGCCCAACATTGCCCGACGTTGTACTGGTTAGCACGGTGCGCAGCTACGTGCAAATACATTGCGGTTGTGCTGGTTAGCACGGTGTGCAACTAAGCGCACT
Source organism: Protopterus annectens (assembly GCF_019279795.1). Taxonomy (NCBI): domain Eukaryota; kingdom Metazoa; phylum Chordata; order Ceratodontiformes; family Protopteridae; genus Protopterus; species Protopterus annectens. Next base: position 1,810,871,554 of record NC_056726.1, on the reverse strand, counting down.
TGTATTTAAATATGCTCAGTAATGGTAAAATGTGCTTAGCAGTGCTTTATATTGCTTAAAATAGGGTACTCATGCCTCAGAATGCATAACCATTTCACCTATATATATATATATATATATATATAGGAGCATCTGACAACGTCGACAGCTGAGAATGCCGACAAGGAGATCGCTGACACCAGAAGATCGAAGATTGAGAAGACCGACGGATGAAAACACCGATGCTGAGAAGACCGACGGATGAAAACCCCGACGCTGAGAAGACCGACGGATGAAAACCCTGATGGTGAGAAGACTAACATGGGAAAAGGCTGTGTAAGTATGCGGTAGTGATGGACGTTAGGGTGCGAGTAAGGTAAGTGTGCGATATTGACGGTGTCTAGGGATACGGGTGGGTTAAGTGAGTTAGGGCGCGGGTTAGGTAAGTGTGCGATAGTGATAGTCTTTGGGTTAGGGGTGGGTTAAGTGAGTTAGGGTTTGGGCATGGGTTAGGTAAGTGTGCGATAGTGATAGTCTTTGGGTTGGGGTGGTTTAAGTGAGTTAGGGTTAGGGCGCGGGTTAGGTAAGTGTGCGATAGTGAAGGACCTTAGGGTTAGGGTTTGGGTTAAGGGTGTAGATAGTTGTGTATGTGAGGTTTAGTGTGCGTTTGTAAGGATTTTGGTGTGCTTGTGTTGTGTGTGTGCTTTTTGGACAGGGGATTTGTTTTGTTTGTTTATTGTCGGTATTGTGTCGGTATTATGGTGTGTCGGGCATGTGAGGTTTCATGTTTGTGAATGTTCGGTTATGTGGTGTGTCTGATTTCCTTGTCGGTGTTGTGGTTTGTCGGTGTTGTCAGGTAGATCCATATATATATATATATATATATATATATATATATATATATATATATATATATATATATATATATATATATGTATATATATATATATATATATATATATATATATATATATATATATATATGAAATTCTTTCACTACTGCATTTAACATTTCAATGCGTTTTACAAAACTTATACATAAAAAACGTCAGGAAATATTTTTGTATACAGATTTCCCACAGAAAATGGAAAGTGCATTAGTGGGACTCGAACCAGGAATGCCTCTTCTTTGTGTGAGAGCTCTAACCACTACGTTATCACTATTTTGCTTAATGTTCATATATTTTTCATATTATCCTCTTCTGGTGTCTAAGCTGCTAACTGTAGCTAAGCAATGGGCAAACCCGCACAAACTCGCACAAATATGGGCAGTTATATCGGAAGAAAAAAAAATTATTTTTATTTTTAGTTTTGTCAGTTGTTTAACATATGGGGGAGTGTAGTGTTACATTGTAAACATGTGAGCGGACTCGCTCATGTAACTCGAAATTGCAGCATTTCTTCATTGCAGGGGCATGGATTTTTGGACTGCTTGGCATTCCAACACGCCCCCTACGCTCGACCACGCTCCGTGTAAGCTTTAGAGTTGAAGTAGCGCACCCTCATTAATATGCATGGTGCGCTGCCATCATACTCTTACACTGGCGCTTCCGTGTAAGACTAATCTAGTCTTACACGGAAGATTAGTAAATCCGGGGGTCAGACTTTGAAATAGGCATCATTATTCAATTTTTGCTTATTAATTCAGCTTACTTTAGCTTTTCGTGATGACTGTGTACAAACACCTTTCCTGTTAAGTGACAGTCAGCAATATTCTTCCTGTTAAAACCGTGCCAGTTGTATAACCCATGTTGCATTTACTATTGATCATTTTTTCCCACAACACATAGCTCTAACACTTCACTGTGGCTTCAGTAATCTTCACTTGTTACCAGCTACTGTTTATGCATTAGACCAATATTTTCCTATTTGAAAACATTCTGGAAAGGGATTTCATTAGTCTGTCAGACTGGTCATATAAACAACAAATAGTAGCCACATTAGTGATCAAGGTAAGAGGTGTAAATGAGTCTCATTGTGCATACTAAGCCTTCCAGCCATGACAACAGTGACTCACCCTGTAACTTTATTCTGTAGAAGTCTTGCATCACTGCTGAAACAAGTGCTTGTTTATACCTTACAGGTACTATCTATTCTCAAAATGAATAAACTCATCTTGGAACAACATCCAGTTTAAACCGTTTGTGAATTAAATGCTCCAGATTCATACAGTTGCAGAAAGTAAAGCTATATGGTGATCACCCCAGTGTAGCACAAACTTCTTGTTCAAACTCATTCTTCAAGGTTATTGTAGATTACTAATGCAAAAGAAATGCTTATTTAATGTTTTCACGTCCTTATGTGTGTGTGTGTGTGTGTGTGTGTGTGTGTGTGTGTGTGTGTGTGTGTGTGTGTGTGTGTGTGTGTGTGTGTGTGTGTGTGTGGTGTGTGTGTGTATGTAACATTGTATTAAGTGAGTGGATGTGCATGAATGGCATACCTTTCTGCTGACAGACAATGAAATAAAACACAAACACAGTTCTCAGCTACACAGTTCAAAACACATATTCAGAAGATGACATTCAACTTGTTCTTTTATGCAGTCATAACAGTGCACAATACTAGATGTCATAGCTCCAGGTATTAAACCACTGTCCATAACTCAGCATGTTATGTATAAATAATTTCTGCCAGTTTGTGTGATATTGCTTGCCTGTTGTGATACAGTTAGTAATGTATATTCCACTCTTCAGCAGTACACTTGTGAGTGTCATGTCACTTCTTACATGCAGAAGAGTATGATCACACTACGTGGGTGTGCTATTGTAAAACAGATGCCTCTGAGTAAAGACTCCTGCATAGCAGCTCCAGTCCCAGTGCCATTATTAATGACTGACATTGGGTGCTTTAACTACAGCAGGCACATATCAAATGGTAATAAGGTTGATTTATGTGTGCAGGGGCTTCCTTTGTTCACAAAGATGCAGAAACCAGCCAATGAGAAGAAACCTTGTGCTGATCAAATCAGAGTGCTAAATGTGATTGAGCATAACAAAAAGGACTGATGACAATGCCTCCAGAATGACTCATTGAAATACAATTTTAGAAGGTACCAGGTCACTAAGCACACCAACATGGGACTTCAATCCAAAGCAAAAATAAAGAATGCATTTTTTACAGGGGGGCAAATTCACATCCACCTTGATACCTTCAAATTGTTGCTGTACCACGAAAAAAGGGAAATCTATGAAAGCAAAATAATTACTGCTGTCATACATTTAGAGGCCACACAAGCTGTGATTTCCTGCAGAAAATAGCAATCACATCTACTTTGCACTCAACAAGGTGTATGGAAGCTTTTAGAAATATATACTTTATGAAGCAACTTATGCAATTGTCATTTTGGGGTAGTGTAAGCAACTGATTTCAATAAATAAGTATTATGACTTTTTAATAACTGTATATGAAGGTTTGGAAACTGACAGATATGAAGTGGCAGCTATAGAAATATATTAATGACCAGGGTAGTGAAACAATACACACTGAATTTAAGTGCATTAGAAAACAGTGATTGCTCATTAAGGGACTTATTAAGTTAAATATAATAACTTTACTGAGTAAAGGAACGGTTATAGGGCAGTTCAGTGTTTTAGTACTAAAATGAATGAGCAAAGTGAGTTTTTGGAACATAATGAGTTTGTTCTTCTTTCGGCTTTTCCCAGTTAGGGGTGACCACAGTGGGACTCCGGTCCGCTAATGATTGGCAGTAGATTTTTATGGTGCTGAGGTGCCAGCTCGATGCTCAACCTTCAACGAAGGCACGCCCATTCAAACATGTCTTTCAAATGCCACTTGACAGCAGGGAGGACATGTAGACTCTACACAGAAGGCGGTTCGGCTGAGAATCGAACAGGAGAACCTCTTGCTGAAAGGCGACAATGCTACCGCTGCACCACCACAGCTTCTTTTGGATCATAATGAGTGATGAAGGAAATTTTTATATATAAATACCTTTTTTATTAAAATCATTTGCAACAGGGTAATTACAAATGCACAAATATATAGACAACCTGTCATCCTTTATTTACTTAAACAATGATAAATACAAACATATTTTGACTGGTGCAGTCAATGAAGTCTGATATTGGTTTTCTTGTCACCAATGTACATAACAATCCAATCCAATCATCTTTAACACTGAGGCTTCCCTACTGATATCAGTTACACACACTCCATTTCAGTAATAGCCAACGCTGTAAATGCTAAAAGTCCTTCATATTTGTCTTTTCATTTTATTTCCTGGATGATTTCAACACCACAAAATATGTTGATCTTTATTAGTTCCATACCTGTATTTAAAGTATAAACTTGAGAATCATATTTACTGACCTTAGCTAAAGCACCTTATTTCACACATCACAAATAGTTCAATATAAGCATCATTTATTATGAAAAATAAATAATATAATGCTGCAGTAATAAACAATCATTGTCTTCACTGTTATCCCATGATAATTCTATTGCTGTGTTCCCATCTTGCCTCCCTGCCATCCCATACCATAAAATAATGACCTCAAAAATGTCCACTCAATATTAACAGCATGCACCTCTTAGCAGAACTGACTATTTAAAGTGTCCTGATGCAAATAGTAATACTCAGTCACAGAAACAAAAAGAGAACTCTATGAAATTACCACAGCCAACCTTTCATTCCCAATTAAACAACCTATCATGTATTCCAGTTTGCTATTATAGGCGCATAGGCAAATACTAAGCTATCAGTCTGCTGATTATTAGAAGCTTAGCCAATAACCAGAGATCAAAATTAAATCTATACCTTGCATCTGTAAGGATAAAACTTTAACTATTATTCTAACCCTAATGTACAAAGGAGATAATATTAATTTTCAGCAATGCCTGTTGATAGTTGATCATAGGATCATAGGAAGTTACTAGGGAATTGGCCCTGAGGCCCTTATAAGCCTAGCCAAGAGTTTAGCCCATGTTTAGACAAGTCAGCACCCAAAGCCCCTGTCCAGCAGTGACACAGGTGGAATCCCAGGGGTGTATTTTCTGTTTCTAATCCAGTTATCCAGGTTGCACTTGAAAAGGAATAATGAGATACTCTGCTTGACATAGAGAGGGAGTCTATTCCACAGATGGGGGAGTCTCTGGGACACATATCTGTCCTGCCAACAAATCCTATTGATGTCACAGACCAGGATGAGGTCATGCATGTGGGTTACTCAAGTGGAGCTTAACTTATGGATATGCAGCAGTCCCATCAAGGCGGGTCTGAGATTGTTTTGTATGCCAGGCAGAGGTCACCTCTGAGGAGTTTGTATGAAACTGAACAGAGGGACAGGGCTTTTAGCCTATCTATGTAAGGTAGATACTTGAATTCCTGGATTCTTCTGGTGGTGATCAAATATTAATGCAACAATCTAGTATGACAGAACCACTGTAACTACCATTTATTGGTTTTCTTGTAGCATCAAGCTAAACTTAACTTATCCAAACAGCATTTCCATGATTATACCCAACCACTTTATTATCAATAGCCCCAGCTGTAATTCCTCAAAAATGCTTGCAGTCTATGTGCCCATATCAAGTTCCATAGAATATGTTATGCCTCTGTTATCATCTTACCCTTAGAATGGGTTAACAAAGTCTTGCTGGCATTTTTTTTCTTTGAGACTTTGCATGTCCGTTTAGACTGTGTTTTCCTTTGCAGTTCCTTCACTTAGTTTTAAATCATTAGCTTCCATCCCGACTTATGATACTCATTAAACTGTAGTTATTTTGTACTCTTCATGTTCATGATTATTTGATCAATTTTCTATGAGCACCATAATTTGTAGTTTATTTTCTTGTATTTAACTTATTTTCTTTATTTATGTTACTTTTGCTTATTATTATATTATATTATATTATATTATATTATACTATATTACATTATGTCTAACTATACAATATTTTGCTATTAAAAACAATAATAAAGATGAAGTTGAAATCGAAGTTTCAAGTTAACAAATCTTGATAAAACTATATACTTCACTTCTAAATCCTTTCCTTTAACAGACCATAATTACTTTAAGAATTAAAGGCCATTGTTGCTAACAATTTATCATTTTAATTTTAAGGTACTTAACCATTTAAAAGGGGTTATTTCCTAATAGCTTAGCACTGCAGTTACCAGGAAGAATGAATCAGCCAAAACAGACTCAAACACTGTAAACACAAATCTTTTTCTTATTAACATGATGATCACCACTGCTTACCATTTGCTACTATCTTTTAAAATCACTTAAACCATTTTGCCACCAGTTATCTATTCAACATTTCAGGAATCTTCATAAAGTCAGTGACAGGAAATGTAATCACATTTACTAATAACTATGCCAAACACAAAGAATAATTCAGTTTCAAGCAATAACCCTCTTAGAAATCACCTTCTAAAAAGGGAATAATGTACATCATAAAATCCCAAATGTGAAATATAAGCATGTGCGTATTTCCTTTGAAATTACTTGAGGAAACTCCAGTCCCACTTAATACAGCCAAATTAATGAAAGCTGACCATCCAGTTGGCAACACTTCATTTTTCTATTTAATCAATGCCCTCTCATTCAAGGTCTCCAATTAGTAGACATTAACAATAACCTTTCAACCATGACTCAAATACCTTTTGCCTCCATAGTAAATCTAGGCTTCATTGAACCCTTCTCAGTTATAGCTGAATACACCACCCACCAATTTTATTAATAAAATTACATTATTGTATATCTTTGTCTGACAGAAAATATTCATTACCATGCTAATAAATCGACATTAACATTTGAAGAACAAAATTATTCTTATGTAGTTTTAACAAAGGAGCAGAAAACAGAGAATATCTTCCATTTATTTAACACAGTGTATGACTGAACCAATGGTATACAATACAATCTGTTATTTTTACGTAGCCAATGGGATGAAAACTAAGAATTCTATTTTTATTCTTAAACAAGATGTAACTGATGAAAAATTCTGATTAACATATAATTATAGGCTACTTTAAAACATTTCTAGCTTTATGCGCTCATAAAAATGAAAATACAAAACAATTAAAACACATAAATATAAACTTTAGCACACCACAAGTACATAGAATGAATGATCTACAAATGAACAAGGACACACAGACACTGATAATATTTAATCATGCCCTTTAGTCCATACACGGTAGTAATTGTCATCCATTTTGGACTCCTGCCACTGCATTCTTCCACAGGCAATGAAGAAAGTATGCTTTATGGGGGGGGGGTTTATGTTCAGACATCGAATGGAACTTTCATCGAACGGACGAACATGGAACCCTATCTGTTGAACATTCATCGGCAAACATTCATTTAATTGACAGGGAAAGTAACTAGTTGTTCACCACTTCCCTGTCTACCCTTTCCCCCACTGCAGTGTGGTCTCGGAATTGGTATATATAGTTGGGGGGTGTGGGGGGCCAAAACCCCCCACTTGAGTGGGTTTGAAATAATGCGATGGGGCACAGGAGGAAGTGGTGGTCAATTAGTTACTTTCCCCATCCATGAAATTAACATTCGCTAAATGAACAATTGAGGTATAGGGTTCGATGTTCATCCATTCGATGGAAGTTCCATTCGATGGCTGAACATAGACCCTTTATGGAGCTGTCTTCAAAATGTATTTGTTCACAATGCTTTTTCTCTTCCTTTCACAGCCATAAATTCTGTATCATCTGAAGCAATAGCTCTTCCAATAATGTTAACTTCTTCTGAAAAAATACTTCTCTAGCTTTAAAATTGTGAAGACTTTCCATTGCAGCTGTGGGAATCTGTAAACAGTTTTAGTTCATCAGACAAAATTGTTTTTAAAATGTCATGACATATCATTTTTACTTGAACATTTTTTAGGTATCACTCCCTGATAGCAATAAAAAATAAAAGCATATATGCTCTAGATGATTGTCACTGTTGAAGAGACACCCCGACCTCATGTACAGAAATGGAAAAAAGTAGTTGCGGCTGGATGGATGTTGTTTAATAATGTTTCCCCATAAATCATAGTGAAATGAAAAGTTTCTACCACCATACATGCTTTGTCAAGCTTGTTATGCTGGGTTAGCATGTTATTTAAATAGCCATTTATTGAACTGATCCTCAACAAGTCTAGGTTACTGAACTGCCATACTAGATATCAACAGAAGAAGTCAATATGATTTCACTGTGTGAATACTATTAACTGGAAATCTAGTCCATATCACCATTTTATCTTTCATGTACTTTACCCAGTTCAGATCCTTCACCATCCCTAGAACTTTCAGAATTTTATTTTCTCTAGATGTCATATTTAATCCAAATAAATGTATGTCCTGCCCTAACCAGTTCTACATATAACTCCATAAACTGCTGTCTCACCACCATGTTTTCTTGTACTGAAGAAAGTGTCAGCTTATTCACACACACCTTCTCAATATTCTTATCTTTGTCAGATAACATATGTTTCCTAAAATTTTAACCAATCATTAGCTTGGTTTCAAAACTATTTACAAGGAAGACAACAAGCAGTTCGGTGGGACAACACCCTATCCACATTGCTACCCATCACCACAGGAGTCCCACAAGGTTCAATTTTAGGCCCCCTCCTATTCTCATTTTCACCAATAACCTCCACAGCATCTCTCAAGATGCAACAGTTATAAAATACTCTGATGACTCAACATTTGTCTGTTTAGCCAATGATCCTCAGAAAACTCCTCTCTATAACCTAAAAAGCCTTCCATACCACTGAAAACTGGTTTATTAACAAAAACCTAATACTAAATCCCCCAAAAAACAAACTGTAGCTATTTACACCTAACAAATCTACCACAATACCCAGCCCATTTAATATTGTGTCCAGGGATGGGACTGTCATCTCCTCTGAGACTCACACTAAATTGCTAGGTGTGACCATTGATAATAACCTCAAATTTGATCAGCATATAAATCAAACCATTACAAATATCCACAAAAAATTGGGCAGTCTATATAAAAATAAACCATTTATAACAACCTGCTAGGATAACAATTGCTCAAACTTACCTCATTTCCACACTGTTTTATACCTCACCCATTCTCACCGACTTACCCAAAACCAGAACTGTCAAGCTCAACACCTGTTACAATCAAATTGCAAAATTTGCTACCGGTGCCCCCTACTGAACCCACTACTGCTATTCCCTAAAAAAACTTGGCTGGCTTGATTTCCCTAATCTCCTAAATTATCATCAAGTTTCCTTTGCCCATAATCTCCTATTACTTCCAGACAAAACTCCAGTTCTGACCAATCTACTAGAACTACAAGCTAAAACTAGACAACTTCACTCTCCAGACAAAAAATTAATCAAGGTCACCAAGACCAACAACACAGCAGGGCGTCCCCCTTCCCTAACTACATAGGCAAGATTTGGAATACCCTTCCTACTGATATCACCTCGGCAAGCTCAAAGATTAAATTTAAAAGACTCCTGAAAGAGAACCTAAAGCACACATGGATATGCACATGTTTCCCACCTGGCTGACCCCCCTCGCTCACCCTCTCCCCTTACTCTTGCCCTCTGACTTCAGCTTCATCATCAAAAGAATGCAACTTCTCTAGCTTCCTTCCAGTTCCGCCTCAAATTCAAACCCCTTAGTCAACACCCATCATAGGTCACTGCTAGAACACTCTGTTATCTATCCACTACATGTTTCTCCTTACACCTCTACTCTTACTCTATATTTAAGCTACTTACTCCTCCTGCTTTTCTTATTTAACCTGTTATCCAATTTTCCATCTCTGTCTCTTCTCCTGCTACTATACTCCCTACTATGTCTAATCTTTGTTCTCTTTGTTGCTATACTCCCTACTGTGGCTAACTTGCTCACAAGTCAACTGTATAAAGCAAAAAATGCAACCCCTACTAACAGTGTTCACCATTATGTAATGCCTCAACCTAAAACTGTAAAAAATGCGTTCAGTCTATGTAAATATGTTAAATCTTAAGCTTCAGTGCTATGTTACTAGTCAATGTAAATTTGAACGCTTCTGTATACACCTTATATTTTGCTTAAAATTTAATAGGAACTTTTCTCCCTGGGCTGCCGCTGAAAATGGACATGCATCCAGTCGGACTTTCCCGGTCAACAAATATAAAATGAAATACATAAATAAATACATTGTAAAATGTACAGTAGTTTTATTTTGATAACAAGGAATTGTTTATTGTTGCCATGCTTTCCATTTCCTTTAAAAGCTGCATACCCGCAAAATTCACTGTGGAGTGGAACTATTTCTTTATTCTAGCAGCTTGTTTTAAAAGGAAAGACAGATTCAATTTATGTTTGAAATGTTTTTGACCTCCATCAAAGATACTGAACTAAAAGTGATGATATCCTTTTCTTTTTGTTTGTCTTGGACTGTTGTACAGATGAGAGGTGATCTACCTGATCACTGTAGAGTGCAATGAACCAGAGATGCTATTATCCTTTTCTTATTTGTTGTCTCAGACTATTATTTGGACTAAGAAGTCTGTCATACCTCTATGGATTGTACTGAAGTAGAGCTGTTGCTGTTCTTTTTTTTTACATTTTGTCTAAGACTGTTACTTCAGCTTGGAAATCAATCTATCCTCTGTAGAATATAATGAACCAAAGCTGATGCTAGCCATTTACCTTGTCTGAGACTGTTAACTGGTCTTGGAAATCAAACTAACCACAGTGGTACTAGTGCTGTTTCTGTCCTTATTTAGCACTGTTATTTGGACTTGGGAAATTCTAACTTGTGGAGAAATTTAAGACAAGGGTTTCTGAGTCATAGACTTGTCCGACTTTATTTTCATCTTGAGGATTCAGTCACCTTCAATAAGTGGAAATAATGGCAACAGATGCAGTTACATATTTTTTCTGTTATTACTCCATCCATATGTAACATTTTCATGAGCTACTGCAATGCTGTCTTGTATATATAATCAGTTCTTTTTAAAAGGATATAGTGTTTGGTCATTCATAAATGCTTATTGCTGATATCTTATTTTCAACCCAAATGCACACTTACAGCATTGGTGTGACTTTTGTATCGACCCTTTCTGAAGAGATTGCTTGGCTCTCAACTATTATAACGTAATGTTGGTTTGCTCATTATAAGAGTATTTAGTAATTGAGATCATGGTATAAGATTAGTTATCTAATTGGTGGCAGCATGTAATGTGAATACAGGAAAGTGATGTTGTCATTAGGCAGATGTCAGTAGTGAGTGCCTGCATGAAAATAGGTTGGTTAAGTCTCAGATTTTGCTGGTAAGTTTATACCACAAGGCAACGGACCTTGACAAAGGTGAGTAAAATCTTATGAGGTCAATGATTATAACCCTAGTCTGTAGTTGATGATGTAAAGTTTATTTGAGTGTGGGAGATGTTGCTTATAACCCAAGGCAGTAACATTTACTTTAAGCTTATAGGATCAGTCACCCCCTGCATACACAATAGGTGCTAGTAGTGTGGATGAAGGCTCCATAACTGCTGTAGCCCCACATTATTTGTTAACAGAGTGGTGAGATTTAAGGCTTATACTCCAAGTTCCTCACAATATAAACCACCAGTCTCTTCAGAAAACAGACAAAATAGTGGTGATCTTTTATAATTCTTTTAAAATAATCCACAGTGAATTCTCTTGAGTTGCACCAAATATTGTCATATCTGCACTGTCCCTAACTCCATCATACTGTCTTACTTTCACAGCCATGAACTCCACTTATTCTTGTAGTCCTCTGGTCATTTCATTGCCCTGTGTATATATCTGAGCTCTTCTTGTTCATACAGTTCACATCGACTGAACTTTCTGCTCTTTAGATTACATTATGTTAACTTTGCAAAATGAAAATGACTATTTTATACACTTAAAAACACAATAGCAGTAAATAACAGCAACTGGAGGAAACAATCTAGTATCTGAAGCATACAATTAAATAAGGATTTGCATGTAGGAGTTGTATATGCATTATGGATGGCTAAGCCACATGGAAGTTAAGTGTTTTTTAACTAAAATAGATTTTATCAGCTGCACTAACCCATATAAAAAGTCATTCAACAACAGTAGAAATCTTGTTGAATTATTTGAACCCAACCCCTGATAACTACAGAACATTTAATATCCCACTAAAGAAGTCAAATAAGACATTATGGTATTTTGAGAGCCAAGGATGTTAGCTGAAAGCTACATTTTTAAGAATAATTCACTAATGTGATGCATAGTGTATGAAAGTATATAAAAATAAGTAATTATTCAAGAACATCCAGTAGTTATTGATTAGATTCGTCCAGGTATAGTGAGTAGATAGACAATTGTTTTTTTTATGGTGCTGCAAAACAGCTACATGTAGCATGTTTCACCACATATAATAATTATTTGTTTGCAAATGAACGAGAATTGTAGATCTGTCTTAGCCCTGAAGGGATGGTGCCATGTATAGCAAGGAGGAAACCTTTCTCACTGATTCTTTATGTTAACCTTGAAATAGGGAGGTTAACTGCTCCATTAGTAGTGGATATCAATTAGTGTGTGAGAGTTCTAGGTCACAGATTAGCAGCTATATGGAGCAATGGAGTAGCAACAACAGCTTATGTATGATTACCCTTAAAGCAAGTCAACTCTTTTTTTGACTAGTAGCCAGTTAATTCCCTGAATTAAAACAATGTTCTAATTTGACAGCCAGAAGAATGAAGCACTACATTTTTTTACTAATATCAGAGAAATTAATGCTAAAATAGATAATGGGGCATGTTTGTCATTTGCTCTTCTGGATTCAGTGATAACCTGTCTGAATATTTTTCTAAAATTTCAAGTCAAGCATTGATGTTATTTTTGTGAAGGATAATATGTTGATAGAAGACCAGGTGGGGGTCCAGGCAAATAGCTACGCATTTGAAAGTTTAGATATTTTTCAAGAGTTAATTGCCTTTTCAATGTATTGTATTCTGTGGTACCCTAATGTTCTTATCTCTCAATGTGCTGCAAGTAGCAGTGATTTTTTTGGAAGATAACTAGTAGCAGTTTTGAGTGGAACTGGCTTTCAGGTTTATTCATTTCAGTTTGGAGGAGTACTTTGATTTTAACTTCAGATGTGGCTTGTTTAGCGATAGCCATATCATACATTATACTTATATTATTAAGTTTAACATATGATCAAGTGATATTGAGTTAAATAGCAATCTGGTATACCTGATTCAGTTTGAGAGGATAGAAGTTGGTGTTACAAATTTTCACTTGTAAAGACTGCCTGAGGAGATGTTGTATCTTTCGGCTTTTCCTGGTTAGGGGTCACCACAGCGGAACTCCAGTCCGTTAATGATTGGCAGCAGATTTTTACATACCGAGTTGCCAGCCCTGACGTACAACCTTCAATGAAGGTATGCCCATTCACGCATGTCTCCACACAGAAGACGCTTTAGCTGAGAATCGAACAGGACGTCTTACTGTGAGGCGACAACGCTACCGCAGCACCACCACCGCAGTTGCCTGAGGAGATAATTAGAATAAAAAATAGGCATGATTCCTGTTCTAAGGTGGGATTCATAAAGGTTACCACAAAGTGAACACTGTGTATACTTTGTGTAACCTTTCTGAGTGAATAGTCAGTGAAAATTGTAGTAGAGCTGGTCTTGAATTCAGAAAGGTGTATACAATAAAGTGTACATTTTGTGGTAACTTTTATGAATTCCCCACTAGTCTTACAGCACAGAGTGACTGAATGACCAGTGAAAGGTTAATAAGGTCAGATGATTTACTAAAGCATAGCAGGATGGCTGCAGTAAGCCTACATGCACTCATGCCTTTAGTAGTAGGATATAATCTGACAGCCAGATAGCAATCATAATGCTATTACTATGACATTTCTGGAAAAAATATTAGTTTCTGCTAAGTATGATAATATAATCTTTGAAATGAAATGCAGTGATATCCTTTAAAACCTTAATCAAAAAGACAAAAGAAAGCTGACCTAAAATAAGTTGTCTCTGTGGTTAAACATAATGGGTATTACTTTGATGGTAGCTAGTTTCTCTAAGGAAAGAATAGATTAATATTATTGTGTTATTTGATACAGATCTGGTTAGGGTTTTGACTTAGCAACAAGAATAAAAATAAGGCACTGAAGTTACACACTGGAGACTAGCCACAGTACTTTATTACAAAGGAGAACAATAGGTGAGCGCTTTTGCAACTTAATGTTGCTTCATCAGACAATGTTAATACAGGTAATACTTGATTAAATACTTAAACAATCAGTATGACCTCAAAACTTAAAGCAATATTACCAAGTAAAGCTATTAACACAATATCTAAAACAGACTTTAAAACTCTGCAATCATAGAACATGTGGGGATATAGAGAATCACAGTGAAGAATTAGAACAAAAATGGATTATTAAGTTAAATGCGGATAAGTATCCTGGTTTGAAAGGTTGCACCTCATTAGTTCCTTGCCTTAAGGCAAGGCACCTTAAACATTAATCATAATGTTTACTAAGGTTTTATATGTCTGTAATTTATGTATGTTTGTATTTTTAACATTTATATATTTATTTATAACAGCCATGAAGGGCATTTATGGTTTTATTATAGACATGGACACATGTGGCTAGTCTCCAGTGTGTAACTTCGGTGCCTTATTTTTATTCTTGTTGCTGTGTATGTTTTTGGGCACCCTAGTGTACCTAAAGCCGGTTTGGATTTGCATCTTTGTTTCCAGGGTTTTGACTTAACTTGCTTTATATGGTGGCAAAAAAGGCTTATTCTGTTTTTGCATTTTAATTAACCACTGAATATTAAAAATGGCCTGGCCTATCATGAGTCATCTTCTGCTTTTACTTCACTATTATTTTTTTTTTATCTTGATTTATGACCTTGTTTAGTATAAGTATATATTTTCCACAATTAAAGTTATTTTTTTCTAAAGATGATCTGAGGAAGTCCAGTTTGTGGAAGAAAGTGCTTATCATGACTAAATAAAACGGAGTCTTTTCGGTGACAAAAGTTACTGCTCCTTTACATCTGTATTTATTTATTAATTAATTAATTTATTTATTTTTTATCCATTGGATAAAAATGATCCATCTGGACCATTTTTTAGGCTCAGCCCAGGAACAAAAATTGCAGAGCAACAGTATACAATAGCATTAATTCCAAAACACAGTATAAATTCAAAACATAGTATTCTAACCTAAGGAGAAACATACATAATACATATAAATTAAGGATATAACAGGTTAGAGCTAAATGCTAAATAAAGTTTAAAATAACTAGCAATATTTATGGAGGACAATTAAAGCACGAACCTATGAATAATCTTATGTAATTAAATATCCATTTTGTTGAGGTGATTAGTAGTTATTTATAAATTATATTTCCCTGCTCAGAGTTAACCTTACACTGATGTGAACTCATCTGTTTCAGTTAGTCTGACAAAGTCAGGTGCTCCTTGCTGTCTCACCTTGCTTTGGAATCTTTAGATACCAGTGCCTACAACATAGTCTGCAGAGGTCAATGTGAAATCCTGAGAAATGTATGTGTAAGCATTCTTAATGCAACTTGCACTAATGCATTATATGTCATGTATTATATACATATATCTGTTAAAGTAGCATTCATCTAAGCAAACTGCGCTTTTTTAGACCACTTAGGCGGCCCTTTTTACTCCCCCCCACCATCACAGCTTCTAGCAGTTTCTGGCACCCATGGCACAGACTGCTGGCCACTCTCATGCTGAGGTCAGTTATTCTCCTTGCATCTCTGATTTTCTTTCTGTAATTGTACATAATCTGACTCAAAGTTTGGATGTACTCAGGGGTCCTGGATGCAAGGTGGATGTACCATAACCACTGATGATCTTCTGTCTTTAGGTTGTATTTGGACTGCAGATGTTTATGAATTTGGGATAAAAGTTGCCTGTATTTGGAGTACTATAGTTAGTGATGGGGAACACAAAAGCTATTGTTACTTGTGGCAATATACAATTCATCTACAAGGGCGCATGTGACTTTGTGACATGATCAAATTGCCTCTTCAGTGTTATTCAAGGACATATTTAGAGTATCTTTTGTTTGACCACTTTATCTCTCCCCAGAAGTTTTTGGGATGAGACAGAAGAGAATGTTACATTTCTGTAAGATAATGGTCCTTTTCTTCTCTTAATGGTTTATTGGGTAGGTTTTTAAAGGAAATATATACATGAATAGAACTTTTTCCACTGATGACAGGTATCAGTTTTAAGCCATTGTAGGGTTTTAATTTTATCCATCATCCAGAAGATCATCAGCCACACAGTGAAGGTGGTAAACAAAATGGTCTTTCATGCTGTCTCCAGGGGAGTCAGGTAGGTTAGCATTCAAACTGCCTAACAGGGCAGCAGTGTTCTTAACACTCCACCATTTTAGAGAGTTAAAGAAAGTTTCAAGTGCATCACTACTGACATGTGAGGGTAGACAGAAGCTTTGCACTTTCTTCTAATGGGATTTTACATTAGTCAGTTATATGGCTCTGATAGGTAGCATCTTAATTCTACCACCAAGTTTATCACATCTAAGTGCAGAATATCTGAATTTTAAAAAAAAATGTGTGTGAGGTGTTAAGTTTTAAGATGGTTTCTTTTAATCCTACATAATCAAGGCTAGGTGCTGCTATCTATGCTTATTTTCCCTCAGTTTTATTATTTACATAACCAACATTGTGGCAAGACATGACTAAGGAATTTCTAGGCGGCATGGTATTTGGGTCAGGGTTGGGGTGCAAATCACTTCAGTGTAAGAACAAAAATGTGTGGCATTCTCTTTTCTTTTGCTGTCGTTTTGAGTCGATCCAGCATTTAATTATATTATGGCTAAAGGTAGTAAATTTAAGTGAAGGGGACCAGAATAACATATTAGATAGGTATTTAGTGATAAGGTCTTTGAAGTGAGGTTGAGAATTAGTGGTAATTATAAGATCATAGGATCATAGGAGGTTACTAGGATATTGGCCCTAAGGCCTCTGCAAGCCTATCCATGTCATACCCTTGTTCCCTTATAGACCAAGATATATAGTCTATGTTTGTGTGCCAATCTAAGATCAGCACCAGCTGCCCCTGTCTAAGAGGGACATAGGTGAAACCCCTGGTGTAAATTTATAATTTCCCATCCAGTTGTCTAGGTTACACTTAAATAGGGTCACTGAGAAGCTCTGTATTACATGAATTGGGAGTTTTTTCCAGAGAAGTTGCAACCTCTGGGAGACATATCTGTCTTGCCAGCATGTCCTGTTAATATTGCAGGCTAGGTTAAGACCCCTAGAGTAAGTGAATTTTGCCCCATTGGATTGTGGATGTGCAGCAGCTTCATCAAGGAAGGGTCTGAGACTGCTTTGTAGGCCAGGCACAATTCGCCTCTAAGCAGTCTATATGATACTGAGTAAAGTAAAAGGGTCTTCAGTCTGTCCATGTAGGTCATGTGCTGTAGGACCTGAATTTTTTTGGTGAGAAACCTCTGAGGTCTCTCCAGTTGCTGCAGATGTAAGGTGAGGTACATACAGAAGGGAGCATTGTACTCTATTATTGGCCTGATGAGAGCTGAGTACAGGGAAGTTATAACATCTTTAGCTTTGGATGCTATATTCTTGTTTATGAGGTGTGCAATGTAAAAGGCCTTCCTTACTTCTGTGAACACCTGAGGATCAAAATTAAGGTTGCTATCAACTTGCATTCCTAAATCTCCCACCACTGAGTTTGACCTTAGGGGGATATTATTACTGTAGTAATTATCAGGGGTTTCTCCTTTGCTGAAGGGGATGATAATCCATTTTTTGTGTTTAGTTTAAGTCTGTGGCTTTGACACCAATCATTTGTCTGTGCTAGCCCATTTTGTAGTATGTTGACATCTTTGAGGGATTCTACGATTTCACCCAGTTTGCAGTCATCGGCAAACTTGGTAAGCCATAGACCATCTATTTTCAAAGGGACATCTGAAAAATAGATACCAAACAGTAGGGGACCTAACACAGATCCCTGTGGAACACCACTGGTAACAGATCTGCTAGTAGAGCTGTCATCCCAATAGTGACTGTATATGTTTTGTTTGTGAGCAAGTTGACAACCCGTCTAGTGACGGAAGGATTAATCCCCAGCTGGGTGAGTATCTCGATGCCTGAATGAGGGATTGTGTCAAAGGCCTTGGCTAGATCAAGACAGGCAGTGTGAACTGTCTCACCTTCATCCAGGGCCTTGGTGACATTCTCCAAGAAGTCTACCAGGTTTACCAGGCAAGATCTGCCCTTAATGAAGCCGAACTGGGTCAGGTCAAGAGTTTGAAGGTCACCTATATCCTTGTTGATAAGATGGTGATGAGATAGAAAGGTTGGGTTATTATAGTGACGATAGGTGTGGCGGTGTTTGAAAGATTTAGTTATTATATATTTAGTTATTATTTATTAACATTTGATTACTGGGAAATTCCAACTGGGTAGAAGCCCATTTTCAGCAGAGGCCTGGGAAGAAAAGCTCCAAATTATTACTAAACATTTTAAAAACAATAATTTTACTGTCTTCAGAAAAAAAAATTGCAATTTAAAAAATTATAACAAATTACACATAATATAAAACACTGGTTAAGAATCTATACAAGGCACATGACATTAATTTGTTATTTAGAGAAATTTTAGACAGTTTGTAAAGCACTTAAAGATAAGCTAGTCTAATAGAAATAGGAATTACAATATGATGTAAGTGAAAAACAGGCTTGTGGTATATTTAGAGAGGAAGTCAGAGAAGAGAATTTGATAGCAGTTAGGAAGTAAGTGAAGAAGGGAGAGTAAAGAGGTATAAGGAATTTGCACAACAAAGCATTGTAAAGATGAAACAAAGAGGCTATATGTGAAAAATGACATGCAAAAAGGTTTGAGCAGCAGGAGGGGGGACAGAAGTAGCAGTGAAAATGGAGAGCAGGAGAAAAATAACATGCACTAAGCATGACTGATTGTGGAAGAACAGTAACAGAGAAATGGTGAGAGTGACTACTAATAAACGAGTCAATGAAACATGAACACATGCTATGAAAAGTCACGGAGAGTTAAGCAGAGAGCAAAAGGGATTTATTAGGGTGGTGTAATTAAGACTAGACCAGTGAGAAGCAAAGAAGGAACTGTAGAAATAATAGTGAGTAAAACAGTCAGGGGGAGCAAGGCAAGTAATGCCAGAAGGAGAGATATACATTTAAATGTCCCTGGAGTGTCGTGTGTGTTTCAACTGTGTTTTCAAAAAAGATAAATACAACATAAATAAATTAAAGTAACAGGGAAAGGTAAATTAATCCAACAGAAAAAATATATATTTAAATATTAAATATATACAGAGGCTTAGGTATGAGGGAAGAATGAGAAGAAGGAAAAAGTAGCGGGGGGGGGGGGGTTAAAAGAGAAAATGTGGGAGAAGACACTGCAGAAACATGCCAAAGTAATAATCTAGCTAGTATGTCAAAGATATATAGGATGTTATGGGTAAGACAGGCAAGTAGCCAGAAAGCAAGGAGGGCGATAACAGAAGGAAAGATGTAATGTGAAAGTTGAGTGTAATAAGCAGTGAGCCAAAGATTACTATTATAACAATGAAGCAGCTATAGGTTATGGACTGTAGTCACTAAGATTAATGTGTGCAACAAATTAATGCTCAGAATACTTCATTTAAAGGAGCACACCCGGAATATTTCATTATGATGCAGACCACAGTGAACATCTTAAATTTTAAGTTATGCCATAGTTAAAACATGCATTTGCAAGCTTTCTTTTATCTTATTTCTGGGTGTCCTTGTTGCTACTTTCAGTCTTTTCTAGAAGATTGCCTCATATTGCAGAAATGTAGTAGCAGAACAGTCCATCCCCTAAAAAATGGAGGTGCTATGGACAAAGGCAAGTAAAAATGAATCTTACATTTGAATTAATGAGTCGATGTAAGTAATTTCAATAGAGAGAGGTTAGAAGGGCAAAATATTTTACAACAGAATGAATATAGAGTTAAGGTGAATTATTTTTTTACATTCATCAGTAGTAAAAATATTGTAGAATTATGTGAACCCAAGACTCCTGATAACTACGGAACATTTAGTATTTCACTAATGAAGTCAAATGAGGCATTATGGTATTTCGAGAGCCAACAAGTTTAATTGAAAACTGCAATTTATGAGAAGGATTTATTGATAAGTATCTAGTAAGTGTGTGTGTGTGTGTGTGTGTGTGTGTGTGTGTGTGTGTGTGTGTGTGTGTGTGTGTGTATGTATGTATGTATATATATATATATATATATATATATATGGTAGGGGTGGGAGTTCCTCCCAAATTGGGGATGCAATGAGATTTGCCTTTCCTGCAAAATACACTTTGTTTTTGGCTCACTAAAAGTGGCTTTCAGGGTAATGTCTTTGCACCATCAGAACTGGCATTCATGCAGTTCATAGAGTAATCATGAATCCATTACTGGATACTTACACTGTTATATTATAGCTAGTAGGAAGTATGTGAAGCCTAGATGATAATGCCTAAAAGTCTAGAAGTCAAATCAACTACACTGAATGTCTTAGCAAGAAACACAGACCATCCCTGTTGAAATTTATTGCCACCTAGCTCTTGTGCAGTACTAATGCAAATTAAAAATGTTATTGTTTTATTTAGTTGTTTAGTTGAAAATTGTTGTATCACAATGTTTCAATTAGTGCAGACCACAAGCAGAAGTATGACATGATATGTCTTTTTTATGTCCCCAAACCTGCCAGCCGTCAACATCTCCTCTCTAGTCACATCCATTCATTTTTTCCTTACAGGGGGCCAGATGCAGACAAATAATATTGTGACAGAAAGCAGTATTAGCAATACTAAGACAAGTACTGCAAATGTGAGTGTGATAGGAAAGCATTTGAGTCAAAATAATATCACAGTCATGCAGCATGTTTGTAGAGATACCCACTATGAACGCTTGAGTAGTAATTTAGTACGTACAGTGTAGACACAGTCAGATAATACTCGTATTCTCTCCTGTTAGGTCATTTTGTTCATTTGTGTTCTGATGACGAGGTAACCATTTGAAATTTTGGAACCTGCTTCAGCAAGTCCCAACATATTGAGAATTAATGGCTGAAAAAAATGGGCTTACATATACAAAGGCCAAGATGGGCATTTCTTAGAATATTCCCTTTTTCCTGAAGTATAGCAATCTCAGAATTGGTATATATAAGTTTGGGGGTATTGTGGGTGCAGGGGGCAAGTCCCCCAAAAAAGCAAGTTTAAAGGAAGAGCGTAATATTCAATATTTGCTCTTTTCCTGGATTTTCAGTTTTTTTTTTTTTTTTGGTGTGCCATTACAAGTGCTGACATTTTATTAAGAAGTATGCTGACCAAGATGACCACGTAGGCTAAGAGGCATTTTCAGATAGGGGAAAAAAATCTTCATCAGTTTAAAGGTATTACAAAAATATAGTACAACATAACTTCATCAATCAGTTACTATAGCTGCTAAATCAGAAATAAAGTGATGCAAACCAACAACAGGAAACACATAAAAGCTGTAAAATTCAACAAACAATGAATATGAGCAGAGAAAACAGGCAGAATACATTTTATTAATGAAATGGTGAGCGTTTTCATTTTGTACAATTCCAAAACTTCATCAGACAGTGTCATTACTTACTGACTCATTTAAATAACATCATCAAACACATGATCAGCATCATAAATATTCATAAATATTCATGAATTACATAATAAACTAACCACTCCTCTACAGTTCTTACAAAATGTAATAGCATGATTTTAAAACACATTATAATTTATTATACAACCTTTAAAAATGTAACAACTCATCTAAAACAATGTAAAGCCAACTGACCCAATCTATGCTTATTTATATATTATGTACTAACAAAACAGATATCCCAGATAAAAAAACATAATTTTGTTAAAATTCATAATAATAAATCATTTTGTAGAAAATGTCCTACTGGAGACATATAGACCAGTCTATAAATATCCAAATAATATCCCTATAGTACATTATATTATATATTATTTTTTTAGAGCATTTAATTTAAGAAAACAATTTACTGAACTGTACTCATTTAAACCTAGCCAAGAATATGCATTCAATTATATTTGCCATGTTAATTCTCTTTTTTCTAAATGTAACATCCATGGGCCACCACTTTGGCTCATGGCAAATTGCTCAATTATTAAATTCTTAATGTTGTGGCCCTCATAGGACATGGCATGCTTGGCCAGTGCACTAGCGGTTTTCCGCTTCCTAATAGCATATTCATATTTGCAAATTCTATCCCTAACAGACCTTTCAGTTTTACCAACATAATATGCCATACATAACTGGCATAAAGCAAGATATACTACCCTTTTTGAATTACAGTTATATGTACCTTTCAAATTATATTTGATACCCCTAATACCAAACATCTGACAAACTAAAATTAGTCTACAAATCCTACATGCTCCACATTTTCTCATTCCCATTACTTTGTTATGTGCATGCTGTTCTTTATATTGTAAAATGTTTTTTTAAATTGTTAGCTCTACTTGCTACTATGTTTGTTTTTTGCTACACTGTTTGTCTGAGGATAACACCCTCTTCAATAATACTCCAATTTTTAGATATGATACTTTTTATAAGTGCAAATTCAGTACTAAAAGTAGTAATAAAACTAGAAATAAAATTGGCCTGTTCGTAATTATATAAAGAGGCAGTTTCAATACTAGTTACAGCTTTTCTTCCCAATATGGGGGTAAAATATCCATAATTTCTCTTTCTAGTTACCTCATCTATGAGATCACCTATGAGGCTACATGGATACCCTCTAACAATGAACATGTCCTTCAGCTTATTACATTCATTCCGAAAGTCATCATCCAACGTGACCATTCTAGCAGCATGTACTAGTTGTCCTTTAACAACTGATCTTTTTTGATAATACGGGTGAGAGCTTTGAAAATGCAAAAAATAATTAGAATAGGTGCTTTTTCTATGAACAGTAGTCAGAAATCAATTTTGGAAAACATCCTTCCTTAAACTAACATCCAAGTAGCTAATACTGTGCTTCTGTACTTCATATGTAACTTTAAAAATGTTGTGGCTATGTCAAGATATTCAACAAAGTCATAAAGCATATTCAATTTTCATGTCCATAAGATAAAAATATCATCCAAATAGTGCACATAGACCCTCAAATGCTGTTTAAAAACCATTGCACCATTACCAAATTTGCAAACACAGTGCCGCAGGGCAACCCCATCACTACCCCTACTATTTGCAGGAAATATCTTCCATCAAAAAATATATAATTATGATGCAACACTATTTCAAAAAGATAAATCAATAAATCCTGTCTTGCTTCAGGTAAGCGCTGGGGTCTGCAACAAAGAAATAATCCAGTAAAACAAACAACAAGACCCAAGCGTTAGCAGGCACTGTTATTCCAAAGATGTAGTCCAACGGAACACTATGAGACAAGTAAATAAAAATAAAGCCACTGTTTATTCCAAAAACAAAAAATCAGATAAGCGCTTTCGCATTACTGCTTCATCAGATCTAAGACAATTAGACAAAATACACATTGCCTTAAATACTATGAGAATTAGTCAACAATTGAGCAAGCTATATAAAACTCATTGGGCCAGATTCAGGAAGGCTTACACAGAGTTCAAGAGTAGTGTAAGCCTCCGTGTAAGCCTCCTGATTCAGGAACAGCCCAAATCTCCGTGTAAGAGACAGCTAACACGTCTCTTACACGGACTGGGCGTGGAAATGCTCAATACCTCATTTGCAGCTCAAAGATATGCAAATGAGGTATTTGAGCGATCCACGAAGCAGAAACCAGTCCGTGTAACGGACGTGTTAGCTGCAGAAATGTACTCCGCTGACAACTGAGTACATTTCTGCAAAATTAAAAACAGAGCTATGTCAGCTCCAAATAAAGGGTGCATATGTTTCATTAAGCATGCCAATGGCCAAATATGTGGCCATTGGCATGAAAAAGTGTTTCAAAAATAAGTTATATAACTTTTTTTTTTCACGGGATTTTTGTGTTTAACTGCAGCGCACACCCGCACAAACGGGGTGCGCTACCTAAAACTGAAAACCGAAGCTTATAAACCCACAATTGAGGGATTTATGTATTACATTGAATGTCAATGGAGGGACTTGCAGACCAAAAACAATATGGCCTCCGTTTAGTGGTTGTCAAGGGGGGGAAGCTCCGTGTAAGACATGTAACTAGTCATTACTAGGCAATCCTATGTAAATGAGGGTTACAATACTGAATCACACTGTCACATAGGTAATGAGCACTGTCTGAGTAGTGTAAGAGTTAGAGACGGGGGAGGAACAGAGTAAGAGGTAGGTGACATCATGGGGGGGGATGATAGCAATAAATGTACCAGATTGGAGGGCAATGTAAGGTAACAGATGATAGACAGACATCAGGGAGAGAGGTGTGTCCCAACAGAACACTAGGAAAGTCAAGAAATTGAGGGTATACGCTATCCCTACACGCAAAGTTTCTTGATATACGTGCATGCGCGCGTTCAACATGTGGGAGCGTGTTGCAAACTGTTTACAACGGTTTGCGCGGGCATGCACGTGTGTAAGGCAGTGTGCGCGCGTTTTAGCATGAATCAGCCTAGCTAACACCGTGTAAGGATGTGTGCGCGCGTGTAACACCGTGTAAGGATGTGTATGCGTGTTTAAGTGACTGTGAGCGTGTTTAAGCTGGTGTGCACATTGCTCCCCCTCAGGAAACAGAAAGGAAGCAGGAAACAACTAAAATCCAGGGAAACTGCCAGAAGATACTACTGGAGTTAATTGGTGGAAACAATTAGAAGCAGGCAATTACACATGCAGACTAGAAGCCCAACCCAGCACTTAAAACACTGCAAGGAGCAGTGCAGGCTGTTTCACACAACAGATACTGCCAGAAACTAAGCTATCAGAATTGAAAACTGAAAAAAGCTGAACTCAGAGCAGAAATGCTAGGGGCTGCCATAGCTATTATAGTCAGGCATAGGCGAATTGCTGAGGGTGGTGACAATGCAGATGCTGACAGACAACCCAGAGTGAGGAGAAGGAGAAGAGTATACAGGCCCAGGGTCACCTACCATGGGTTACATGAGCTGGAGATAGTAGAGCTATAGAGTGGACAGAGAGCTCCTGAAGCAGATTGTTGAGCTGTGCAGGCCACGCCTCACACACAGAACCAACAGAGGGGAACCCATCCCAGTGGAAACCAAGGTATGTGTTGGCCTAAGAATACTAGCAACAGGTACCTTCCAGAGACCAACTGGCGATATGATGGGGATATCACAGGCATCAGCCTCCAGGGTACTACACCAGTTCCTGGATGCCATGTCAGCACATGTCGGTGATCATGTATATTTCCCCAATGCCCGTGAGGTATTGGCCAGCAATATGCGTCTCTTCCAGCAAATAGCAGAATACCCTGAGGTACTGGGTGCTATAGACTGCACGCACATACGCATCAAAGCACCAGCAGGAGAGCGGGGTAGAGCCTACATTAACCGCAAGGGATACCCCTCCATCAACTGCCAGGTCGTGTGTGATGCCCAGGGCATAATAATGAATGTGTGTGCTGGCTGCCCTGGGAGCTACCACAATTCCCATATCTGGCATCTGATGCAGCTGTACCAATCATTTGCCAATGGGGACTTCCCACACGGACACCTAGTGGGGGATGCAGGTTATGCACTTGAGCCGTGGCTGATGACACCCATCAGAAATGCACACACACCTGAACAGGAACGCCATAATGAGGCACACGCACAAACACGTAATATCATAGAGCGTGTGTTTGGGCTGCTCAAGTCATGGTTCCGGTGTCTGGACACATCTCGTGGAGCCTTGCAGTACACACCAACTACATGTACCCAAATGATCATGATATGTGCTATGCTACATAATATGATCCTCAGGAAACAGCTGCAGCAGGACCAGCACAGGGCTGGGCCAAACATCCCCACCATTGCCAAGGCCACCACAGGCAGGGGTGACTCGGAGGAGGAACAACCTGACCTTGTCCCAGTAGGCAGAAGGAGGCGTGCCCAGTATGCCCTGGCCTTGGCAAAGAGGCAACGCATAGCACATACGCTTGGTCAGTAGGAACACTGGGACTGATACCCACTCTGACTCACTCATACAGTAACAGGGATGCCTAACATGACACAACCTGCTGCCAAACATGTACAGGGAGTGCAGTATGTGTATCCGACAGAGGTGGCCCTGCAGCACCACCTGAGGCATGAATGCCATATGTTAAGTAATGTAATATCATGTACCACATGCACACCTGAGGACCCCAACTAACATCCACCCTCAAGAATCATAAACCACAAAAACACAAACCCACCTCATGGGTACCACAAGGGATAGGAACCTAGATGTAATGCTACCCAATGCCAGAAGTATAAACATCAAGATGTGTGGTGTGTAAACACACACAGTATAGAGAATGTAGATATCAGTGCTGTAATAGAAAACAGGGTCAAAGCCCACATCAGCACCCTGACACTACCAGGTCACATGTCATACAGTGATGTACATGTGCAAAACATGGAACAAGATACAAAATGAGGGTGACTAGCAATAAATAGCATGGATAACCACACACCCATGTTTGTACCACAACAAGAAGCAACATGGAATAGCCATGGTCAAAACCAATGGCTAAAACTCACTACTACTATATAGCTTGCTGCAGACCACTGTCCTAATAGCAGGAACTGCCCCAGGCCTATGTGCATAGGTTCATAGGTTCATACTAGGCTATCTGCCCTAGGGCATTAATAAGCCTAGCCCAGAGTTTTGTGGCTTCTGCCACCCCTTCAAGTTGATGGATAATATGCCCATTATTTTGCTGTGCCTCTGTCAAGCAGTGATACTGAGGTTATCCCTGGGGTATACCTGCAATCTCCCATCCATTGGTCAAGATCTCACTTGAACGAAGCCAGTGAGGTGCTCAGCCTCACATGTACCAGGATGTTGTTCCACAGCATAGGGACTCTCTGGGTGTTGAATCTGTCCCTCCAGCACATCCTATTAATATCTGTGTTGAGGTTTAGGTCTCCTGCCCTTGTAGTTCTGATGGATGTAGAGGTCTTGAGGTGAAGCATGTTCAATAATTCTGGATTGGACATAGCCTTGTATGTCAGGCACAGGTCACCTCTGAGCAGACAGTAAGTGACTGAATACAGCTGGAATCCCTTCAGTCGGGCAGCATAAGAAATATGTTTGAGACCCTTTCACCTCCTGTTGAGGAATTTGTGGGCCCATCCAATTGCCGGGTGTTGGGTCAGATACATTCTGAATGGGGCATTGTATGCAATCACTGGTCTGATGAGTGATGAGTACAGGGAACAATGACCTCCCTTGATCTAGATGTGAATCCTGTATGATGAGGTGGCCAATGTAGAAGGCCTTCCAAACTACCCTGGCAATGTGAGTGTCAAACAAAGGTTACTGTCAACCTGGGTGCCCAGGTCCCTGATAACCTCCTCTGTGCTTAGAGGATTGCCACCTAGATGGGAAGTAGTGGTAACCTTGTTCTTCCTGAAGGGTATGGCTATGCATTGTTTAGTGTTTAATGTATGGTCATGGCTGTGGCACCAGTTATCCGTGTCTATGAGACCCTTCTGAAGGATGTCTGTGTCAGATGCGTTTCCAACTATGCTTCCCAGTTTGCAGTCATCGTCAAACTTTGTCAGCCATAATCCTCCTGTGTTTGCTCATACTTCTGAAAAGTAGATGCTGAACAAATGTGGGCCCAGGACTGAGCCCTGTGGGACACCACCTGTGACAGCTCTGGAGTGTGACATGGCACCAGCAACTTCGACCCTGTGTGTTCCATCACTTAGCTAGTTTGCAACCCATGCTGTGATGTATGGGTTCACAATTAAGCTGGTGATGTTTTCAATGATACCTGAGTGAGGTATTGTGTCGAAAGCCTTTGCCAGGTCAAGGTAGGCTGTGTGGACTGCCCTGCCCACGTCAATGGCCTGGGTGACTATTTTGAAAAAGTCAACCAAGTTTAAAAGGCATGATCTGCCCTTGACAAAGCCAAACTGGATTGTATCCAATGTCTGCAAGTCCCCTATGTCTTCATTTATAATTCCCATTATGATCCTCTCCATAGCTTAGCAGAACAGGCTTGTCAAGCTGATGGGATGGTAGTTTCCGGGGTTGGTGGAGGCACCTCCTTTGTGAAGTGGGTCCACCATTGTCGTATGCCACTCCTTGGGCACATATCCTGAGGTGAGGCTAAGATTAAACAGCTGCCCTAACTGCGGGTGTAATTACTCATTGAGTTCATGGAGCACACAACTGGGGACACCATCTGGTCCCATGGATAAAGTGTTTTCTGCCTTGGATAGAGCAGTTCCCACCCCAGCATTGGAGATGTTTGGGGGGCTACAATCCTCTGGTGTAGATACCCCTCCAGTTGGGGGGAGGAATCTGCAATGAACCTGTCAGCCAGTATGTTGGCAATGTCTGTAGGTGCAGTGATATCTACATCATTCAACTAATTCTGAGCATATCTGGGAGTTCCCTCCCAGGTTTCAAACATAGGCAAAAAGGCCTCATGATTGTCCCTTGAGTCCTGAGTGGGTTTACTCTCAAAACTTGCCTCGGATGATTGTATGGGGAACCCAGTGTTTTACTCACAATGAGCAGGGGTGTCTTCCCTCCTATGGATTATGCTCTATCTTGTAGTAGCTCCTTCCTTGTGTTGTAGAGCTTGTTTATGGCTAGGGTCCACCAGACTGGATGCTTGCCTGTGGTACAAAGAGTATTTGTTTTGTTTGGGATTGCCTGATCCATGCAGTCCTGGAGGTGCTGGTAGAAGGCATTTGTAAGTGATACAGTGGCTTGGGTAATGGTGTCCGCTGGCTTGGGGGCCTTGAAAGAGACCACACCAGTCCTTAGAAATGTGAAGTCGGCATTTGAGAAGGTCTTCACTGTTTGTTTTTCCATCTGGGGTGTGGGTGGGATGTGGACTCCCACTGAGAGTAGTCCATGATCTGATCTCACCAATGATGGGTATACTGCTGGTGTTGAACAGTGTGACCCCATGTTCGTGATGATGAGTTCTAGTATGTTGCCTCCACTTGAGGGGATTGGGACCAGTTGTTCCATGGCATTTCAGTGTATGAACTCATGGAACCTTTGTGTTAGAGTGTTGTGGCATGATTAGTGATCCCAGTCTATATGTGGATAGTTGGAATCACCCAGTAGGATGCTGTTTGGAGATACATTTATCCCCTTCAGTGTTTGCAGGATAGCTGTGTGAGGTACCTGAGTTTGAGAGGGTGGCATGTAACATGCTACAAACTGCAGAGCAGTCTTGCCTACGGTCACTGGCACCTGGATGGTCTCCGATGCATCGTGTGTTGCCACCAACAATGAGGTGAGGGTGTCCTTGATGAATATGGACACCCACCATCCTTCTTGGTGTTGTCCGGATGCTGGTGCCGGAATGCATGATATGAGGTAACACCCGATAGTGCCGGGGTGCTGTCAGAAGCTGTGAACCAGGTTTCAGGCACAGCACAGACATCAATGTGCTACATACTGAGAAGGGCATAGAGTGTGTGCAGCTTGAGGTTGAGACCTCTGGCATTGAGCAGCAGTACCCTTAGTGTCCTTCCTTTACTGTGTTCTAGGGTGGTAGGTGTAGTATCTGAATCTTGCATAAAAAGGCACAATGGGGGTGGCAAGAGCATCATCCGAAATCCAGAAGCCCAGGGGTGACAGGTGCAAGCCGTCCCTTGCAAATCACCATGGCCTGTCCAGCATGTCGTCCCAGGCAGACAGACATTGGACCCCCTTTGAATGACACCATAGTCTAAGCAAAATAATACAGCTGATCATCTTGTCTCTGTTTATGTGGCATCATACTTGGTGAAGGTAGGATACTGCTGAAGGTCAGGGTCATACCTGCCTGGCCTACATAATCAGAGGGATCCTCTATGTCTCTTTCCATGTAGTCCAGGGAGGTACATCTCAGGTCGTTCACACCAGCATGGATAATGACTGGGTCAGACCTGTACTTGCAGTTGAGTGACCTGAGTGCTTGCATTATGTGGTGGATTCCAGTGCCCGATAGGCAGCTTACTGTGATCTCCTCCGTACCCGATCTGGTGAGCGGGACGTCAGTGTGTCTGACTATGGAGTAACCATAGACAAGTGTGTCTGGCATTGTTTTTGGCCTTAAGGGCTGTGACTGTTTAGCACACCGACTCTGTGGTCAATGTGTTGCATGTGCTGTGCCCTGTGGAGGCAGTTGTGTGAGTGTCTGCTGTGGTGGCCACTGCCATTCCGGTAGAATCCTGATCAGAGCCTCCGAGAGTGTCTCTGTGTGTCTATGTGTGTGATCTTAAGTTGTGATAGTGTCATGTGAGACTGGATTTCTGATGTGTGTGTGGTTACCTTCACCTTCTCTCTGGTCTTGCTAGTCCTATGTTGAGAGAGCTCAGCCTCCACTTTGGCTATATAGTTGCATCTCTCACATGTATGTGTGTTTTATGGCAGAAGGAGAGGGTTGTCAGTGTACATGAGGCAAGTGTAACATTGCCTCAATATTCCCAGGTTCACCAGCTGAGCAGGAGAGGACACTAGCAACTGATCTCTAGACATGCTAGAAGGAATAGACAAAACAATGTTGGAATACAGGGAGATATCAAGCCCCCCAAACCACATCATACTGTTTGATTGACAATAGCTACACATACACCGGTGTTTCATAGTGTCATAGTCTACTACTAGCCTATCTGCCCTAGTGCATGTATAAGCCTAGCCATAGTGATGTGGCTATTGCCACCCCTTATACTGGTAATAAGTGTACAGAATAGATTCTGATGATTGTGCCTCTGACTTAGTAGTGACACAGTATGACCCCCTTACGTAATTGAATAACATGACTGTGCCTCTGTCTAGTCTGTGCCTCTGTCTCAAATGCAGTTGTCCAGATGTCTCCTGAAGACAGTTAGTGAGGGACTCTGTCAAACATGGACTGGGATACTCTGCTAGAGTGTGAGATGCCTCTGAGTTATGACTCTGTCCCTCCAGCATGTCCTATACATGTATGTGCTGAGGTTCAAATCCTCAGCTCTCATGGCTCTGGTGGATTTGGATTGCTTGCAGTGGAGCATGTCCACCAAATCCTGATTGGACATGGTCTTGTATGTCAGGCATAGGACACCTGTATGTATGCGGTATGACACTGAACAAAGCTGGATTTCCTCTATTCTGGAAGCATCTGACATGTGTTGAAGAACCCTGATCTTCATGGTAGGTACCTTTGGGGTGTCTCCAGCTGTTGCAATTGCTGGGTGAGGTACATACCATATGGGGCTTCGTATTCAATCATGGGCCTGATAAGGGAGAAGGATAGTGGAACAATGACCTCCTATGATCTTGATGGAAAACCCTCCATGATAAGGTGGGCAAGATAGAAAGTCTTCCTAACCACTTTGGCAACAGGGGTGTCAAAGAGATGTCACTATCTACATGTGTCCCCAGGTGTCTGATTTGTTGTCTGTGCTCAGTGGGTTGCTGTCTATGTATTGATCTGTGGGTACTTTGTTCCTCCCAAAGGGGATGAATACACATCAGTTGCATTCAGTTTCAGGCCATGTGTCTGGCACCAGCTATCCGCCTTTGTGACGGCATTCTGTAGTATTTGTGTGCCGGCTGATGTATTCACTATGGTGCCTAGGTTGCAGTCATCTGCAAACTTTGTCAGCCACAAACCCTATGTTTGCTTTCACATCTGAAAAGTAAATACCAATTAAGAGGGGTCCCAGGACACATCCTTGTGGGACACCACCTGTGACTGGCTTCGAATCTGACAAGGCACCTGCAATGTTGACTTTATGGGTTCTGTTTCTTAGCCATTTTCCAACCTATCCTGCGACATATGCCATTATATGTCAGCTGTTGAGCTTGGCTATGATGCCTGAGTGTGGTATTGTGTCACAGGCCTTAGCCAAGTGCAGGTAGGCTGTGTGGACTGCGTAGCCCTCATCGATGGCCCTACTGACAGTTTCATAGTAGTCAACTAGGTGCAAAAGGCAGGATCTGCCCTGTACAAAGCTGAACTAGGTGGGAACAAGGGTCCGTAGGTCAGTAATGTGTCTGTGTAAGAGCTCCATAATGACTCTCCCCATATCTTTGCAGACAAGGCTGGTTAAGCTTGTGTGGTGGTAGTTGCCATGGTCTGTGGAGGCATCTCCTCTGTGGAGTGGGACCACTGTTGCCATACGCCACTCTTCAGGTACATATCCTGTAGCAAGACTAAGGTTAAATAGCAGTTGTATCAACGGGTCCAGCCCCTTCTGGAGTTCACATAGCATGCAACTGGAGATACCAGCAGGTCCCATGGATGCTGTGTACTTGTCTTTGCTGAGTGTGGCTCTCACATGGACATCCAAGATGACAGTGAGGTTACATACAGCAGTGATAACTATCTTCTTTTGGGGGTGAGGGAGGGGGTAAATCACACTGAAGCTGTCCGCCGGAATGTTGCCAATATCTGTCAGGTCACTGGAATATATGTTGTTGTGTTCCAACTCTGAGCATGTCCGAGGGTTCACAACCAGGTGTCTGACATAACTGAAGAAATCAGTGTGGTTACCTTCATTGTCTTTGGTGATTTATGTCCCCAAGTTGACCTTGCATGTCTTTATGAGATAATGTAGCTTTCTACTAGTGCTGATCACAGCTGTCTTCCCTTTTGGAGATGTAGCTCTGTCTTGCATTAGTAACCGTCATCTGTCATACAGTCTGTTTATGGCTGGGGTCCAACAGACAGGACACTTTCCTTGCGGAGACGGTCCTGTTTTTATTTGTGATTGCATGGTCCATGCTGTCTGACATCTAGCTAAGGGGAGGTCATTGTGGTTCTGCAGTTATCTTTCATCAGCATTAGAAATTACCACAACAACCCCTGTGGGGTGTACCTCATGCAGACACATCCAGCACCTGTAAAGTCCACAACAGTACCTCACCAGGAGTATGACAGAACTGGAACACATGTAATGTGTAGTCTGATTACACAGAGTGCAGCTCCACACACTGCCATGCTGTCCACCCAGATGCAAGCTGTGCCTGATGTAGAAAGCCATGTCCAAGCTGGAATCAATGCACATGCTGCACCTTGTACAATCTGAATGGCAGGGAGCTATGCACATGAGGGACCTGAACCCCAGCACTGACATATATAGGACAGGCTGTACTGCATTATCCAAAACACAGAAGCCACCCCCACACATTAGTAAACTACCAGTACAGGTTGTCCGTAGAGACACTCGTTGAGTCCCCTCAACAGGAATCCTAATGAGTGCATGGGAGATGGGAGGTTTACCCTGGGTATCAATGTTATGTCACAGGTAGACAGAGGCACAGTATACTAAACAAGACATATGTCATGGCAAACATCACTTACAATGTGTTGATGGACAAACACACTCTCCGACTAGCATTAGAAATGGCCTAGGGCACATCGGTAGTGTTCGCTAATGTACACCCATGTTGTGGAATACACTACCGATGTTGGATGAGGCTGTTGTAAGTAGTTCACATCTGAACATAATGCAACATGGTCAGATAGGTTCATAGGTACATAGGTTTATACTAGGCTATCTTCCCTAAGGCAGGTATAAGCCTAGCACAGAGTTCATTGGCATACACCACCCCTTATATGGAAACAGTACTGTGCCCATTAGTGTGTCATGCCTCTCTCCAGCAGTGACACCATGACAATCCCCGGGTTAAACGTATGACCTTCCATCCACAGGTCAAGATACCTCTTGAACACAGCCAGCAAGGTGCTCTGCCTCACATGGACCGGGATTGTATTACACAGCATAGGGAGTCTCTGGGTGATAACTTCATCCCTCCAACATGTCCAACATACAACCCTGCTAAGGTGTAAGTCACCTGCACTAGTGGTTCAGGTGGATCTGCTGATTCTGAGGTGGAGCATGTCCATTAATCCCTGTTTGGACATGGCCTCGCATGTCAGGCACATGTCACCTCTAAGCAGACAGTATGTGAGTGAATAGAGTGGGAGTGTCTTCAATCTGGCAGCATATGACAGCTGTTGGGGTTCCTTGATCCTTTAGGTGGGGGCATTCAGGGTGTCTGCAATTGCTGCAGATGTTGGGTGACATACAGCCAGAATAGGGCATTTGACTCGATCACCGGTCTGATAAGTGAAGAGTACAGGGGAACAATGACCCACTAGATCTGGATGTGAATCCCATCCTGAGCAGGTGGGCAATGTAGAAGGTCTTTCTAGCCACTTTAGCAATGTGAGTCTCAGAACGGCGACTGTCAACCTGGGTCCCCAGGTCCATGATAACCTTCTCTGTGCTTAGAGGATTGCCACCTATATGGTAGCTTGGGGTCACCTTGCTTTTCCTGAAGGGTATGTCTACACATGTTGTGCACTTTGACTTCAGGCCATGGCCCTGGCACCAGCTATCAGTTACTGTGAGTCCCTTCTGAAGGATATCCGTGTGTGATGCACTGTCCACCATGGTGCCCAGTGTGCAGTCATCTGCAAACATTGTCAGCCAAAGTCCTCCCATGTTGGCCTGTACTTCTGGGAAGTACATGACAAACAATGGGGCCAAGGACTGAGCCCTGTGTGACACCACCTGTGACCAGCCTGGAGTCTAACATAGTGCCAGCAACTCTAACCCTGTGGGTCCCGTCCTTAAGCCAGTTTGCAACCCATCTTGTGACATATGGGTTTACATTTCAGTTGTTAGTGTTTTCCACAATACCTGAGTGGGGTATTGTGTTGAAAGTGTTTGCAAGGCCAAGGTAGGCTGTATGGACTGCCTTTCCCCAACAATGGCCTAAGTGACCAATTTGAAGATGTCAACCCAGTACAAAAGGCATGATCTGCCCTGACCAAGCCAAAATGGGATGGGTACAATGTCTGCATGTCCCCTATATCTTTGTTTATGAGCTCAATTATGATCCTCTCCATAGATTTGCAGACTACACTTGTTAAGCTTATGGGGCAGTAATTACCAGGGTCTGTAGAGGCACTGCCTTTGTGCAGATGTGCACAACTGGACCCTAACCAGGCTGTTGTGCACACTATGGAAATGTAAAGCGGTGATAGGACTAAAGCCCAGGATACTGACTACCACAGTGAAAGTACTGAAACACTACACTATACAGTGCTACAGTGTTAGGTCAGTATGAACGGATGTTGACAATTGTGTGCAAAGTATCCCATGCAAAACCTGCAGGCACAGTATACTCCCTGTTTTGTTCACACAAAAAGCATTCGGACAGTAACTACACAACATGGCAGACAGCACACAACCATAAACTGGAGGTATTTGTTGAAGGTCACACTCATCCACAAATGTGATGGGCTGCAGAGTTCAACATATGTAAAGCCCACACTGGGCATGCTCACACACTTAGATAAATGAGACATCTTTCACACAAAATGCCATGGGAAGGCTGAACTGGGCATGCTCACACACTTGGTCCAAATGTTACTCCTAGCAACTGTGAAAACACACCAGAGGATGCTCATTCCCCTTTCTAGACACTGATCATGTAAGCACCCTATAAGTATATCGGAGAAAAGGGATCGTTCAGTAATCTGAATAGCGTGCTCTGCTAATGCGTCTGTCTGTAGTGTCATAACATAGTTAGGTAGGGGTTTGAATCCAGCAGGTGGCAAGTGTGTGTGAAGGGGGGTAAGTGTGTCTGTATGAAAGAAACATCCCTTTTGGCAACTGGGAAAATACACCACAGGATGATCATTCCACCCTGATGATGTCAGCACCCTATAAGTATATCAGGGGAAAGGAAACCTCCCAGTAATCTGAATAGCGCGCTCTGCTAATGCGTCCGTCTCTAGTATCATAACATAGTTAGGTAGAGGTTTGAATCCAGCAGGTGGCAAGTGTGTGTGAAGGGGGGTAAGTGTGTCTGTATGAAAGAAACATCCCTTTTGGCAACTGTGAAAATACACCACAGGATGATCATTCCACTTTCTAAACTCTGGTGATGTCAGCACCCTATAAGTATATCAGGGGAAAGGAAACCTCCCAGTAATCCGAATAGAGCGCTGTGCTAATGCATCCGTCTCTAGTATCATAACATAGTTAAATAGGGGTTTGAATCCAGCAGGTGGCAAGTGTGTATGAAGGGGGGTAAGTGTGTGTGTATGAAAGAAACATCCCTTTTGGCAAGTGGGAAAGCACACCACAGGATGATCATTCCACTTTCTAAACTCTGATGATGTCAGCACCCTATAAGTATATCAGGGGAAGGGAAAACTCCCAGTAATGCAAATAGCGCGCTGTGCTAATGCGTCTGTCTATAGTGTCATAACATAGTTAGGTAGGGGTTTGAATCCAGGAGGTGGCATGTGTGTGTGAAGGGGTGTAAGTGTGTATGAAAGAAACATCCCTTTTGGCAACTGGGAAAATACACCACAGGATGATCATTCCACTTTCTAAACTCTGATGATGTCAGCACCCTATAAGTATATCAGGGGAAAAGAAACCTCCCAGTAATCTGAATAGCGCGCTCCGCTAATGCGTCTGTCTCTAGTGTCATAACATAGTTCGGTAGGGGTTTGAATCCAGCAGGTGGCAAGTGTGTGTGAAGGGGGGTAAGTGTGTGTGTATGAAAGAAACATCCCTTTTGGCAACTGGGAAAATACACCACAGGATGATCATTCCACCCTGATGATGTCAGCACCCTATAAGTATATCAGGGGAAAGGAAACCTCCCAGTAATCTGAATAGCGCGCTCTGCTAATGCGTCCGTCTCTAGTATCATAACATAGTTAGGTAGGGGTTTGAATCCAGCAGGTGGCAAGTGTGTGTGAAGGGGGGTAAGTGTGTGTGTATGAAAGAAACATCCCTTTTGGCAACTGTGAAAATACACCACAGGATGATCATTCCACTTTCTAAACTCTGGTGATGTCAGCACCCTATAAGTATATCAGGGGAAAAGAAACCTCCTAGTAATCCGAATAGCGCGCTGTGCTAATGCATCCGTCTCTAGTATCATAACATAGTTAGATAGGGGTTTGAATCCAGCAGGTGGTAAGTGTGTGTGAAGGGGGGTAAGTGTGTATGAAAGAAACATCCCTTTTGGCAACTGGGAAAACACACCACAGGATGATCATTCCACTTTCTAAACTCTGATGATGTCAGCACCCTATAAGTATATCAGGGGAAGGGAAAACTCCCAGTAATGCGAATAGCGCGC
Organism: Protopterus annectens; assembly: GCF_019279795.1. Classification (NCBI taxonomy): domain Eukaryota; kingdom Metazoa; phylum Chordata; order Ceratodontiformes; family Protopteridae; genus Protopterus; species Protopterus annectens. The sequence continues at coordinate 1,810,834,268 of NC_056726.1, read as the reverse complement.
TGTGCTAATGCGTCCGTCTCTAGTGTCATTAGTTAGGTAGGGGTTTGAATCCAGCAGGTGGCAAGTGTGTGTGAAGAAGGGTAAGTGTGTATGAAAGAAACATCCCTTTTGGCAACTGGGAAAGCACACCACAGGATGATCATTCCACTTTCTAAACTCTGATGATGTCAGCACCCTATAAGTATATCAGGGGAAGGGAAAGCTCCCAGTAATGCTAATAGCTCGCTGTGCTAATGCGTCTGTCTCTACTGTCATAGCCTAGTTAAGTAGGGGTTTGAATCCAGCAGGTGGCAAGTGTGTGTGTGAAGGGGGGTAAGTGTCTGTGTATGAAAGAAACATCCCTTTTGGCAACTGGGAAAACACACCACAGGATGCACATACCCCTTTCTAAACGATATCACAATTATGTATGGCTTTTGATTACAGACATGCCACGTGTGTTTTGCACACACAGAATGCCCATGTGTGTGGGTTGTCACTCACAATCATGCAAGACATTGATTAAACCAGTTATGGCAATGCACACATGATGTATGTGTGTACCAAATACACATATGTACCTGTGACCTTCAATAGTTACCATGTGTGATGCCTGCCACATGTGAATACATGGTATTTGCACAGACTAACATTATGACCGTGGTCTTCTGTGCAGGTGCAGCATGTGGGATGTGTACATACAGTGTGAGATGTAGATGCTATCAGCCTAGTAGTGAGGGATGCACACCTGGTCTGGGGCATATAGTCTACATGTTGTTGATGTACAGGAGCTGCATGTTTTCACCTGTTGTGGGAGTGGTAAGACAGTATTCCATAGCAATGCAGTGACTGCATGCTAAGAACCATTCAGCTAGGGTTTTGTAGCTACCACAAGTCATTAGCATTCAGTAATTTGTCAGAATCCCTGGTGAGGGTCTGATGCCAACCAAGGTCAGGGGTCTACCAGCCTGTGTCACTTGCTCAGTGATCCCTTCCATGTTCCCTATCATGTATCCCAGTGAGGGACATCCCACATCAGCTGTGGTGGCATGGACAATGACTGAGTCATATGTGTCCATGCATCTGACTGACTTGTATGTAACTGTACCATAGAGGTGACTGACAACTGACCTTTGCACATGCTACCATAGTATTGAGATTACAATGGTGATTAACAGCACATAGGGACAATGGTGATAAAGATACATAGGTCCATAGGTTCGTACAGGGATGTCTGCCCAGGGCATGTATCCACCTAGCCAGAATGTGTGTGCCTTTCAACATGCATTGTGAATCTGTCTTGCTATGCCCTTTTCCAAGGTTAGTATACTGTGCCTCTGTCTCACAGTGACACATAAGTGATACCAGGGTAACCCTACAATGTCACATCCTGTCATTAATATCACTCTTGAAGATAGTCACTGAGTCAGTCTGCCTAACCTCTATTGGGATAATATTCCGGAATGAAGGGAGCCTCTGAGTTGTGAATGTGCCCCTCCAGCATGTCCTGTGTATATCACTCCTGAGGTTCAAGTATTTCCAGGGTGTATCCTGGTGGGATCTGGATATTCTGAGATGCAGCATGGCCATTAACTGAGGGTATGACCTGGCCTTCTATGTCAGGCACAGATTGCCTATGAAGAGGCAGTATGTCACTGAGTAGAGCTGCTGTTACTTTAACCAGTCAGTATGTGGCATCTGTTTGAGCCCTTTGATCCCCTTGTCAAGGTACATATGTGGTATCTCCAGTTGCTGCAGGTGTCTGGTAAGGTGCATGCTGAGAGGTTCATCATAGTCAATTATGGGCATGATGAGGGATGAGTAAAGGGGCACAATGTCCACCCCTGATCTACATGTGGATCCCATGATGATGTGGCCCATATAACATGCTTACCTAACCACTTTGTCCATGTTGTTGTCAAATGGTAGAATGCTATCAACCTGTGCACCCCAAGGTCCATAATTCCTTCATCTGCACTTAATGGATTAACACATATGTGGTACGTTGTGGTCACTCTGTGTTTGACAAAGGGGATGACTATACGCTTTCTGTCATTCACGTTGAGGCCATGGCTGTGGCACAAGTCGTGTGTTTCCAAGAGTCCCTTTTGGAGGGTGCGTGTGTTAGCTGGTGAGTTGATTATGGTGTCCGGTTTGCAGTCACCTGCGACTTGCTGTGCCACAGTACTTACATGTAGGCCTGTACCTATGATAAATATATAATGAAGATGACAGCTCCCAGGGCTGTGCCTTGTGGGACACCACTTGTACCAGGTTGTAGGCTGACATGGCTCCAGCAATTCTACCATGTGTGTTCTGCCCTTGAGCCACTGTGCAATACCCATAGTGACATAGGGGTTAATATGTACACTGGTGAGCTTCCCTAGAATGCACAACTGGGGTATTGTATCCAAGGCTTATGCAAGGTTCAGGTAGGCTGTGTACACCTCCTTCCCCTTGACAGTGGCCTTGGTGACTGTATCAAAGAAATCAAACTGGTTGGAGAGGCGGGATTTGCCATTGACAAAGCCAAACTGTGTATGGTGACATGTCTGTAGGTCCACAATATCCAGATATGTGAGGTTCATGATGATCCTTGCCATAGCTTTGCAGACAAAGCTAGTCAGACATATGGGTCGAGTAGTGTCCAGGATCCATGAAGGCACCACCTGAATGTTGAGGGACCACTGTTGCTGTATGCCACTCTCTGGCCACATACCATGTATTAAGGCTGGGATTGAACAGTGGTGTTATGTCTGGGTGTAGCTCTTCTCATGGTTCATGTAGGACACAGCCTGGGACACTGTCTGGTCCCATTGATGCAGTGTGTATTGCTTTGGGAAGGGCATCTCTTACCTGAGCATCTGTGATGTCAGGGGGGGCAGCACTGTGCCACGAGACATATGTGCCCTTTTGGTGTGGTGGGGGAGAAGGCAGCATTGAACCTGCCCACTAGGATGATGGCAATGTCTGCATGTTTTGTATTTTGTGTGACATCTTGGATTACCTCTGAGCATATCTGGGTAGTACCACCCAGGTTACTAACATAACTACAGGCAGCCTTGTGATTATCCTCAGTGGCTTGTGGAACCCTCTCTCAAAGATGGCCTTAGACAATCATATGGGTGCCTGTAGTTGTCTTCCAATACTCATCAGTGGTGCCTTCACATTTTGGGAGGTTGTTGTATCATGTAGTGGCGTCATCCTTCTATTGTATAGTGTGTTTATGGCTGGTGTCCAGCACCCAGGACATCTGCCTTTGGAGAATTGGGTCATGCTTTCATATATGGCTTCATGATCCATGCATTCCTGAATGTGTCCATAGAATGCCTTTATAGAGGTATCTGCAGTCTGGTCCATATTGTCAACAGGCCTTGGGCCTTTGAAGGTTTCCACATCATTTATGAGGGGTGTGAACTTGCTTGACATGAGCTGTTGACAGACAGACAGGCCCTCCAGACAGAGCACGGTGAGGGTCACAGTTAGCTACTTGTCGGGTAATAGCATGTGCCACATAACACAGGCACACAGGTCACTCCACAGCAAGTACAGCTATGAGGCAGACATTGTCCATGCTGGTGCAAACAACCTGAGACGTACCTCCCTGGACCACATGGCAAGAGACACAGAGGAGCTCTTACAGCACCCTCTCAAACTCAGGACTCCCACACAGCCTTCATGCTGACACAGGACAGTTTAGATTACTCTGCAAACACCATCATACTGGGTGACGTTAGCTACCCAAACATAGACGGTGAACATTACACAAGCCACAATACCCAAGCTCTAGGGTTCACATAGATCATACATTCTTTGGCTATGGAACAGGTAACCAACCTTCCCACAAGAGGGGAAGATATACTAGACCTGATCATCACAACCATGAGTACAAACAGCTCACCACTCGGAGTATGTCCCTCATTGTTGCAATCAAACCATATACTCATCACACTGGAGTACTGGATCCCCCACATATGCAAACCTCAAACACATCGATATGTGTGTGTTGGAAATGTCCCTATTAGCAACTGTGACAGTACAGTACAGGATGCAGATTCCCCTTTTGAAACACTGATGATGTCAGGACTGTATAACTATATTACCTGTAATAAAGTCCTCCAGTAATTCGCATAGCGCGCTCTGCTAATGTGTCTTTCTCCAGTGTCATAACGTAGTTAGGTAGGGGTTTGAATCCTGCAAAAGGAATATATGTGTGTTAGTATGAGTGGGGTTTATGTGTGTGCACTATGCTGGGAGGGTTAACTGCCTTTTGACAACTGGGAGAACACACTACAGGGTGCACATCCCTCCTCCTACACACAGATGATGTCAGCACCCTCTAAGTACAGCATTAGTAGGGATTTCTCCAACTACTGCAAATAGCACACTCTGCTAATGTGTCTGTTTCTACTGTCATAACACAGTTAGGTATGGGTTTGAATCTTGCAAATGGAAAGTATGTGTTTTACTGTTAGTGTGTGTGCACAATGATGGGGTGGGATGTGGCTTTTGCCACATGGGGCTATGCACTGCAGGGTGGTCATTACCCTTCACAAGCAGTGATGTTGATAGCACCCTATACAAACAAAACTACAAAAGAGAAGGTGGTGGTACCAATAACACATGTAAGGTAACACATCTTCAAGTAATGTCCACAAAACGGAGTAGGATAATCAAACAATTCTTTTATTCTAGCAAAGTCACAAAGTGGTAGAAAACTGGTGAAAAACAAGAAATAGGCACAGACTCCTTGCTCCAGCAAAAATTGCAGTATTATTGCGATTGCAGCACAAAAAGTAGCGAAACAAAAATCTTAACGCAAATTTATTATTATAGCGTTTTCGCCATGTACGCTGACACAGCTTCTTCAGAGTAGAAAAACAAAGCAGATTTACACTAAGTCAGACTTTTAAATCTTTAAAAAGGAAGTGATGTCATAACCATCGGTGTTTATATTAATACAATTGTTAAAACCAAATCATTTAATATCTAAAATCTATACATATAATTAATAATGATAATAAAATCATTTAAATAAACAAGAAAATACCCAGTAGTTGGGGAACAAATACTGCAAGAGATTAAAATCTGAAAAATCTAATGTTCTTAAAAAACAATCTAATAGGCCAATAAACGACATTCTAGTGAGACTATAATACAACTGGAAACTGATAGGTATAAAGAATAAACTTTATACAAAATTTACAAAGGAATTAAAGAACTCATAGTTAGAGCTTGCTACATGAATACAATATTTATTTTGTGGACAACAAAGATGGAAACATTATGTGGCTATCTTAAGTAACTCCTCAGTTTCAATACTGAAGAGATATTACAATTTTCATTTAATGCTGGATAATTAAATGCATCTGTTCTAAGTTGCCATTCAAGCTCACATAATTCAAGGAGCAATGGAATAGGACCCCCCCTAATATTGCCTTGTATTTGATCTATTGCCATGAATGAAAAACTGTGGCCTGGTTGGTTAATAATATGGCTAGCAAGTGCGTTGCTGTCATTTTTATTCTTGATCGCATATAGATGTTCATACATGCGGTCACGTAATCTACGATCGGTCTTACCGATGTAGAAAGACGGACAGCAATCTCATAAGGCCACATAAACAATAGATTTACTTTCGCAATTTAATGGGACTCTGATTGTGTATTTTTTATTACGTATAATAAACGTCTGTCCTGATCTAACTTTATGACATCTATTACAGAAGCCACAGGGGTACATACCCACTTTCCTATTAAAAGATGTTTTAAAAGAATCCCTTTGTAATAACTCTTTTAAGTTGTTATTTCTTTTGAACACAAATCTAGGAAATAAACCAAATTTATCAGTAAGTATGGAGTTACTTGAAATAAAGTCCCAATTCTTACGTATAATAGTCATGATGGCTTTTGAGTCAAGACTAAATGTCGTGATGTAACTCACAGATGGATCAAAGGAAGTTGTTGGGACTGATATTTCATCCATTGTAGAATTTATATTGATGGTATCATTAGAGTTATTCAAACAAAGGGAAGGGGACATTGCATGATTATTCCTACTTAAAATGGCCTTAAAATAGCCATTATTTCTCTTTGTATTCACTTCTAAAATAAGTTCGCTAATCAAGTGGGTTGGATAACCTCTATTTAAAAACATCTCAGATAAAAAATCACATTCTTTGTGAAAGTCATCCAAAGTACTGCACATCTTTGCCGCTCTCACCAACTGACCCTTAATTATAGCTCTTTTTTGTTTGAAGGGGTGGTGACTAGAGAAATGCAAAAATGAATTGCAGTACGTTGGCTTTCTATAAATGTTTGAAATATAAGAGTGGATCTGAAAGTCCTTCATCAATTTAATATCCAAATAGTCAATCTCCAATGTAGAAAATTTATAGGTGAATTTTAAAAATTCTGTATTTTTGTTGATAGAGTTAACAAAAGCATCAGCTTTAGGGAGGTCACCCCTAAAAAGCAAAAATATGTCATCCAAGTATCTCGTGTAAAATTGTACTGATGCCATTAGGGTAGAAGATGCAAAAAGCAGGTGCTTCTCCCAATATCCCATAAAGAAATTTGCCACGGAAGCCCCACAAGGGGACCCCATGGCAACTCCCTGTTTTTGGAGGAAATATTTCTTGTCAAAGATGAAATAATTAGACGACAGGACTATATCCAATAATTCTGTCACAAGTTCTATTTCTAACCTTGGGGCACCCAGTTCTGCAAGTAAAAGTGCAGTCCACTCAAGTGCCTCCTGGTGGGGTATTGAAGTATATAAGTCCACCACATCAACAGTGAGAAAATTATCATCACTGTTGAAGGGTAGACTATTGATTTGTTCTAAAAATGACCATGAATCTTTACAGACACCAGGGAGGGACTGCACATATTTAGACAAAAGTTTGTCCACGAGTTTAGCACTTGGATATGTCATGGAGGACCTTCCATCAATTAAAGCCCTCATGGGTGGATTGGTCAAGTCTTTGTGAACCTTGGGGATGCCAAACATAACAGGAATCTTTGGTAATGTAATGTCTATATAATTATAGGTTTCTAAATCAATCTTATTTTCGAGAAATAAGTCTCGAAAGTAGCCTCTCATCCTGTTATGTGCACCATGTATTTCATTGATAGAAGCTTCAGAATAAGCTGGTGAGTCCAAAACTGAAAACATCTTCTCGTTATACACTTCATTGTCGAATATAACCAACCCACCCCCTTTATCAGGTTTTGTCAATCGTACTGGGGCTTGACAGAGATTGACAAGTAATTCTAATTGCTCTTTAGAGGTGTTAAACTCCCGAGTAGGCCTCCTCCCAAAACTATCATTAAACATGTGTCTTAAATCTACTTCACACACATGTTCAAAAAGAGCTAAAGAGGGGTGAAGAGGTGGGTTGAAGACACTGGGTAATTTTAAAATTGAAGTGCCTGGTAGGGTACATTCATTATTAAAAAACAGTTTCAAATTAAGTTTTCTCACAAAGCATTTAAGATTAATAATTTCTTTCGTAATGTCACCAATTTTACTCGGGACAAAAGTGTACCCATGAGCCAAAAGTTCAATAAGCTCGTCAGAAAGAGAAATGTCCATAAAATTATAAATTTGAAATCACCATTTTGATTTCTTGTTTATTTAAATGATTTTATTATCATTATTAATTATATGTATAGATTTTAGATATTAAATGATTTGGTTTTAACAATTGTATTAATATAAACACCGATGGTCATGACATCACTTCCTTTTTAAAAATTTAAAAGTCTGACTTAGTGTAAATCTGCTTTGTTTTTCTACTCTGAAGAAGCTGTGTCAGCGTACATGGCGAAAACGCTATAATAATAATTTTGCGTTAAGATTTTTGTTTCACTACTTTTTGTGCTGCAATCGCAATAATACTGCAATTTTTGCTGGAGCAAGGAGTCTGTGCCTAATTCTTTTATTCTATACAGACAACATGACAACAGACAACTGCCAGTACTCAGTATAGTGTTACATGCTACTGTAACACGCACATGTACCCAAATATACCTAGATAGTGCTCTGAAGCCTGAATGTGGCAAGTGTGTGGATGTTGGATGTGTCTGTGTGTGCATTTCCATATGGGAAACATGTTTGATGTGGCAATCAGGGTACTACAGTACCTGATGCACATTACATCTTTCAACCGATGAGGTTGCCTGCACCCTGTGAGTACAGGTAGAGAAGGGGACGCCAGTAGTAAACAACATAGTGCACTTCTCAAATGTGTACCTGTCATGTATCAACAGCTACTCATGTAGGGTGATAAATAATGGGAATGGCAGGTGAGCGTGTGCATGTGTGTGGGTAGCAGGGTGTGTATAAATGCATGTGTGACAGAACAGTTACATATAGCTGAATCTACATAACAGCACAAGATGCGCATTGCCATAGTCAATGTTAGCATGTGATGGTGTGCAGCTGGTACACTTTGGTAAGTAGTATGGGTGCATATAACAATTGAGGACAGTCATACAGTTACTGCAGCAGGACTGCTGGGATATACACACAATTATACTGGAACAGTGAACAGTTACCAACATGTTACTACTTATACACATCTATGTAGTCACCCTGTGCATCAGCAACGTGTTTACCTTTACCTGCACCGATGTTGTAGTATGCAGGAGGTGGCACAGTGTCATCATATGCACAGGGTGTGGGTTAGGTATGCCCAAGCCAGCCACTGGTAACACCAATTGACATGTGTGTGTATGTGTGTTTGTGAGGGGCAGCAGTACAGGGTGGACCTGTGTTGGTGCAGTGTGTGTGTGTATGTGTTTGCCCTAGGTGTTAGGTTTCTGCATGTGTGTAAGCATGCACACAGTCCCACATAATGGCTGCCATGTACAGGGTTTTGTGGACAGCCACAGACTGCACCTGTCAGGTCATCCAGATCAGTGTCTGTGGGCACGGACACGGTACCTGTGCCTGGCAGGGGTGCTACGGGCCGTATCCGGTACTAACCCAGACTGGGTACTGTCATCGGAAGCAGGGGTGTGTTGACTGGACACAGTTCCCTGTTGGGACTGTCCAGAGCCACGTGCACGTGGTCTCCTGGGGCGTCTTGATGACGGCACAGACCCAGCATGGCTGGGGCTGGTGCTGGCACTTGAGGTGTGCGAGTGGGCCTGTTGTCGTCCACGGCCACTGCCAGCTGGTGCTGTTGCTGGCATACGGCCACGTCGACATCGCAAACGCACACCATGGCCCTGGCCCATGGACATCTGGTTGTGGAGCAGCTGTTCTATGCCCCCACAACATCTGTCAACGACATCTGTGAAGTTACGGATAGCATTCGCAACGTCACGCATGCCATCTGTCATGGCTGTGCGACATTCTCTCAGCTCCCTCAGACCCTGTCTGGTGTACCTTTCCATACGTGCCTGTGCCTGCATGACAGTTCAAAACATAGTGGAGGTTGACATACCTCCTTGGGCACGTCGGCCAGAGGCAGTACGGCCACGGATGCCCCCACGAGAACCCATGGGCGACTGTCTGCGTGGTACCATTGGAGGCCCTGCTCATGGCTGCCTTGTGGGGATGCATGTACCACAGGTACCACATTACCCTGATCTATGCCCACTGCAGACTGTCCATCACCTAGGGACAATGGTGACAAAGGATGTAACGGCAGGATGACTGTGCGCATTGACGGGGTTGAAAGCTGTGTACTGTCAATTGGCTGACCAATGGTGGACCCAGACACACCTTCCTGCACCATTACAGACATTTCATCATCATCAGTACCTGGGGCACAAGATTCAGGTTCCCTGCTGCAGGTCACCAGAGCAGCACCAGAACCTACAGGAGGAAAACATGGAACACAGATTACAGTCTCCATACATATTTGACAGAGATGCATTTCAATACTAATGCACACATTCAGAAATGGACACATGCACTCATGGACACTAACACACATGCACACTTGGGCACAGGCACGCTTGCACACATGCACACCCCACAGTAAACACAAACATCAGTACCGTGTTACACTACTCAATCTACTACAACTGTATTACGGGTATTGTGAACACAGTCACCAGCAAGTCTACTACAGAGTTACACTACTCTTCCTAGTTTTCTAAATTGTTTTACAGATAATGTTAAAAAGACTCACCAGCATGTATGGCCTGCCTCGTTGCTAGATGGGAGGGACCTGGAAGTGTGAAGAGAGTAATGTCAGTGGGCACGTGTGCCATTTGTTTTGCACATGATACAGTACAGTAGTACACTAGTTCCCTTGTACACATCAGCTGCACATAATGTCTGTATATATATCATGATGACAGATACATACCACATGCACACCTTATGCGTGCATGAAGTAACAGTGTACAGAACAGTCATATGTACATACCAGGGGTTAACTCTAATCTCACCCTTACCTCTCTTCAAACGACACCTCAAACTGTACTTCCCAAACCACTGGCTTTGTTCTTCTTGGAGTACAGGCTAACGTCCCTCTCCCTACCCTCTCTTTACCTTTAACCCCTCATTGTGCATAGAAACTAGCTTCTACCCTGTTTCTTTCACCTTGATGTCCTTCTATGCTCTGACCTACTTCTCCCATCCCTCCCACATCCTCTTGACTGTCTTCCTTCCTTTCCTCATTTCCCTTCTTGACTCCTGCCTCTTCCATATCATTGTATCTTTCATACTCCTTCTACTTCTCTACCCTTCTGAGCCCTAACTATTATGTATCTGGCTTTTGCCTTATTGCATAACCGTTATGCTTTAGGTAGGATTGCTTTTAAACCAACGATATATTGTGTATGACTCTAAACTGTTTGAGTTCCTTACATGTATGTTGATTTAGTTAACAGGCTGGTGTACAATCCTATCATGTTGGCTGTCTGTATTAACAACTTGTCTGTCTGCCTTTATTACGTTATGTGTGGAGCTTTTCTCCACAGGCCTCTACTGAAAATGGACATATATCCAGCTAGACTATCTGGGTCAACAAATGTAAAAGTAATAACAATAAATGAATATGGCATCTTACCTGCACGCTCAGTGTGTTGCTGCTGTGTGGATCCAACCTCCATCATGATGCATGGGTGTTGCTGTTGTTGTTCTGGGGCTGGATCCACAACACTTAGCAGTAGCCCCTCCTGTCTGGTGAGGGGGATGTGGCCACCCCCACCTGTGGCAACCTGTTGCCTGCGGATATCTGCAGCACGCTGGCGGACATTTCTTATCAAATCACTGCAGTGATGTCTCACCTGCTCATATGTCCTATCATGCATGCCAACATAATTTATCCTGCTAACGAGGTTTTGCCACAGTGCAGACCTCTCCTGCTGATTCTGGGTGGTGCGTGAGAACAGGATGGCATAGTCACGCACCAGGCTCTGGTGAATCAAGTCATCCTCTGCAGCAGAATATGATGGGTTCCTTTTTGGAGCCATGTCAAGCTGGAAAGGTACACAAACAGGTTATCAGCATAGTATCTCAACAATACATGGTACACATTCTATACAGGGAGTATTAACTTCTACTTATTACTGCTTGGTTAAAACTTGATTACAGTGTAGCTATCATTCTATGTCATTTGTACTAAGCACTTGGCCTTCAGACCAGTTGTTTTACATTAGGGAGGTTGGTGGCAAGCACTGTGGTGGCAGGACACATATCTTTCATCCATTGATGTTGGGCACTGCTGATTGAGGGCCCAGTGTACAAGTGTATTATTTCTGGTATGGGCAGTTGGCCTTCAGGGCAGTTATTTAACATTAACAATGTTTGTGGTCTGCACTCGTGTGTGACAATAGGCTGTACTCTGCCATTCATAGCTGGGGACATCTGGTTTCAGGTTTATAGTGCCTGCATATCTGAGCTGTATCTTACTGACATTGCTACATCTTGTTTGCTGTAGCAACCACTACATCCAGGCCTCCTGGATCTACCTTTGTTTATATGCTTGTTATTTGTTAGCTTGTTATTTCACTGGTATGCTACTTCCACATAGTACACAGCTTGTCAACACATCTGTGACTCACTACTGATATCTGCATTGCTTACTGTACGTATTTCCATGTTACACATGACAGCAAGTGACTGCTTCTCATTGTTGCATTTACTTAATTGTGACACATTGCACTTAGGTTACCTGGCACTTGCTCACTGGCGCTTTTATATCAGTCAGCAGTTGTAGGTAATGTCAGTACACCCTCACTCCCCACTGTACCTTGTTTTCAATCATTAATTATTACAGAATTCAGAATAGTATTCTAGCATGTCCAGAGGTCAGTTGTCAGTTCCCTCCCAGTCCAGCTGGTGAGTGTGGTACTCAGAGACAATGTTGGAACAGATGCATGTACACAGACAACCCCCTCCTCCTAACAACAAATTCAAACTCATGTGAGTGATGCAACCATATACCAAACTGGAGGCTAGGCTCTGTCTACTCAATACCGCCATAACCAGTCAGGTGGCCAAGGAGACCACACACTACACTTCCAGTCTCACATAGACCTACCACAACAGCGGACCTAACACATGATCACACATAAACATACTTGTAGGCTCGGACCACAGCTATGCCTATGCAGCAGAGACCTTCTAAGCAGACATCCATGCAACCACTACCACGGAAACGAACATGTGCAACACATATCACACAAAGCCAATGTGCTGAACACTCACAGCCATTAACAGTAAACAACACACCTCATACACTTGTACTAGGTGCCTCTATCATCAGGCACACTAACATCACGTTCACCAGGCTTAATGAGGTGAGGGTCACGGTGTGCAGCCTGTCGGCCACTATGACCTGCCACATAACACAAACACTCAGGTAACCCCAAGGCAAGTACAGGTATGACTCAGTCACTGTCCATGCTGGTGTGAATGGCCTGACACATTCCTCCCTGGACTACATGACATGAGACAGTACAGAGCTCTCTGAGCACGTAGCCCAAGACAGTTTGACCCTGACCTTGAGTAGCATCCTACCCTCACCTAGAACCATGCCACAATATCAAGGCACGATGATCCCTTCCAACAATTGACTGACATACTGGTGTCATTCACAGGTGTGCCAATGCCTGCCATCTTGGGGTGGTATGCTTTGCTAGGGACAGCTTGCACCTGTCACCCCTGTCCCATTGGAATTTGGCGGAGACTCTTGCTACACCCATAGTGCCTGTATTAGGCAAGGCTCATAAGGCAAACCCACATCCATTTGTATCACAAAGGATGAGGAAGTGAGAGTGATGCTACTCAACACCAGAAGTCTAGACCTAAGGATGCACACACTCAAAACCCTACTTGACATGCTGGACATCGATATCTGTGCAGTAACATGAACCTGTTTCAGGTTTCACAGGAGCACACCAGTACTACCAGGTTATAGCTGTTACCATTCTTGTCGGCCACAACACTTGAACAAAGGAGGGGGAGTATCAGTATTCAATGCAGATTCCCACGCCTCCACATTGGTGGCACAGTACAACATAGGTGTTAGGCCATTGAGTACAGAAGACGGTTGGGGACCTGGGGTAGAAACATGGTAGCGGTCTGTCATTTGTCAACCACATGGCCAATGTGGATTGAAAGACATGTTATATAGCCCAGCTAATCATGAGGGATTCACATGTATGGCAGGGAGGTCATTGTGCCTCTTTACTCATCCATCATCAAGCCTATAATTGCATAATGCACCTTTTGGGATGTACCTAACCAGACACCCACAGCAACTGGTACAGGACAACAGTACCTCATCAAGGGGATGCAATGGCTCACACAGATGTCATATGCTTCCCAGGTAAAGTAAATCCCGCTGGACTCAGTGGCTTATTGCCGGTTCAGAGGCAATCTGTGCGTGCCATATACAGCCATGTCCTACCCAGCAGTAATGAACATGCTGCACCTCAGGCAATCAGAGTCCCATACAGCCACATGCTCAGGAGAGCTGGACCTCAGCACTGACATCCATGGACATGTTGGAGGGGCATATTCCTGACTGAGAGGCTCCCTTCACTCTGTAATGAGCTGACACTACAGGTTAGGCAGAGTCCCTCATTGACTCTCTTCCATAGGAATCTGGATGACTGGATGTAGATCATAGTTGTACCCCAGGTATCACTTCTATGTCACTGTTAGACAGAGGCACAGTATACTAACATCGGACAAAGGCATAGCAGCATAACTTGTAATTGGGTGGTGAAAGACAAACACATTCTACTAGGCTCACCAATGCCCTAGGGCAAATAGCCTAGTATGAACCTATGAACATGTGTGTACTGCTATAGTACTTCTGCCATATGTTGCATGTGTGTGTGTTGTGGGGGATGCACAGGTAATGGCCGGATACTTCTGCACAGGTGACACGTCTGACACATTCTGGGTGTTCATCCCTACATACTGGATGTGTGTTGCCATCAACCCAACCCTGTGATGTGCACACATTACTCAGCCTGGATTTATATATCCGAACAACACCACAAGCACAATACACTACCTTGCTATGTATGCATTTAATTACACAGTTATTCAGTAGTTATGACAGTGATGCTATCCATGCAGCCCATTGGGCCAGTGGTAGCCACAACACACACCGCCAGCACCTTTGCATATGCTTACCACAGACATCCCACATACTGCTTGTACTGTGCACACACATATCTAACCCAGAACAACTGCACACCACTTATTAATCATGTCCAGTGGAGTACAGATACAGGCATATTGTATAAAAATAGTAGGAGGCTACTGCAGCACAGGGCAGATTCACATGATAGCAAGGCATCTGTGGTCAGCAGTGTTAAGATGCTTCACATTCACCACATGCACAGATATTGGCAACATTGTTGCAGACAGTTTAGGTGCAGGTCCCCCCCCCCATTCTCCTACACATGTGGTATTAGTTATCCCAAATGACTGTCACCTCCCTATCCTCTCACATGTCCAGGTGAGAGCCACCTTCATCATTGCAGAACACATAGCATCACTGTTACGAAATGGCATCCCTGGATGTGTGCTACATTCACCCCTGGAGGACATAGCACCACATGACAGACTGATATTAATCCCTGGCCATACTACAGGATATGTACCTGAACAGTGCCATACATACACAGTGGTCCCACACCATTGAGGAGGAACCTCTACTGACCCTGGGAACTACTGCATCATATGCACAACTGGCCTTGTGTTCTAAGCTATGGAAGTGTTAAGTATGGGTAACATGTACAGCAATATTACATATGTTTATATTTCAGGACTATGTACACACAACCTATCTCATGCACATACCTATAGATAGTGAACTATGATACATTTGGAGGTGTCACAGTAAATGCAGTATTAACCTGCTACATTGCATTACCTGTGTTTGTGGCAGCTGTTGGTGTGTCACTGGTGCTGCTTGAAGTTTGCTGCTGCTGCTGCTGCTGCTGGTTTTGCTGCTGGCTGTCTTTATTTCTGTTTTGTTCTCTCTCTGTCTCTCTCTCTCTTTCTCTGTCGGTTTTGTGCAATGAATGTATTGCATGAGTGTAGTGTGGGTACTCATTGCTTTTGTAGGTATCTGCATAGGTCCATGTGATGGCCTCTGCACCAATTGTAAGACAGCATTTGCTAATTGCATGCAGCCAGGTGTGTACTGATTGCATGTCTCACTGTGATTTCAGGACACTGCTATAAAAGGGTATGTGAGATAGGCATTGCCCTTTCAGATTGTAGGGCGTGGACTATGCTGGTATGCTGTTGACAGTGTTCTGTGAGTGTGAAGGTTAGTACATCTCCCATGCTTCATGCTGTGTTGTAGATTCAGGTTGCTGCATTTCTCTTGCCTGTTCCCTGTAGTGAGTGTGTATGCATACTGACACCTACAACTATATGTCATATGTATTGCTATATAAATATATATATATATCTGTGTACATATACATACTTTCATATATGTACATTAGCTGACATTATTGGGTACAAGCTAACAATTAGCAGGGCTGTTTCTGTTAACACTACACTAGTATGGGAAAATCCAGTAATTGGGACTATAAAAGTCTGCCTGACATGCTTTAGTTAGTAGTCATACTATATTGCCTTTATCTTCATTCCTACTATTACATGTTCCACTTATTTAGCACTATATTCCTGTATGAGAGTCATGGCTTAGTGGTAGGTCATACAGACTAGTGTTACAATGGTCTTGGGGTAGGGCCTACTAGTATGCTTATATTCTGCTTGGAATTGAGTATAGGGCCTATCAATCAAAGTGCTGGAGGCACCTTTAAGCAGTTAAAGGGGTTAGTAGGTCTCACAGGAGCCAGGCTGTGTTGCAGATTCTGGTTGCTGCATTTATCTTCACTGTTTCCTGTAGTGAGTGTGTATGGATACTGACACCTACAACTATATTTCATATGTATTAATATATATTTATATATCTGTATGTGTAGATATACATACCTTCATATATGTACATTACCTTACTTTATTATGTACAAGCTAACAAGTAGCAGGGCTGTTTCTGTTAACACTGAACTAGTATGGGAATCCAGTAATTTGGCCATTGAAACTCTACCTGACATGCTTTGGATAGTACACCTCCTATATTGCCTTTATACTGATTCCTACTATTATATGTTATATTTATTTTAGCACTATGTTTTTGTAAGGCAAGCATGGCTTAGTGGTAAGTCATACAGACTAATGTTACCAAGGTCCTGGGTTTGAGACTGACAGTGAGAATTTATTTTTCTTTGCAAACTTTCAAACTGAGTACAGGACCTGTCAATCAAAGTGCCATAAAGGCACTTTTAAGCACTTTAAACCAGGTCTGCGCTCGTTTACGCGGAGCTCACGCATGCGCACTGGCGGTGAGCTCCGCTAACACAAGCGCACACCCGCGCTAATTTCTTTGAAAGAAAAGAAAAAGGGGTGACAGGAAAGTGGTGAAAAGGGGTCACAAAGAGGGTAAGACAGTAGGGAAACAAGCGTGGGATTTGCAGGAGGGATGTAGGTAAGGCCCATAGATGCCCATGTCTTTGGCAGCAACAGCTGTGCATTTCCATGTATTTTGGTGAGACATTGGAAACCTTTCACCCCTGAAAGAAGTGTCAGGACAACATTAATATTTGTTGTAGAGCCAATTGTAATTAACTGTTTCAATGTCAAGCAGACATGTGTGCGACATGGACAGCTATGTATGGGGCGTAATTTTTTTGTGGGTACAGAGTGCCCTTCTTTTTTTTTCAGGTGAGAGTGGTATGTCAGGTGAAGGAAGTCGGTATAGCTGGGGAGGTAGGTTGGGTAGGTTAACAGACAAGACAGACAAGACGCATACAGGGGCGGTGTATGACACACGTGGGGGGGTTACACAATTGACGGGGACGGAGGTTGGGATATCCGAGATGCATGAGCCCACAGATAGCAACAGTGGAACTGATATCCCCACCCATAGGCAGTTGCCACTGTTCCTTCACAGCCCAGGACGGGGCTGTGCTGGGGGCTGTGTAGGCGGGGCAACAGCTGGGGCCGTTAGCTGTGCCACACGAGCCTCAAGCTGGTGTAGGGGCCCAAGAATGGAGTCTTGGATCTCCCTTCGCACCACAGACCGGACACCTTGGAGGGTGAGTGGACGAACCCCTCCGGACACACTTGCAGAGGGGGGATCGGCCCCATCCCCTGCAGTGCTTCCACCCGAAGGTGGCACAGGGCCACCGGAGGGGGTCCGGCCTGGGCACTAGTGCCAGGTGCAGGCGCCAGCTGAGGTGGGAGAGGTGGGTCCGCTGGGACCTGCCTTTCCAAGCGTTCTAGGTTTGTGAGTTGTTATGTTAGTTTGGGTTAGTGGCATTTTATTCCATTCAGATTAGTTGTAACAGCATGCATTGGTATTCCCATCAAACAAACACCCAGATATTAACACCATTGAACAAGGGGCATATCAATATCACATGCATTATTTGAACAGAAATACACAGTCAAACAACATGCAGGGTTGATTAATGGCAACAGGCCATCAAATTTGCAGGTATGAACAGGGCACATGCACGAACAGACATGCATATATTTTTGAACGGACAAATGTCCATGATTAATGAAATGTTCACATACCATTATTTAGTGGGTATTGTTATATGGAATTATAGGGTTGGGTGGAGATAGAAAGTGATGACACATTCATATGTTACACATTGATTTACATTTGTAATAGGTACACAATTAAGTTGAAGCTGATGTTTCAAAATAATTTTTATTTGACTATCATGCTAGACCTGTTACAAATACATCACTATCCTACTTATTTTGAATTTGATCAGATACATCATCCTGCTACACTTTGATGACAGGACAGGGGACAACTATGGCTGTTTAGTCTGTCAAATAATCATTCATTCTATCTGCAAATTGTTTACTGTGATCACCATATACAGAATTTGACCTAGACATTCCAGATTCTGACACACTCAAATCAGTTTGGGATATTAAGTTGTACTTCCCACATGCATTTAGTTCTGTAGAAACACACTGGGGCTAATATATTCAGGGGTTATTACTACTTTATTTATTCATACATGACCCTTTCTGTCACTCTCACACATCCTGCAACTTCACAGTTCAGGTTGCTACTTCTAGGCTTTGTTCACATGTTAGACTGGTGGTGATTCAAACACTTTCCAACAGCCTCACTTCTGTCATGATTCAGCATTTCAACAGGGGATACATCTCACATGTGACTACCTCAGATTCTGAAGCTGTACTCTTGAGACTACTGCAGGTTACACTATTTTAATTAATGGTGGGACATCTGTATTACAGCACTGTTTAATTCTATCAATTATATTTCCAGTTACACTTGCATACTGATGAACTTGTTGCAGCCATACCTGCAGACTTTCAAATCTTGCTTGCACATTATATTACTTTTAATCAATACACTGCAGTGTTCTGATACATGCTACAGTATAATATTTATTTACAAGTACTAGGTGGGGTTACTAACCTGCATGGTGGCGCAGCTGCACCAGCCTACGGCCATGCATCTCACGGTTCATAGAGCGGACACCTGCAGCTGTAATACAAAAGAAGTAATATTGGACTACACATCTCCATAGTATCAGCCAGTTGAAATCCTTACATACATAAGTAAAATGTAACTTACTCAGTAGTGGGACGTTGGGCATATCCCGGGCCTCCTGGATCCATTCGGTCAACTGGTCTTGCTTGCATTGCTTCAGGTCCGCATGGTGGTGACGGACCTGCTCACCAGTGCGTGGAATGCCAGTAGCACTGGTCAGATCATGAGCCAACTGGTCCCATGCCTCTGCCCTGTACGCTCCCCATGAGATCTGGCCCTGCATGAGTTGGGCCTCGTGATGATGGACAAGGAGCCAGACCATGTATCTGGACTCCTCAACGCCCCAATGCTGTGCTCGAAAGCAACGTCCCTCACCTACTCCACTCATTCTGACTGCAGGTCTGTTCTACAATCGTTTCTGCTGTGTATTCCCGCCTATGGGGCTTATATATGCCTCTTTTCCGGCACATTTCTCTGATTGGCCATTTTGGAATTGTATCTACTTCACTGAAAATGCTTTATCATGCTCCATTCTGGATTTTATCACATATATATGCTATTTCTGCATTTCTAGGTACTGCTGTCATGGTTTAGTACCTTGACTCTAGTGCATGGTATCCTGGGTTCAAATCTGGCAACTGATTTTTGATTTTCCTTACAGAACTGAGTTGAGGACCTGTCAATCAAACATGCCAAAAGCACTTTTAAGCACTTAAAACCAGGTCTGCGCTCGTTTGCGCGGAGCTAAAGCATGCGCACTGGCAGTTAGCTTGTGGGAGCGGCGCGCAAACGGTGTGCGCTGGGATAAATCTTAATTGGCTAGTGACACACATGTTCAGCTAAACACAGCTAGTTGCAAACAGTTTCAGCCTATTAAACCGGTGCTTAGCAACGGGCATGCAGTTTGCAGCTTGTTAAACAGTACTCAGCTACGGGCAGTCTGTCTCACAGCAGCTTAGCTATCAGAACATTTCTGACTATTTTTATTATTGTGTTACTTCAAAATATATGCTCCATTTCATTCCATTTTACAAAAGGGAATACATTTACATTTGTACAATACTGTCAGGGGGCTTTTTAGTGCTTATTTACAAAAAAAAAAAAAAGGTTGCTGTGGGGGCTCAAACCCTGCCTGCCTACTTTTAGGCCGGCAACTCTACCGCTAAGCTATTACTTCTTGGCTTACTCTGCATATTTAGTTCTTATATCCTTTTCCATTGACTGCTAACTGTGATTGCGCTAGTAGCACACCCGCGCACATGAGCGCACACAGTAGCAAACATTTACGGGGTTTTAAAAAAAAAAAAAAAGGTTTTAATTTAATTTTATAACATCTCTTCACTTTATACACTGATGGTCAGTCGGGGCATGTGTTGTGTAGTGTGTTTATTCACATTTCCATGGCCTCTCTCATGGCTGTTTACTTTCAGCCATTATAGTCTTCCGGGGGCGTGTCCGCTTGCAGGGCTTAGCCTACAGACACACCCCCTACTCTCTTACACGGACCGTGTAAGAGTTACTAGTGTGATTCAGCATGCCTCATGCACCTCATGCATATGCATGACATGCTGACATCACACCGTTTAACTGCAGCCTCCGTGTAAGAGTTATAACTCTTACACGGAGGCTTCGTGAATCTGGCCCATAAACATTTCAAAGGGAAATGCTCTCATTAACTTTTTTAAATAAAAAGATCTTTGAACATGAAATATATGTGTACAATTCTCATACAATATATATATATTTATCAAACATGAAAGCTGAAGTAGACATTCTACTAAAAAACTTTAAAACAGTATGTCTATATTCAAAATGTATTAAAAATATATATAAACTAAATTAATCATGTTAAAAACTGATGTTTAAAATGTACATGAAATAAGAAATTTTCTAAAACACATATGTGGAGTGTTATATACTACTCACACAAAACAAAAAGTGAATGTTCATAAACTGAGTCACTAGAAGGCTAAATTGTATAATATAAGTGAGGAAGATGATAGTAGGGGAAAAAAGGAAAAAGAATAATTAATTATCCTATACTATCCATTTATTTAACATTTCTTCTTTGCCTCAATTTAGGTCTAATTGAGGCTCTCTCATTTAAACCAGAGCCTTTATCAGCTTTCAGCATCATTATCCATTCTGTTTCTTTCCCTTCAGTATATGTTTTAATGTCACTACCTCTGGGGTTAGGATATATCACTTCCAATACTTTAAAAGAAAATTTATGTTGTGTATTTGTCATAGTAATGTGCTTGGCCAAAGCATTATGTGCAGTACCCTTTTTCATGTGATAAATATGCTCCCTCATTCGGTCCCTGAGGGGGCGGTTGGTTTTGCCAACATAGAATGAGGTGCAAAGTTGACATTTGGCTACATAAACAACATGTGATGTCATACAATCAGCTGTGACAGAGGTATGATAATGTTTTCGGGTATCTGGATGAAGGAAGCCAGGTGCACTATCTATATAGCAACAAAAGTTGCAATGTCCGCATGGTTTCGTATAGCCATCTCTCATACTGGTATGACTATTAGTAGTGTAACAAAGCCTCCTTTTCAGATTGTTCTTATTCCTATATAGAAATCTTGGTTGATCTCCGACTATATTTTTAATGTCATCATCTACATGCAATATTTCCCAATGTTTACCAATTAGTTCTCTGAGTTCAAGATAATCAGATGAAAAGTAAGTGGGAAACTTTGGGCCTTGTATACCATCAGTGTTAGCAACTAAAAAAGAGGTTAAATCATGTGGTCCAAAATATGGTAGTCCTGTGGTAGATCTTAATTCCGATGCATCACTGAGATGTCTATTGATCTCTTTGTTACTATAGCCTCTAGAAAAGAGTCTATTTCTTAAGTCATTCAACTCTATTTCAAACCCAGATTCTGTAGGATTAAGCCTGGAGGCTCTGATGGCTTGGCCTCTCATAATGTTCTTAAAGACTTGGGGAGGATGCATACTTGATCTGAGTAGGAGATTGTTGCTGTAACAACTTTTTCGATAGACCCCTGTGTTAATAATGTTATTATCAATCCTCTCTATATACATATCAAGGAATTCTATTCTGTATTGTGAATATTTCATAGTAAATTTGAGACAGGTGGTGAGGTCGTTCATAATAGTGTGCATTAACTCTAGTTGTTCCAAGGTACCTCTCCACAGAATAAATAAGTCATCGACGAAACGTCGATAAAAAATCACATGCTGTTCAAATAATTCTTCTTTAAACAGAATATGTTCTTCCCAATAAGCCAGGTACATGTTGGCGTAGCTATTGGCACATGGTGTGCCCATAGCTACGCCATCCTTCTGTCTATAAATGCTATCTTCAAACTTAAATAAATTATGTTCCAAGACTAACTCAAGGAAACAAGTTATTAAGTCAATCTTCATGAGCATATAGTTACTATGTTCCTTGAGATAATCAGTTACATATGATAAGCCTGAATTATTTGGTATAACTGTAAATAAAGATTGAATGTCAAAAGTGACAAAGAAATATTCAAATGTAATAGTCCTGTCTTTAGTACAATCATATAAGTCAAGGAGAAACTGTTTAGAATCTTTTAAAACAATACTGTTCAGGTTTAACACATGTCTGAGATGCTTTTCAACATAAACAGACAAGTGCTCAGTCACCCATCCTCGACCTGAGACTATCGGTCTCATGGGTGGGTGAACTGAGCTCTTGTGTATTTTCGGAAGGCCATGTACAGTTGGTATCATAGGGTGAGGGATGACAAGATACTCATATAACTCCTTATCTATTAACTGGCCCATGAATATATCATATATCGTATCATGTATATATCTAATCGTTGATTCAATGTCCTGTAGTGTAGTTCGTACATAAAAATCATCACTTAACATAGACATCATCCATTCGGTATAATCAGAAGTGTCCATGACGACTACCTTCCCACCTTTGTCTGCGGGCCTAATAGTGATATTTGGATTATTTTGTAACCTCTTAAGGCTAGCCCTTTCTCTGTATGTAAGATTGTCCCTTTTAAAATCTTGCTTATTTATTCTTCTACTCTCATAATAGCTATATAGCTCTTCCTCAGTCAGTCTCATGTACGCCTCTACTAAGGGATGATTAGTGGGTGTAAAATCACTAAGATTTTTAAATTTAAACTCAGTATCTCTCTGGGTAGTGTCTTTGAACATATATTTCAGCATTACACTTCTACAGAATAGCTTGAGATCTAAAACAGTTTCTGTCAACTGGCTCTGGCATCTGGGAATAAAATTTAACCCTTTATTTAATAATCGATATTCATCTTCAGTTAGAATAGAGTGAGAGATGTTATGGACTAACGTTTGCCCGTCCACATTTTCCTCAGCATCTTCTGAGGTGTGTATTCCTCCGACAGCTTCCTCTTCTGTCTGCCCCTGCTCATGGATCGAGAACGATATATATTTTTCTCTGTTCTGACTGGCAGGGGAAAAGACAACTGTGGAAGTGTACTGGGGGTGGGGGCTGAGTGTGTAGGAGTAATTTTTGGTCTCACTACAGGTCCATTATCTAGGAGTGAAGATTTGGGTTTCTCTTGTTGTTGCTTTGATGTATCATTAATTACACTCACATCTGGGTACAAATTAGTATTAGCATTGGTAGCAGTGTGTACTAAATGTATAACATCCGTAGAATCATTATCAAAATCAGAAGGTACAGCATTACTACTTCTATCAGTGTTAGAAGTAGATACAGCATTACTAAATCTGTCAGTATTAACAGGTTGTTGCACATTAGATATATCAGTGTTACAAACATTTACATCAGTTCTTAAAGCATCTCCAATTTCTAAGGCATTAATACTGGGTGTAACGGTCCTAGCAGTATTGTCATGCTGCATCCTGCTACCAGTATTATCGTTCAAAGTCCTATTTGTATCGTTTGAGTTAAACCTAGGCCACACAAAGATATGTCCGTTTTTAAAAAAAATTTCTTATTTCATGTACATTTTAAACATCAGTTTTTAACATGATTAATTTAGTTTATATATATTTTTAATACATTTTGAATATAGACATACTGTTTTAAAGTTTTTTAGTAGAATGTCTACTTCAGCTTTCATGTTTGATAAATATATATATATATATATTGTATGAGAATTGTACACATATATTTTATGTTCAAAGATCTTTTTATTTAAAAAAGTTAATGAGAGCATTTCCCTTTGAAATGTTAATGAGTTTTATATAGCTTGCTCAATTGTTGACTAATTCTCATAGTATTTAAGGCGATGTGTATTTTGTCTAATTGTCTTAGATCTGATGAAGCAGTAATGCGAAAGCGCTTATCTGATTTTTTGTTTTTGGAATAAACAGTGGCTTTATTTTTATTTACTTGTCTCATAGTGTTCTGTTGGACTACTTCTTTGGAATAACAGTGCCTGCTAACGCTTGGGTCTTGTTGTTTGTTTTACTGGACTATTTCAAAAAGGTCTACATACAAATTGATATCATCTTGTAGCACACCTTTAGTGACTGAAAATTCACTAATCATGGCTATCCCTTCCTCCTGGGGGATAACTGAAAATAAGTCCTTAACATCAATAGTAAGAAAGTATGCTTGCTAATCATAGTCAACCATATTCATTAATAAAAAAAATGGCAAGAGTCCTTACAAATCTGAATTTCCTGCTGCATATACACCTTTAACTTATTATATAGACGTTTGGCGCATGCAAAAGTAATGGAATCATAGCCATCTACAATAGGCCTCATAGGTAGATTTTTTTATGTCCTTATGAATTTTAGGGGCACCAAAAATGGTTGGGGTAGTAGGAGAATTCATTATTAAATAATTGTAAATATCCAAAGTAATTCTGTACTCTAAAAACATATCTTGAAGTAATAAGCCAACCTTTCGATAAGCAATGTTTACCTGATCAATGGAGACTTTTTCATAAGTATCCATCTCCAAAATCTCATTCATCCTGGTATTATAATCATACACATCCATTACCACCAATCCACCCCCTTTATCTAATATTCTGTTGCTCTAAAAGTGCTAAAACATCCCTTTCAGCACTGGTTAAATTATCCTTTAAAGGTTTCCTGTTATGGGCTAATAACCTATACCTGAAGTCAAGCTCACATAACTTCTCAAATAGCAACAGTGTGGGGTGTAGTGGTGGACTAAATGTGCTTGATATATGTAAATTATTGCTGTCAACCACCATACTATTCATAAAAATCTGCTTAAAATTTGACTTTCGTAAAAACAATTTCAAGTTAACAATGGTGGTTGCAATGTTGGCTCTTTTCACATGTACATAATTAAGTCCTTTGTCCAAAAGGTCTGCTATTTCAACATCAATGAGAGTCTGTGAAAAATTATAAATGTTAAACTCACCAGTGCTCCTGGTAACTATAACTGGTTGCACATTGTCAGGTTGCTGTTGTTGTGCCTGAATCATGGGCATATTGTTTATGTTATAATAAATCAATTCTTCCTCTGTCAGTAATTGTTCCTCCCCCGACACACTCTGTTTTGTGGGAACCCGCTTTTTGATTCATCTGGATGGTGTATAAAAATCCTGTTGGTTATTATTAACTGCACCAGCTGGCCCTTGGTTATTTTGCTGTTGTCTAATACATTCTGACCTTCGCAGCTCAGGGAACTGCTGATGGTCACGAATATTAATAGAGCCAGTATCATCCTTGTTGCTTTCAACATTAACTTCATTTATAATGTACCCAACATTATTCTGTTCAGGGATATTATCAGCATCAGTTCTTGATAACTGCCCACCTGTCCATTGCTGCCCCTTACGTGGTTTAAGGCAGCATTGCCTTTTTTATAATTCACCTTGTCCCTACTAAACTTTCTAATTTTATTATCTTTCAGGCCAAGAAGATTGTGCTCAATGCTGGAATATGTCCATTGATGCTGATAGCGATATCTCTCATAATCCTCATGCTGTTTAATAGAGGCTTTGAGTGTATCTAGTTCAACAGCCAGTGATGCAATGTCTTTATTGTTATATTTAATGAGCACCTCAAGAAATTCACACCGGCTTCTCCCGGTTAGGGGTCACCACAGCAGAACTCCGGTCCGCTAATGATTGGCAGTAGATTTTTTACGTGCCGGGTTGCCAGCTCTGATGCACAGCCTTCAACGAAGGTACACCCATTCATGCATGTCTCCACACAGAAGACGCTTTAGCTGAGAATCGAACAGGGCAGCGTCTTACTGTGAGGCAACAACGCTACCGCAGCACTACCACCGCAGTCTCACACCCATGTTTATTAAAAAGATTAATTAACTCCAAATGCAAGGGGGGAAATCTCCACCAGCCCAGTGGGGTAATGCCATAATCTTAACCCCTTTAGTATAACTTTATGCTTCAAGCATTCTCCCAAGTAGGCATTTGTGACACTGCCAGCCCAACTATCTGTAATTTTGTAAATAATTTTATGACATTTGTGAATATTGATATGATTTATACAGAACTAAAGGTAATTAGTAGGTTTAAAATGCAAAATGTTTGATTGCTTTATGACTTCTTAGCAGCTGTACATCTGAGAGATATGCATTTTTAACACAGACGTTAAAATTCTGTTAGTATCTGTTTAGCCTGGGAACTGAAGTCAGGTGACAAAGAGTGATGTCATCCAAGCTAACCCAGCAGTAATGTTTATTAGAGACAGTGCATTTTGTATCTTGTCTTGGACCTAGAAACATCCACTCAGCACTTCTGCCTGCATGTTGTCTGTAAGTAAGACTTAGGGCAATAGTATCTCTTTTAGATATAGATAGGAATATAGTAACAATTAGTTTAGATGTTTTCTGTATTTATTTAAGATTGGATACTACTGCAGCCAAATCTATTGCTTCTTATGATCTAATGTTTCTGTCAGTCTCTATTATGTTATGTATTAACTACTGCTGATTCTGTTTTTGTAATATACTGTATTATATTTGCATGTATTGCTGATATCTTTCTATGTATGTATTTTGGAGCTTTTTTCCCCAGGCCTCCATTGACAAAAGGCTCATCTTGGTCCAATAGACTTTCCCAGTTAACAAACTGCAAATAAATAAATAGATGTTTTCTGTATTTATATAAGACTGTCCTGCAATGTTGTTTTAAAATATCTACTGTGATTTTTAACTCTGAAGTAACTGTGTTTGTTTATTGGGTATTGTTTCGTTCTTTTATTATTTATCATTAAATATATTTAAACCTATCTCTGTGGCTGATATTTATGAGATATATTTAAGCTTTTAGAGTACTTTCAAATGTATTTGGTGACACTGTACCGGCCACTCCTAAATAACCTTGCTCTTGATCAAAACTACCATTTGGATTTATAGTAATATCACACAGTAAGTTTTGACACCCTTTGCTAAGGATCTTAAAGTAGCTGATAAAGAGCTGGCTGGTGGCAGTGATAACTACCTTATAGTCTGGGCAAAAGGGGACATAGCTAGTAAACTGTGCCAGCCTTTCCCATGTGTGTGTGTGTGTGTGTGTGTGTGTATGTGTGTGTGTGTGTGTGTGTGTGTGTGTGTGTGTGTGTGTGTGTGTGTGTGTGTGTATATCAATCAAATTTTAAAGTGTCTGTGTATCAGCTGCTTGGGCAGGGACACAAAGCACTGGTTGGACAGAGAGGGTGCTGAAGCTCTTAGCTTGGTCACTCAGCTGAGATCTCAATCCTATAGGTGTGCCAGTGGGGAGTGTTATTGGGGATCTGGAGAGAGAGAGAGGGAGAAATGAGCCCCAGACTGACTGTGATCTCTGTGTGTGCTCTTAAGGGAAATTGTGCTTTACTGTGTGTGTACTTGTCATCCTCCCATTGTGTACATCCCTCACTATTACCAGTGGTGAGGACTGAGGCTCCTTGATTACTGGGCCAGTGCAGGGACATCACAGCATTTTCTAACTGCTTTTTCTTAAAATTATATAGTTTATTATCAAATAAAGTCAGTTTATCATGTAAAGCGTTATTATTGAGCTGTATGTTAGAAACTTTGCAAGAGAAACTAATACCTCCATCTAGCCATTCTCTAAATGCTGGTGCTTGCCAAGCATGCCCTGGATTAAAACCAGAACCAGCTGCACTGGCCAAGCATGTCATGTCCTATGAGGGCCACAATTTTAAGTATTTAATAATTAAGCAGGTTGCTATGAGTCCAAGTGGTGGCCCATGGATGTTACATTTAGAACAATAAAGACAAGGGAGATCCAATTGTGTTGTTTGATCATGAATGATATAATAATTATAGGAAAAACATGTTATCAAATCATGAGTTTTACGTGAAGGTGCACAAAAAAAGTGTAGATTTTATGATACATAATATCACCTGTACACTTAGAAATTTATTAAGGGATGGTGGTATAGATAAGTCACTATTTCATTATTTTATTGTTCTAAACCCTTTAACACCTGTTATTCAAGGTCTTCTGAAACTACATAAACACCCTATTTGCCTCCCCTTTTCGTCCGATTGTAGCCAGACGCAACTGGTGTACCAAACCGATTTCTATATATATAGAGATGGTACTAAGACCTGTTTTGAATGTCTCTGTACATATTCTAAAAGATACAAAACATATTTTAAATGATTTATTTTATTTTATGAAAACAGTTCCAGTTGAATTAATATGCCGTTGATAACGTTAGATGTAATTTCCCTATTCACAGTCATCCCTAATGATGTGGGTATTACTAGTATTGAGCAATATCTCTGAACATCTACAAAATTTAGCCATGATAAAATTCAATTAATATGTACATTATTAAGTTGTGTTCTAGAGAATAATGTGTTTGTCTTTGGAGACACTTGTTATTGGCAGAAGCATGACGTAGCTATGGGCGGATCTTCTGCCAATAGCTACGCCAATGCTGTCATGGCTGTTTGGGAACAAAAGTGTATATTGGAAGGGCCTTATAGTGAATATATATGTTTTTTATTGAATGTTTGTGGATGATGTCTTCCTGCTATGGAAAGGAACCATAAAAAAATGTTATGAGTTCAAGGATTATATTGATGGAACTACATCATATTTATGGTTTCCTTCAGAAGTATCTAGAGATAGTATTAATTACTTGGATGTGAAGGTTATGTTGGATAGAGCAGGCACTATTTCTACACAGTTATATAGGAAACCATGCCATTGTAACCACCTTTTATTTAGAGAAAGCATGCATCCACCATATGAGTTTAAGAATGTAGTTAGAAGTCATATTTCATATAAGTCATAGAAGGTTATGTGTACATGATGAAGATTTTATAGACCAAACCGATGAGTTAACCAAGGCCTTTTCTGATAGGGGTTATGATAAAAATGAAGTTAATGAAAATATTAAAGTAGTTAATGGTTTAAGAATGAATAAGTCTAAACCATATTTCTCTGAGAAGTTTTGCATCAACATTAATAATGACATTTTAGTAAGAGAAAGGAAGTTAAAAGTCCCCATGTTTTACTCGAATGATGTCAGACTATATAGGGATGTCATTAAGAAACACTAGAATATCCTAATGACTGATGAAGAAATTAAGAGAATAGTAGATCCCAATCCAGGATTTATTTATAAGAATATGAAACCTTTAAAGAGGCAACTGTGTTACCCTAAAAATAAGATAAGTGATTATAATTTTAAAGGGACTTTACCATGTAGTCAATGTGTAGTATTTAAGTATATAGACAACAGTAGTACTTTTATGCTCCCAGATCATGGTAGAACCTATAAGTTTAATGTTTATGCAACATGTGATTCTGTTCACATTGTTTATTTAGCATACCATACAGTGTACTCAAAATGTTATATAGGGAAGACAGATCAAGCACTGAAAAATAGAATAAAGGAACACTATTAATCATATCAGCAAAAAAAGTAATGTTAATGCAATTTCTAAACATGTTCAGGAAACAGATGATACACACGTTTTCATGTTCATGGCTATAGGTAGAATTTTTGAAAATATCAGAGGGGTGACATTAGAAATTTAACAGAACAACTGGAAACCAAATGGATTATTAGATTAAGGGGCTGTGACGACTGTGCCCTGGCCCAGCAATCGAGGAGCCTCAATCCTCACCACTACCACCAGGGAGGTCGTCTCATAGAAGAGGAAAGGATAACTAATACAGTAAAGTACAATTTCCCTTAAGTGCACGCAGAGATCACAGTCAGTCTGGGGCTGGTTACTCCCTTGCTTCCCAGGTCCCCAATAGGACTCCCCACTGGCACAGCTATACGGTCCAGAACTCAGCCTAGCAGGCAAGCTAACCTCCAGTACCCTCTCTGTCCAACCAGTGTTTCATGTCCCTGCCCAGGTAGCTGACACACACCCACACTTTGACATAAATATTTCTACAACTTCACAGACACTCCTGGGAAAGGCTGACACAGATTCTCTAGCTGTGCCCCTTTACCCAGACTATATGGTAGTAATTACTGCCACCACCAGCTTAATAATTATCAGCTACCCAAAGGCCCTTAAAAGGGTGTCCAATTATTACTGGGCAATATTATTATCCAATTGGTAATGTGACTATTCAGTCTAAGGCTTATTAGAGAGGCTTATTACAATAAACTCTATAAATATGCAATGAACTCTAGAGCTTACTTATCCCTACACAAACCAACCACAGGTAAAGGTTTTTAAAATATTTAATAATAAATAATTAAAACACAAGACAATACTACTACACCACATAGATATCTAAGAGTTCAGAGATCACACAGAAACTTAGGACAGGTCTGATGTCAAAGAAAAACAATTAATCTAACTTTCTAATCTTTAGCTATTCTTAAGAGAAAACACAGTGCTACAATCCTACTTACATACATACAGAGCAAAAGCAGTGCTGGGGTTGATGGTCCAAGACAAAATTCTTACAGTCTCTCTCTAAACAATACTTTTTAAACTCACTAACCAACAGATCTGCTAAGGCCCTCCCAGATTACATCATTTTGACACTTAGATTTTCCCAGTATACACATTACATCATTTGGACACTTAGTCTGGAGTTCCCAGGCCAACAAACTGCATTATTTAGCAATCTAACACCAGCTCAGGAAACTACAATAATAAAAGATATTTCACATGTACATGCTAGCAATTATTCTTTAAGTTAAAACAATAGAAAGAATGTGTTCAGCCAGCTGGTTCGGCACCACCATTTAGATAATTGTAACTTCAAAGAACATTTGAAATGCTTGGCTTGGTTTTCTTTACAGCAGATGGCAATGTTGCAACAATCTTGAAGTTCACATTTTACAGTGTTTTCTTTCATTTAAGAACACAAGCCCGTATTTTACATTTATTTATACAAAGGATAGAATTATGTATCAAATTCTATTTGACTAGGCTGGCAGCCTTTGCCCATCTTTCCCCAATCTTCACATCTCTTCCACCCTGGAGAACTCAAGCTAGTTTTTCAAGTGAACCTTGAGAAACGCCGCTTGAGAGGGTTAGGTCTATCTAATGATACCTCACCCCATTCCCTGTCTTGAGAGCCCATTTGCATTGGCATTTCTAATCCCACTGCAGTGCTGCACTGACATATCATATGCTTGCAACCCCAGGCTCCATCTTAGCAACTTGGCATTTTGCTGACTGGCTCTGTTTAACCATATTAGAGGGTCGTGATCTGTCATTACAGTGAATTTTCTTCCATACAGATAAGGATGAAATTTTTCAGTGCCCTCACTATTGCTAGACATTCCTTTTCTACAGCTGCATAGCATTCCTCCCTGGGTTGGAGTGTACGACTGAGATAAACCACTGGGTGTGCTTCTTCATCTGAAGAAATCTGGCTAAGCACAGCCCCCACCCCATGGTTCAAAGCATCCACCTGCACAACAAATTATTTTCTGTAATCTGGACTGGCTAACACAGGGGGTCCTCCCAAAGCTTCTTTAAGCTTCTGGAATGCCTGCTCACATGCTGGGGTCCACACTAGCTTATCTGGCCTGTTCTTCCTTGTCAGGTCTGTGAGGGGAGCAGCTATGGTACTATAACTGGGGACGAACTTTCTGTAGTACCCTGCTGTCCCTAAAAATTCCCTCACTTGCTTTTTGGTAGCAGGTGCAGGCCATGCCTGAATAGCTTCCATTTTGGCAGGTTCTGGCCTTATCTTATTACATCCCAATCTATGTCCTAGGTAGGAGACCTCTGCCATACCCACCTGACATTTGCTCAGCTTAATGGTCAACTCTGCCCTCTGTAGCCTGCCCAGCATCTCCCTGACATGCTGAAGGTACTCTGGCCAGGAATGGCTGTAGGTGGCAATATCATCTAGGTAAGCAAGGGCAAAACCTCCTGCTCCTACTAGGATATTATCCACCAGCCTCTGGAAAGTTACTGGGGCATTCTTCATCCCAAAGGGCATCTTTGTGAACTTCATACAAGCCGTAAAGAGTCACAAAGGCTGACTTCTCTCTAGCACTGGGAGTCAAGGGCACCTGCCAGTAACCATTGGGAAGATCAATGGTTGTAAGATACTTAACCCCACCCAGCTGCTCTAGGGCCTCATCTGTCCTAGGCATGGGGTAAGCATCTGACTCTGTGTGACTATTTAATTTCCTGTAATCCACACAGAACCTGGTGCTGCCATCCTTCTTTGGCACCAACACTACCAGCGAGGCCCAGGGACTGTTGGAATCTTGAATCACCCCTAGTTCCATCTCCTGTAACTCCTCCCTCAGAGTCTGTCTGACTCTCTCAGGCACCCTATAAGGGGCCTGCCTAATAGGCCTTTGGGGCCCTGTATCCAGCTGGTGCTGCACCAGGTGGCTGCTCCCTGGTTTCCCCAAATTCCTGCAACACTGCTTAGATTTCTCAAACCTGGGTAGGAGATAGCTGCTGGGACATTGCTACCCCTTCCACTGAGGAGTCAGTCCAAGCCTCACTGAGGAGATCAGTCCCCAGATCTCCTTCAGACTCCTCCTGAAATCCACTGAAAACCCTCAGCACAAGGGCCTCCCTATTATGGAAATATTTAATCATGTTAACATGGTACAGTTTGTGCCCCTGCCATCTGCCTAGCACTTTCACCATGTAATTAACATCACTTACCTTTCTTACCACCTTGTAGGGTCCCTCCCAAGCTGCTTGCAGCTTGTTGTGTCTGACAGGAATGAGAACCATTACCTGCTGCCCCACAGCATATTCTCTAGCTCAAGCATTCCTGTCATACCACTCCTTTTTCTGTTGTTGGACTTCTGCCAGGTTCTCTTGGGCCAAGCCCATGCGTTCCCTGAGTTTTGTCCTGAGGTTTAGGACATATGCCACAACAGACTCCTTGTGAGACTCACACTCACCTTCCCACTCATCTCAAATTAAATCTAGAGGTCCCCTCACCCTATGCCCATACAGAAACTCAAAGGGTGAAAAACCCATGGATTCCTGGGAAACCTCTATGTAAGCAAACAACAGATGGGGCAAATATTTGTCCCACTCCCTCTTAAACTGATCTGCAAATGCCCATAGCATGGACTTGATTGTAGAGTTTAACCTCTCAACAAGACCATTAGTCTGGGGATGGTAGGGGGTGGTATTCATGTGCTTCACCCCACAGGACTTCCACAGACAAGCCAGCAGGTCTGACATGAAATTGGCACCTCGGTCAGTCAGTATTTCTTTTGGGAAAACTACCCTGCTGAAAATCTCTAACAAAGCATTTGCCACCTTCTCTGCCTCAATGGAGGACAAAGCCACTGCCTCGGAGTATTGTGTAGCATATTCCACTACCACTAGGATATACTTTTTCCCTTTTGAACTTGGGGTACTCAGAGGACCCACAATATCCATAGCTACCCTCTGAAATGGCTCCTTAATCACAGGTAAAGGCATCAAAGGAGCTCTCACCTTGTCTCCTGCCTTGCCTACCTTTTGGCACTGCTCATAGGTCCTGCAGTACCCTGTTACATCTCTGGAAATTCCAGGCCAATAAAAGTTCTGCATAATACACCTCTTTGTATATTTTATGCCCATATGACCTGCAAAGGGAATATCATGGGCTATGGCTAGAAGCGACAGGCTCTAGGCACTACCAACTGCTGTACCCTCTCACCTTCTAGCCCTCCCTGAGGGGTCCACTCTCTGTATAGTAACCCTTTGTTTCAATATACAGATTCCCCCTTCCCTTGAGAATCAGGTGCCTCCCTAGCTACCTGCCGCAGGCCTTGCAATATAGGGTCTGAGAGCTGAGCCTGTCTCAACTCCCTCCTGGTAACCCATCCCAGCTCTCCTTCCACAGGAAGTTTGGCATCCTCTGACAGTGGTGCCTCACTGTCAGCCTTGGCTACTATTATTCACCTCTACCTTTGCAGTTACCCTGTCCAAGGGAACATCAGTACCCACAAGCAGCTGTGGCTCACCTTCAGTATCACTGCTACAGAGTAGCTCACTCCCTGAAGTACCCACCTCACCAGTCCTGGCTGCAAGTATGCAGTCTGTCTGGGTCTCTCCCAGGCTACCAGACCCACATGCTTGTCTCCTAGCCTCACGGTGTGTAACTGAATAAGTACATAGTACTGCCTCATCCAAATCCTTCCCTCTCAGGACATCTGCAGGATGATAGTTCCGTACCCCTGTTGTCTCAAGACAACCTACTGTTGGCATTTTGTCTTTAACACTTACTGGCTCCCTCACCTTTGGTTCCCCACCTTGCCTCCATTGACACCTGCATGCTGCAAGGCCCCACTGGGTGCATTCAAAACATTTAACCCTAGCTTCTGGATGTGTACCTGGACTAGTGGCTTCCCCTGCTACTGGCAGATTCTGTTGGGTTAGTCTGTGCTGCCCACCATGGGTTCCTTTAGACCCATGAGCAGTACTGGGGGTCCCCTTCCTGTGCAAGGCTGCCCTGCTGGCCAGGTATAAGTCACTTTTCTTCCCCAACCCACCTGAAGTATGAAAATAAGTGCTCAGTTCAGCAACATATTAACATACATTTTCATCTGCCTTGTGTCTATGCTCACAAAACTTTATCTTATACATATCAGGTGTTAGCTTAAAACATTGTAACAGACATTTCTTCACAGCAGTATAATCAAAACAGACAGAGTCAGGCATTTGTGATATACAAGTTACATCTTTCCCTTGGAGTAAGGGGGTCAGGAACCGTACCCAGAGCCTTTGATCAACACTATACTGTTTGCATACCCTTTCAAACATGTCAATGAAACTATCAAAATTATCCCCCTCTTTAAATTGTGGAAGAAATTTACTGATTTGTTGTGCTTCTGGGGTCCAGTTACTCCCTTCCTCATTACCTCCATGACTCTGGTGAAGAGTCAGCATTTCCCTCTCATGCTTCCCCTGATGTTCCTTCTCTTCGGCTTCTATCTCCAAATGCCTGGCCTCCAACTCAAGTCCCTTTAGCTCCAGCTGGAATTTTAAGTCCACTGCAGAAAGGTTGAGCTGTCCATTCTCTGAGGATATTGTATTTCCACTGCCAGTCTGATTGTCCTTCTCAGAAAGGATGAGCTGTCCATTCTCCGAGGATATTGTATCTCGACTGCCAGTCTGAATATCCTCCTGGATGCTGTTTTCTGATGCAGCTGTAACCAAGGCTGCAATCAGGCCTGCCTTAGTCAGGTTTCCATGCACCAGTCCCCTAGCCTGGCCGATTTCCACCAGCTGGCTCCTTGTCAGCTTTCCATACTCCTGTGCTGACATGCTGCCTGCTCACCCTGACTAACTAAGCTAACAAAAGAAATAAAACAATTGTTATCTGAACTCTGAGTGTACACTGCGTGGCTGATTTAGAGTACAAAACACCTTCAGAGATCACAGTACATAAGCTACAGGATTCACTCTACCCACACCACCACAAGCCAATTAGTATTTGCCAACTAATTAATATGTGATGTGGATATTCCACCGCTGCCAAACAGATACTTGAGGATATCTTATCCCAAACACTGCCACCAGATATGTGAGGATATCTTATCCCACTACTGCCACCAGATATGTGATGACCGTGCCCTGGCCCAGCAATCAAGGAGCCTCAATCCTCACCGCTAACACCAGGGAGGTCATCTCATAGAAGAGGAAAGGATAACAAATACCCACAGTAAAGTACAATTTCCCTTAAGTGCACACATAGATCACAGTCAGTCTGGGGTTGGTTCCTCCCTTGCTCTCCAGGTCCCCAATAAGACTCCCCACTGGCAAAGCTATAGAGTCCAGATCTCAGCCTAGGTGGCAAGCTAACCTCCAGTACCCTCTCTGCCCCACCAGTACTTCATGCCCCTGCCCAGGTAGCTGACACACCACACACACTTTGAGATAAGTATTTATACAACTTCACAGACACTCCTGGGAAAGGCTGACACATCCAGCTGTGCACCCTTTACCCAGACTATATGGCAGTAATTACTGCCACCACCAGCTTAATAATTATCAGCTACCCAAAGGCCCTTAAAAGGGTCTCCAATTATTACTGTGCAATATTATTATCCAATTGGTATTGTGACTATTCAGTCTAAGGCTTATTAGAGTGGCTTATTACAATAAACTCTATAAATTTGCAATATACTCTTGAGCCTACTATCTCTACACAAACCAGCTACAAGTAAAGGTTTTAAAATATTTAATAATAAATAATTAAAAACACAAGACAATACTACTACACCACAGAGTTATCTAAGAGTTCAGAAATCACACAGAAACTTAAAATAATACAGTAGGACAGGTCTGATGTCAAAGAAAATCACTTAATCTAACTTTCTAATCTTTAGCTATTCTTAAGAGAAAGCACAGTGCTACAATCCTACTTGCATACATATAGAGCATAAGCAGTGCCGGGGTTAATGGTCCAAGACAAAATACTTACAGTCTCTCTTTCAATAATAGTTTTTAAACTCACTAACCAATGGCTTTGCTAAGGCCCTCCCAGATTACATCATTTTGACACTTAGGTTTTCCCAGTATTCACATTACATCATTTTGACAGTCTACAGTTCCCAGGCCAACAAACTGCATTATTTAGCAATCTAGCACCTGCTCAGGAAACTACAACAATAAAACGCATTTCACATGTATACTGTAACAATTATTCCTTAAGTTAAGACAATAGAAAGAATGTGTTCAGCCAGCTGGTTCGCCACCACTTTTCAGATAATTGTAACTTCAAAGAACATTTGAAATGCTTGGCTTGGTTTTCCTTACATCAGATGGCAATGTTGCAACAATCTTAAAGTTCAAATTTTACAGTGTATTCTTTCATTTAAGATCACAGGTCTGTATTTTACATTTATATATACAAATGATAGAATTATGTATCAAATTCTATTTGACTAGGCAGGCAGCCTTCACCCATCTTTCCCCAACCTTCACATTTCTTCCCCCCTGGAGAACTCAAGCTAGTTTTTCAAGTGACCCTTGAGAAATACCGTTTGAGAGGGTTAGGTCTGTCTGGGTATACCTCACCCCATTCCCTGTCTTGAGAGCCCATCTGCATTGGCATTGCTACTCCCACTGCAGTGCTGCACTGACATATCATATGCTTGCAACCCCAGGCTGCATCTTAGCAATTTGATATTTTGCTGACTGGCTCTGTCTAACCATATTAGAGGGTTGTGATCTGTCATTACAGTGAATTTTCTTCAATACAGATAAGGTTGAAGTTTCTGCAATCCCCACACTATAGTTAGACATTACTTTTCTACAGCTGCATAGCATTCCTCCCAGGGTTGGAGCCTACGACTGAGATAAACTACTGGGTGCTCTTCCCCCTCTGAAGAAATCTGGCTAAGTACAGCCCTCACCCCATGGTTCTAAGCATCCACTTGCACAACAAATTATTTGCTGTAATCTGGACTGGCTAACACGGGGGTCCTCCTAAAGCTTCTTTAAGCTTCTGAAATGCCTGCTTACATGCTGGGGTCCACACTACCTTATCTGGCCTGTTCTTCCTTGTCAGGTCTGTGAGGGGAGCAGCTATGGTACTATAACTAGGGACAAACTTTCTGTAGTACCCTGGTGTCCCTAAGAATACCCTCACCTGCTTTTTGGTAACAGGTGCAGGCCATGCCTGAATAGCTTCCACTTTGGCAGGTTCTGGCCTTATCTTACCACTCCCCACTCTATGTCTTAGGTAGGAGACCTCTGCCATATCCACCTGACATTTGCTCAGCTTATTGGACAGCTCTGCCCTCTGTAGTCTGCCCAGCACCTCCCTGACATGCTGAAGGTGCTGTGGCCAGGAATGGCTGTAGATGGCAATATCATCTAGGTAAGCAAGGGCAAACCCTCCTGCTCCTGCTAGGATATTATCCACCAGCCTCTGGAAAGTCACTGGGGCATTCTTCATCCCAAAGGGCATCTTTGTGAACTCATGCAAGCCGAAAAGAGTTACAAAGGCTGACTTCTCTCCGAAAAGAGTTACAAAGGCTGACTTCTCTCTAGCACTGGGAGTCAAGGGCACCTGCCAGTAACCATTGGTAAGATCAATGGTTGTAAGATACTTAGCCCCACCCAGCTGCTCTAGGGCCTCATCTGTCCTAGGCATGGGGTAAGCATCTGACTCTGTGTGACTATTTAATTTCCTGTAATCCACACAGAACCTGGTTTTGCCATCCTTCTTTGGCACCAACACTACTGGCGAGGCCCAGGGACTGTTGGAATCTTGAATCACCCCTAGTTCCAACATCTCCTGTAACTTATCCCTCAGAGTCTGTCTGACTCTCTCAGGCACCTTATAAGGGGCCTGCCTAATAGGCCTTTGGGGCCCTGTATCCAACTGGTGCTGCACCAGGTGGGTGCTCCCTGGTTTCCCAGTGAACATGTCCCCAAATTCCTGCAACACTGCTCAGATTTCTCGAACCTGGGTAGGAGATAGCTGCTGGGACACTGCTACCCCTTCCACTGAGGAGTCAGTCCAAGCCTCACTGAGGAGATCAGTCCCCAGATCTCCTTCAGACTCCTCCTGCAATCCACTGAAAACACTCAGCACAAGGGCCTCTCTATCGTGGAAAGGTTTAATCATGTTGACATGGTACAGTTTGTGCCCCTGCCATCTGCCTAGCACTTCCACCATGTAATTAACATCACTTACCTTTCTTACCACCTTGTAGGGTCACTTCCAAGCTGCTTGCAGCTTGTTGTATCTGACAGGAATGAGAACCATTACCTGTTGCCCCACAGCATATTCTCTAGCTCAAGCATTCCTGTCATACCACACCTTTTTCTGTTGTTGGGCTTCTTCCAGGTTCTCTTGGGCCAAGCCCATGAGTTCCCTGAGCCTTGTCCTGAGGTTTAGGACATATGCCACAACAGACTCCTTGTGAGACTCACACTCACCTTCCCACTCATCTCAAATTAAATCTAGATGCCCCTCACCCAATGCCCATACAGCAACTCAAAGGGTGAAAAACCCATGGATTCCTGGAGAACCCCTCTGTAAGCAAACAACAGATGGGGCAAATATTTGTCCCACTCCCTCTTAAACTGATCTGCAAATGCCTGTAGCATGGACTTGATTGTAGAGTTTAACCTCTCAACAAGACCATTAGTCTGGGGATTGTAGGGGGTGGTATTCATGTGCTTCACCCCACAGGACTTCCACAGACAAGCCAGCAGGTCTGACATGAAATTGGCACCTCGGTCAGTCAGTATTTCTTTTGGGAAAAGTACCCAGCTGAAAATCTCTAACAAAGCATTTGCCACCTTCTCTGCCTCAATGGAGGACAAAGCCACTGCCTCAGGGTATCATGTAGCATAATCCATTACCGCTAGGATATACTTTTTCCCTGTTGAACTTGGGATACTCAGAGGACCCACAATATCCATAGCTACCCTCTGAAATGTCTCCTCAATCACAGGTAAAGGCATCAAAGGAGCTCTCATCTTGTCTCCTGCCTTGCCTACCTTTTGGCACTGCTCATAGGTCCTGCAGTACCCTGTTACATCTCTGGAAATTCCAGGCTAATAAAAGTTCTGCATAATACACCTCTTTGTACATTTTATGCCTATATCACCTGCAAAGGGAATATCATGGGCTATGGCTAGAAGCGACAGGCTCTAGGCACTACTAATTGCTGTACTCTCTCACCTTCTAGCCCTCCCTGAGGGGTCCACTCTCTGTATAGTAACCCTTTGTTTCAATATACAGATTCCCCCTTCCCTTGAGAATCAGGTGCCTCCCTAGCTACCTGCCTCAGGCCTTGCAATGTAGGGTCTGAGAGCCGAGCCTGTCTCAACTCCCTCCTTGTAACCCTTTCCAGCTCCCCTTCCACAGGAAGTTTGGCATCCACTGACAGTGGTGCCTCACTGTCAGCCTTGGCTACTATTATTCACCTCTACCTTTGCAGTTACCCTGTACAAGGGAACATCAGTACCCTCAAGCAGCTGCGGCTTACCTTCAGTATCACTGCTACAGAGTAGCTCACTCCCTGAAGTACCCACCTCACCAGTCCTGGCTACAAGTATGCAGTCTGTCTGGATCTCCCCCAGGCTACCAGACTCACATGCTTGTCTCCAAGCCTGACTGAGTGTAACTGCACAAGTACATAGTACTGCCTTTTCCAAATCTTTCCCTCTCAGGACATCTGCAGGAAGATAGTTCCATATCCCTGTTGTCTCAAGACAACCCACTATTGGCATTTTGTCTTTCCCACTTACTGGCGCCCTCACCGTTGGTTCCCCACCTTGCCTCCATAGACATCCATATACCACATGGCCCCACTGGTTGCATTCAAAACATTTAGCCCTAGCTCCTGGATGTGTACCTTGACTACTGGCTTCCCCTGCTACTGGTGGATTCTGTTGGGGCAGTCTGTGCTGCCCACCATGGGCTCCTTTAGACCCATGAGCTGTACTGCGGGTCCCCTTCCTGTTCAGGGCTGCCCTGCTTGCCAGGTATATGTCTCCCTTCTTCCCCAACTCATCTGAAGTAGCACATTGTCTATCAGCTAACCAGATCCTCATGTCCTCAGGCAAGGTGCTAAGGGCTTGTTCCCTTACCAAAGGGTCTGCCAGCCCTTCAGAAGTGGTGACCTGACATCCACTCACCCAGCTATGAAAATAAGTGCTCAGTTCAGCAACATATTCACATACATTTTCATCTGCCTTGCGTCTACACTCACAAAACTTTTTCATATACATTTCAGGTGTTAGCTTAAAACATTGTAACAGGCATTTCTTTACAGCAGTATAATCAAAACAGACAGAGTCAGACATTTGTGATATACATGTTACAGCTTTCCCATGGAGTAATGTGGTCAGGAACCATACCCAGAGCCTTTGGTCAACACTATACTGTTAGCATACCCTTTCAAACATGTGAATGAAACTACCAAAATTATCCCCCTCTTTAAATTGCATAAGAAATTTACTGACCTGTTGTGCTTCTGGGGTCCAGTTACTCCCTTCCCCATTACCTCCATGACTCTGGCGAAGAGTCAGCATTTCCCTCTCATGCTTCCTCTGATGGTCCTTTTCTTCAGCTTCTATCTCCAAACGCCTGGCTTCCAACACAAGTCTCTTTAGCTCAAGCTGGACTTTTAAGTCCGCTGCAGAAATGTTGAGTTGTCCATTCTCCGAGGATATTGTATCTCCACTGCCAGTCTGATTGTCCTCTTGGATGCTGTTTTCTGATGCAGCTGTAACCAAGGCTGCAATCAGGTCTGCCTCAGTCAGGTTTCCATGCACCAGTTCCCTAGCCTGGCACATCTTCACCAGCTGGCTCCTTGTCATCTTTCCATACTCCTGTGCTGACATGCTGCCTGCTCACCCTGACTAACTAAGCTAACAAAAGAAGTAAAACAATTGTGATCTGAACTCTGAGTATACACTGTGTGGCTGATTTAGAGTACAAAACACCTTCAGAGATCACTGTACATAAGCTACAGGATTTACTCTACCCACACTACTACAAGCCAATTAGTATTTGCCAATTAATTAATATGTGATGTGGATATCCCACCACTGCCCAGCAGATATGTGAGGATATCTTATCCTAACCAGTGCCACCAGATATGTGATGACCGTTCCCTGGCCCAGCAATCAAGGAGCCTCAATCCTCACCACTAACGCAAGGGAGGTAATCTCATAGACGAGGAAAGGATAACAAATACCCACAGTAAAATACAATTTCCCATAAGTTCACAAAGAGATCACAATCAGTCTGGGGCTGGTTGCTCCCTTGCTCTCCAGGTCCCCAATAAGTCTCCCCACTGGCACAGCTATAGGGTCCAGATCTCAGCCTAGCTGGCAAGCTAACCTCCAGTACCCTCTCTGCCCCACCAGTGATTCGTGCCCTTGCCCAGGTAGCTGACACATCACACACACTTTGAGATAAGTATTTATACAACTTCAAAGACACTTATGGGAAAGGCTGACACAGATTCTCCAGCTGTGCCCCTTTACCCAGACTATATGGTAGTAATTACTGCCACCACCAGCTTAATAATTATCAGCTACCCAAAGGCCCTTAAAACGGTGTCCAATTATTACTGTGCAATATTATTATCCAATTGGTAATGTGACTATTCAGTCTAAGGCTTACTAGAGTGGCTTATTACAATAAACTCTATAAATATGCAATGTACTCTAGAGCCTACTATCTCTACACAAACCAGCCACAGGTAAAGTTTTTAAAATATTTAATAATAAATAATTAAACCTCAAGACAATACTACTTTACCACAGAGATATCTAAGAGTTCAGAGATCACACAGAAACATAAAATAATACAGTAGGACAGGTCTGATGTCAAAGAAAAACAATCTCACTTTCTAATCTTTAGCTATTCTTAAGAGAAAACACAGTGCTACAATCCTACTTATATATATACAGAGCATAAGCAGTGCTGGGGTTGATGGTCCAAGACAAAATGCTTACAGTCTCTCTCTCAACAATAGTTTTTAAACTCACTAACAAACAGCTCTGCTAAAGCCCTCCCAGATTACATCATTTTGACACTTAGGTTTTCCCAGTATTCACATTACATCATTTTGACACTTAGTCCGGAGTTCCCAGGCCAACAAACTGCATTATTTAGCAATCTAACACCTGCTCAGGAAACTACTCCAATAAAATACATTTCACATGTATACTCTAACAATTATTCCTTAAGTAAAGACAATAGAAAGAATGTGTTCAGCCAGCCACTTCAGCACCACTTTTTGGATAATTGTAACTTCAAAGAACATTTGAAATGCTTGGCTTGGTTTTCCTTATAGCAGATGGCAATGTTACAACAATCTTGATGTTCACATTTTACAGTGTTTTCTTTCATTTAAGAACACAAGCCTGTATTTTACATTTATATATACAAATGATAGAATTATGTATCAAATTATATTTGACTAGACTGGCAGCCTTTGCCCATCTTTCCCCAATCTTCACAGGGGCGACCATGGACATGGTATAAATGATAGGGTATCTGTTAGACCAAAATTAAAAGCAAGACCTTTATATAGGTGAATGATTGTACTTTTTAGTACAAGATTTTTATCTGAATGGAATGTTTTTATGTGCACTATATTAAAATATAGTAGTTATTTATAGGTTTTTGTACAAGTTCTTTATGTGTTTCTGGTTTGAAATGTTTAACATAAATAGGCTTTTTTACATGTATTTGATTATGTAGTGTAATACTGTATGTATTTCTGCTGTCTCTACATACTTTATGTATTTTATTATTTTGATAGTTACATATATGTTGTAAGGGCATCTTTAAATGTATGTGTGTATCGATTCAAAGATAGCCACTGTTCTGTAAGCACTGCTAATCCTTAGCTCCTCTAAATATATTGAATAAAACTAACCCAGAAGATTATTCAGAACCAACTTCTACAAAATATCTTGAAATATCAACTCTATTCAACTTTGAAATAATGTTACCAAGGAGACGAGACTGGTCCAGTTCATAATCAAGTAAGATTAGTAAGGATACAGGGAAATTAACTTACGCCGTATGCTCCTACAGCCTATTTACTGAAAACTACATCCAAAACTGAAAAAAATAAACAGCACAGAATGTCAAAGGAAAACAAAAACATGTACGCTACCAAATCAAAAACCAAACTTTCGGATTTACTATCTCCTGAAAAAGATTTGAATTCAAAAAGACAGAATATAATAAAACAAACAGATACATCCAAAACTGGAAACAAAAATAAATCTGATCAACCAGCAAACCTGGAGGATATTAAAACAGCCCTACTTCCCATACAAGAGGCAATAAAATAATTAACTGTACAACTACAGTCATTTGGAAATACTTTCAACCAAATATTGGACAGACTGGATAAATCAGAAGTCAAAACTATGGAAAATGAGGAGAAAATAACTCCAATAACCTAAAAGACTGACTCCCACGATAAAGAAATTCAAAACATTCAAGATAAGATCACAGACCTGGAAGCAAGATCCAGAAGGAATAATATTATTATAAGAGGCATCCCAGAAGCTATAAACCATAATGAACTGATTCCCTCTATAATACAAATCTTCAGCATACTGCTCAAAGATCATGGAACAGCTAAACAAATAATAATAGAAAGAGCACACAGAGCACTAAGAGAAACCCAAGGTACATACAAACCCAGACCTGTCTATGCAAAACTGTTAAACTTTCAAGATGTTAATACAATCTTGCTAACTGCAAAAAAATGTGGAGGAACTGTTAACTGGAACAATAATACAATATATCTGGCCCAAGATCTCCCCCTCCAAATAAGACAAGCAAGACAGCTTCTTTCTCCTTATTGCAAGT
This sequence comes from Protopterus annectens, assembly GCF_019279795.1. Lineage (NCBI taxonomy): Eukaryota > Metazoa > Chordata > Ceratodontiformes > Protopteridae > Protopterus > Protopterus annectens. The sequence continues at coordinate 1,810,789,531 of NC_056726.1, read as the reverse complement.
TCCTAATTGAAAGAAAAATAAAATTTCAAATGAAATACCCTAACACACTAATTTTTCACTCAGAAGGAATTAAATATACAATTGCTAACCAAAAAGAAGCCAGAGAAACCTTATTAGCTGTTTTCAAGAAAAATCCAACATTAGATTGCTAAATATACTCATCAGAGTGATGTATAATCACTGGATAAACGATCGATCGTATCTCGGACATCCAAGACTGTTTTTCTGCTTTCCATCATGTTCTTGAACTTTTCTAGGCCTATATCATTAGGCTGGTAGTACTAATGTAGCAGTTCAAAACACCATGAAGCCGACCGAAAGCAATTAGACCTGCCTCTTTCTTTCCATTTTCCCACGACAGGAACCAAAAATATTCCTCCATGCTCTACACCAAGCTATTCAAAATGTAACACTTCCGGGATATCCAGCAAGCTTTGACTATCCCCCTACGCTCACTCAACTAGTAGAATGCTACACATCAAGTGAATGATGAGCGCTCTGATGACAAAAGCACAAATAAAGGGAAAAGAAAAGAAATCATTTTAGACTGTTGGTGTAACAATAAATATGCATATTGTGATTTTATTTTTCAAGCATCCTCTCACCAACAGATGTCAGTATTCCCAAAACTATGCTAAATCATCAAGCAGCTAAAGTCTAACCTTTACGCACTTCAAGTTCTTATAAATCTGTCTCAGAATACAGTGTTGGGCTTCCCATCAGAGCCAAAGTATCTCTTACAAAATTTATAGGTGCATAATTGCAGACAACACATTATTGATATATATGCAGAACTGCCTTTCTGATGATGCATGCATTATAGTCACTGAACATGAAACACGGAATGAACCAACATGAGAGAGAAAACACAAACTTATAACATAGGATAGAATCGACTTGTATCTCAGCAAGAATCCTCCAATACTGGATAACAAATGTTATTTTGGAGTGGCCCTACATATTTCTTAAGGCTGAATTAGAAATTCACATTCAGACAACTCAATTTAAGACAACATAACTACAGAAGATTACTTTACCAACAATCAGTTAACTAGTCTTGGCAAACATATCAGACTGCTCTATTAGCTCAGTGACAAGAATTCAGAAATTAGCCCTGGAGGAACCAAAAATATCCCTTAATGCTCTTTAACAGACTCTTCAAAATGTAAAAATTCCGAGATATCCATCGAGAGCTGACTGTCCCTTTACGATTACTTAACTATAACAATGCTATACATCAAGCGAATGATGAGCGATCTGGTTATAAAAACGCAAACAAAGGGAAAAGAAAAGAAAACATTTCAGACTGTCGATTTAGCACTAAATGTACATGTCCTCACCAGTAGATGTCACTACTCTCAAAGCTATCCCAAAACATCAAACAGCCAAAGCTTAACCCCTATGCACACAAATATATAACCATATGACCCTTTATATTGGATACTACTACGATGTTTAAGAAGGAAGATACAAATCCATATATGAGCCTATGCCAATCTTCAGTATTTTTACTAGATCCTGTTGGCAAATATATGTGGTATGGTGAAGATCCCGCCCTATGATGTTTTAGATGTCATGCACTAGTTTTTGCCTTAGTTCTAACCATTCTTACCCATTACATGAACATAAATGTTAATATCATTATCCTAAGGTTTATAAGTCAATGCTCCCAATTACTGAGCAGAGTTAGAAATTCATTGCTGTGCATACAACTTCCAGACTTTAAGGTCTACAGCCACAGTGACATTAGTAATAGACAAAAATATAATTACAGCTTGTTCAGTTAATGGAAGCCTCCAAATTAAATAAAAAAAAAATAGACTGAAATACAAATCTTTTTACTAGGAATATTTATATAACATGGAAATCCTTAAAATTATATCTTTTTATATTAATCAAAGACAAGAAAACATAAGCTTTACATACGAGCCTATAAACTGTAAATCACAATATAAAGAATGACAATAAATATAGACCATAGTAAACCACAGCCATTTTAGAACTGAGATGCATATAAGGATGTGTAGACTTTAGACACATCTTTGCAGCTTTATTAAGAGCTGCAAAATCTGACATAAGCTTTTCCAAAACTTAAAATTCTACAAAACAAACCACGCTGCCTACTTGTATTGCAAATTTTAAAACAGGTAACACACCTAAACGCAATCTTTTTGTTCTGATAACAATGTGCCCACTGATCAAGTAATAAATTGTTAAAATTAGCTACTAAGAAATGATCATTCACACGGTGAATTTAGGACTTCAGATACATAAACAGCTGCAAATGACAGTTTCTGCAAATACATTAATAAATATTTCCCAAACATAACAAAACTTTCTAAGGAAATTGATTTATGCATGTTCCCTAAACATAAGGTCACAAACACATAGCTCTGTTCATTGCTCTACTACTTTGCCAAGACTTGAGATAAAGATCTTGCTGAACATTGCTTCCCAGTTATGAGAGACAGGATTTAACCATGTCCACAGTTGTTTATTTCTAGATAATCCATACTGAGCACCGCAATCTCATCTCTTTAAGTTGCTCTTTCACTGACACATTGTTTGGATACTCACATTCTGCACAGCTTGCAATACTCTCAAGTTTTATCTGATCTCCAAATATTGTGCAATAAAAACTATGCTACATCCCTTGACACTATTAAACCTTAAACTAGTTTTTAGCCTTTTTTAACAGCAGTAACAAAAAAAATAAAAAAAGAATAATGTACTGTTTTCAAAGAAAGTGTACAAAAAGTATGCACTACATATACTATACTAAAAACTAGAACACATATGCAGTGCATTTTGTATTCCACTTTAGATATACTGTTTGTCATTATTTATGAGGCTGTATAATCTGGATGGCCTAAACACATGCTGTTGAAACATATTATAATGCGAAAGTCGATTTTAACATTCTTAATTGCATTATCATATCTTGGAAAAATGCTGAATAGATTTGTATGGGGAGTGCTGTATATCTATCAGTGATACCAGATGTTGGAACATCATATGTCTTGTTGTACAGAGAATGTATGCTAGAGCAGCGTCTGTTGTACAATTAACTCTTAAATGCTCTACAGTGATGTTTAAATATTTTACCTGATTTTGGACCTTTATACCCTCTTATTTTGGTGGTGTCCCTCATCTTAAGAGGGGATTTGAGGCTTGACCTGCCTACTTTGGGACTCAGATAGGTAATATAGTGATATTTTTTCTTATACTTTTAGGCTGAACTCCACAAATAGAACAACACAGCTAAACATCACAAACAACAGATAGAATGATATGGACGTACAGTCCTATTTATACCATGAAGGGAAAGGAAATAACACTAATGAAGGGAAAGCAGAGAAGAACAGAAAACAAAGAAGATCACATAAAATAATCCTAAATCTCTTTCTTCTTTATATACTATTTTAATGTTAGTGAAAATAGGTGAAGGATATAACTAATAGTTCTACTAATATCTTCTAATATATTTTTATATTATACTAACACTTATTTCTACATTTATACTAAAAACCTTGTTTAATGGACCTTTATTTAATTTAATGGTTCTAATATAAGACATTTTCAAATCTCACCTCTTAACTCTTGATAATCACATAGAAGGTACACTTTGAATATTCTGTTAGATAGATAAAAAACATCGAAGAGATTAGGGATACTTTAGTGGTGCTTTTTAGGGAATTAGTTTGTTAAGCTTTGTATATATATATATATATATATATATATATATATATATATATATATATATATATATATATCTATATATATAAAATCTTCGCAGTTATACTAACTTTCATTACTTACCTAAATATGATAAACCATTTCATAATTATTATACTATACTACAAAACTCTAAAACTAATAAAGACCTACTCCCTGCTCTATTCCTGGTCCAAAGGGATGGTGGTTAGGCACTGGGTGGGGACAGGAATAAAAGGATGCTTTCTTTATTTTATCTTATCAATACTTGAACAGAAACCCCCACGGTAATGGTGCTGCGGTAGCATTGTCACCTAACAGCAAGACGTTGTCCCGTTCGATTCTCAGCTAGACCGTCTTCTGTGTGGAGACATGCGTGAATGAGCGTGCCTTCATTGAAGGTTGTGCATCAGGGCTGGTAACTCGGCACGTAAAAATCCTCTACCAAACATTAGCGGACCAGAGTTCCGCTGTGGCGATCCCTAACCGGGATAAGCCGAAAGACACAACAATACTAGAACAGAAATAAACAACACAAACAATCACGCTGCAGTTAGTACACAAACAACCCAATTATATGAATGTGGGAATTTGACTCATGGAATATCAAAGGGCTCCAGAATAAGAAGAAAAGAAAACTTTTCTTACACCTCATTCTGAAAGCGAAATCAAACTTCATATTGACTCAGGAAACTCACTTAACACTTGAACAATAGTCAGAGATTAAAGAGAAAAAATGGATAAGAGATATAATAGCTTCTGAAGGCAAAACTAATAGTGCAGGGGTAGCTATAATAATTAAAAAACAGTTTCAAGATAAAATTTTAGAAACTCAAGTGGACAAAGAGGGGAGATGGTGCTATGTAACTATACTAAACCCAAATCTTCCGAAACCTCTTCTCGTCCTTAATGTTTATGCCCCTTGTAAAAACCAACACATCTTTTTTTCCTCACTATACCCTATCTTAAATAAATTCCAAGATTATTACATGATCCTAGGTGGAGACTGGAACACATATCTAAATCCTGACAAAGACAAAACAAGTACACATATAATGCCTAATAAACAAGCTCATCTAGCACTAAGAGAACTGATTCAAGATTACAAGTTATATGACCCCTTTAAGTATGGAGATAGTTTAAATTTATCCAACAGATTCACATTCTACTCCCAATGCCACAAAATGTGGTCGAGAATAGATTTTTTTTTGATTTCAGACTCATTTATCAAACTAGCCCCGAAAATGATTGTACACACTAGATACCTCTCAGACCACTCCAAAATCACTTTAAACCTCAATGGAATCAAAATGAACAACACAATGAAAAAAAGTTACAATTGGTCATTGAACCCTAACCTACTAACCAAAAAGGAAATAATAAACGACATTGAAACTTTACTCAAATCAACCCTATCTAACTTTATTAACCCCAACTACCGGTAGATATCGAATGGGTGGCAACCAAAGCCCAGATTAGGGGAATACTTATTAAAAAAGTATCCTACTATAAAAAACTTCATCTTAAAGAAGAACAAGACCTAGAAGCCAAAATTCAAAAGCTTGAGAATGACCTATTAACAAATTATAATACCCAAACTGAATCCGAAATCCTAAAACTTCAAAAAGACCTATACCTATTACACAACAGCAAACTATCCTTTTATGATACCAAAATGCTAGCTGACTATGCAAACAAAATACAAATACCATCGCGAGCACTGACTAGAATCATAACCCAAACTAAACCCTCTTCCCAAATACCAGAAATACTCTATGAAAACACCCATTACACGAATATAGAAGACATTACTAAAATCTTTGAACGAATATATTCACAGACATATGGAGACCAAACATCAATAACCTCCAAAGAAGAAAGAACCAATTTCCTGCAAAGACTAGACTTCCCGAAACTAAATTCAAAGCAACAAAAAAGGTTAACTGAACCTATCTCTATCAGTGAAATAACCACAACTATCCATCAAATGAAATCACACAAAGCCCAAGGCCCAGACGGTATCACAGTTGAATTCTACAAAACTTTCTCCCATATCTTAGCACAAATCCTATTCCATATACTGAACTATATAATAAACAATAAAATTAATGACCTACACTTTAATGCATCTAAAACTATTTGTATACTCAAGGATCAAGCTGACGCAAAAAAAACAGACAGCTACAGACCCATATCACTATTAAATATTGATAACAAAATACTATCATCATACTTGCAAATAGACTGAAAAAATTACTAGATAAAATTATCTCCCCCGAACAATCTGGTTTCACAACACTCAGACAAATAAGTGATAACACATTAACTCTTAATACTCTAATATCCCATGCTAATCAGTATAACCTAAACATATATGCTCTAATTATTGATGCTCATAAAGCCTTCGATAGAGTAAATATAAATTTTCTACTCCAAACATTACCCTATTTTAATATTCCACAAACATTTATCCAGATCCTACAAATTATATACAATAAGCCTTATACATCTTTATATATCAACAAAACTTGGTCTAACAAAATTTCAATTAAAAATGGAATCCGTCAAGGATGCCCTCTATCTCCCATACTTTTTAACTTGTATCTTGAACCACTCTTCTTAAATATGAAACAAAATCTGTACCACAACCCCCCAATAATATTTAATACCAAAATCTTCCTCTCAGCTTTTGCAGATGATTTGAATATCTATTGTACCACGCCAATGTCAGATGTAAACAAAATATTATCAGCTATAGAACACTTCTCAAAGATATCAAACTACAAACTGATTCTTAAAAAAACTAGCATATTTCCTTTAAAAACCGCTAAACCATTCTCGCTCTTACCACTAATAGGAAAAATAAAAACAAAAGAGATAATCAACTACTTAGGCATCGCTTTCACAACAAACAACAAAGACTTTTACCTAAATAATATAACTCAAAAATGGCAAAATATTATTTTAGACCTTAATAGATGGAAAAATCTAAAACTACCTTTCCTGGCAAAAATCTCAGTAATTAAAATGAATGTACTACCCAGATTACTTTACATATTCATGACTACTCAATTAAATATTCCCAATACATTTTTTAGACAAATTCACACTCTCCTCGCAAAATTTATATGGGAACCAAAAAAAAACAGAATCTCATACATCAAACTTTCGACTCCAAAAAATAAAGGTGGTCTAGACCTTCCCAATTTCGAAACGTATTACCTAATTACGAACGCTAATAGAGTACTACGAATAGCTGAATACAACCCAAAGAATAAAGACTGGTCCCCGATGTGGAGCATAATATACCAAAAACATATCAAAAGCTTGGATATCAACCCCAAAGCCTTACCATTTCTAAATACAAGTTTAATAAAATCGTGCAAAATACTAGAACCCCTTAAACATTCCATATCACCAACTCAAAAACTCTTCAAGTATCTAAATCTGACTCAAGCTATGATGATGCTACAACCCTTACACAAAAATCCTAACCTTAAAATTAATAACCGGCCAATAAACCTGAATCCCTTTCCTAAATTAATTAATATAACCATCCAAGATATATACCCATACATAAACGGTTCTATACAAGAATTAAGAAATCATTTGAACCTCCCCCAAATCCTATCTAGTGATTCTAAGACAAATTAAAGAATCATGTACTAGCTATTTACAAAACGCCAATATAAGCAACAATGACATAACAATCTGTACCTCACTATGGAAGACCATCCTCTCAACTAAAAAATATATCACTAATACATATAAACTAATCAAAGACATTAAATTCCAAAAAGATCTACTTATCTCGGACTACTGGAGAAAGATCAATCCATCCATCAATACCCTTCAACTAAACCAAGCTATCAACTTAACAAACAAATCCATACCTCTTAAGAAATTGACATTTACCCAACTGATGATCTATAACAACACATATTTCACACCCTCTATCTTACATAAATTTAACCCTATGAAGTCCCCTCTTTGTCCTCACTGTAAAATTCAAACGGCTGATATTCTTCATTTATTCTGGAGCTGTAAATGTGTATTTAAACTTTGGAATTCCCTTAAACTCCAATTACAAAAAAATGGGCTATCAAACATCCACACTCACCTGGGAATTCACTCTTCTACATATCCTACCAAACAATATCTCCAAAACTCAAGCAATTACTATGATCAATATTTTTCTCCTACTGAAACTCTATATTGCAACCAATTGGCTTAACCTAAATAACATATCCTGGGAGAATTTTAAATTAATGGCAACCAAACATCTTTTAGCCCAAAAAATTTTAATTGACAAGGGTAATAAAAACATCAAACACAAGAAAGTATGGGAACAAATCTTCAATATCATTCTTGCCTAGCTCATGACAATATACCAGAATCAATTACAAATAAGGGATCTCATATTAAAAACTATATTTATAGCTCAGGAAATATTTCTTCTTTTCCCTCTCTCTTCTTTTTCTAGGACATACTCGCAATCACAATAATTTTTACTGAAATGTAACAACCCTTTTCTTTTCCCTCGAATATAGAAAGCATCTATGTATATAGTGTAAATAGTTTTGATTGTTTCCATTATGTATGTTTGTATTACCATCAATGTATATCATCTACTTACTGTGAAGTGGTCTTACCTCTACCTGTTTTACTATGTATGGTGTTTTAGACCAATGGAAAAAAATAAATACAAATTATTGAAAAAAAAATGTATGTGTGTATCTGTTTAAGAATGGTTTTAAATAGGCCATGTGACCAATTAGTATGTATAGGGAAAGTATTTAATGAGTCTTATTTGTTGTCTGAATAACATCTGAAGAAGCAGTTCAACTGCAAAAGCACTAATGTACTTGCATTAAATTATACGTTTCATAATAATAGAGTATTCAGTTATACTTTGGTCTATTTGTCTGGTTGGTGTATTATATAAGTTTGAATCATATTTATAGTTTTATATGTTTTATAAATGTTTTACATAAGTTGTTACATTTTTAAAGGTATAATAAATTATGATGTGTTTTAAAATCATGTTATTACATTCTGTAAGCACTGTAGAGAGGGTGGTTCATTTATGATGTAATTCATGAATATTTATGAATATTTATGAGGTTAATGTCATTGATCATGTGTTTGATGATGTTATTTAAATAGGTCAGTAAGTAATGGCACTGTCTGATGAAGTTTTGGAACTGTACAAGATGAAAGCGCTCACCATTTCATTAATAAAATGTATTCTGCCTGTTTTCTCTGCTCATATTCGTTGTTCGTTGAATTTTACAAAAATAATGTGATGTGCCATTTAGAAAGTGGGATAAGTAAGCAATAATTCCTGACAATGTGGATTTTCTTGAGGAAATAATGCCTGCCTAGGAGTGTTGTGAGATGCAACCCACAGGCAGATGGCCTCTCTTCCCCAAAGAAACCCACCCTGTAGGCTAATATTGCACTTAGGCAATGGGCTATCTGTTAAATTGCTACATATTTGCTCTTTATTAGTACATACATTTTTTTTCTATACTTTTGGTGTAAAATAGTTTCTCTACCTAAAATGTTTTAAAGTTGATATAGTATATGCAATTATTGTTGGATGAAGTATTTTGCATCCAGAATATATCATATTAGTATGTAATGTCAACACACAAAGTGTGCCCAGCATTGACAGTTTCTTGACTGAATGCACCTCACCTGTCATTGTGATCATATGTAGCAAAAAATAAAAACCCCAGTGCAAAGCATTACAACACCAGCAAAAGAATGTCCCTGATATTTGAAAACATCCCTGACTTGCCTCCTTTACTTTCTTGTAAATCACTGAAAATTACAGTTATTCAATAAAGCTAGTTATTATAGTTTCATACTTATTGTTCACATGATGCATGGTGAAGTCTCTTCAGATTCAAATTCTTGAGGAAAGAAGTTGACAGGCATGTTCCCTGTCTTTCTGCCCCTCCCCCCAAACACACACTTACACACTCACAGTCTCTCAAATAGAATTGATTTTTTTTTTCAATTTTTTTTTCACCTTTCTAAATGTGGCTTTTTAAACTGTGTTTAGTAAGAGGGAAGTGAAACTGCAAGTCATTGCAATTTCATTTGCGGTTACTTCTGCTCGTTAAGTTTTCTTTATTAACTTTTGCAAACCACATTTTGCAAATGCAAAATATATATATATATATATATATATATATATATATATATATATATCAGCCCTTTGCTTTTTTTATCCGAGCTTCATGGTAGCATGAAATAGTGGGAAACAGTGGACTTGTTTTTCTACTGTATGTTGCCTGTACTTGTTAGAGAACATCTGTTCTCCAATCATGGTGATGATCTACACTTTGCCCATTGTGTAAGAAAAGATAAAGCATTCCGGAAGGACTGTTTTATTCTTTGAAAGTTGATATCTGATGTCTCTTTTTTGTTAAGAACTGGTGCTGTTCTATCACATACAAATTCTAGAATGCTAGAGAGAGACCCAAAGTACTTCCTTCAGTATAGTCTCTGTGTCAAAGATTCTTGCCATGAGGCTCCAGTATAGTATTCCCAGTGTGGTTATGGTCTAGACTGCAGGGCATGATAAAAGAGGAATGCCTGGAACACCAAAAAATGGACTTCTTGGCCCAAAGCTTTGTTTGGTGAGCTAGTATTACATAAAAATTAATGGCATAGCCAGAAACTGCAAGGATGTTAAATAGTCAAACATGCACCGCTGGGAATGACCATTATTGTAATGTAACTGTGAAGCCTTTCAGAGATTCTCTGTTTTAATCACATTGGAGTTACACTCTGAAATGCCAAAAAATGAAATAGTGTAGAGACAATGCCTGCAAATTCTTTGCATGTAGTTCTACAGGTAAATATAATGGAAATAAACATGCAGACACACATAAACTACAAATCTTAATCTCTAGGCTTAGTGCACTTTGTGTTCCCCACTAGGCTTGCAGCAGTGATCTCATTCCGTCCTTCTGTGGTTTTCTTTCACTGGTGATCTTATATTGTCAGTATTATTGTTGCTCACTGTAACCAGTCAACATCAGTCACCCACTTCTCTATAGTGCAAGATCTAGTTTATTGCCCTTGGAATGAGATACTGTTTGGTCACCGCTAAAACACTCTTTTCCATAACAGCTTTTACAGATTTAATATGCAGGTTATGCAAATCAAACCATAGCATTCTTCAAATTTTGATCCCCTTTAACTGGCTGAATCCCTAACTTTAAGAAAAACTTCCAGGGTTCAGTTTCGGTTCCATTGCACCTAAACAGGACTAACAATAGAAAATGGAAGCCATATGCATGTAACCTTTAGCTGCCGCAGAATGTGGGCAATGCTCCCCTCCTGCTTTTCTAAAGTCAGGGCAACTGTGCAAGTAATATCTGTTGACCACAGTATCCCACAAAATAGGCATTGTACACATTTAAGTCAGATCAGAGCAACTTCATACACTAAGAGATTAAAGTTTGTAGTTTATGCAGTGAGCCACTTAATGAGTCTGATATGCAAAGCTATGGAACGCATCAACATGGACCTAATAAACAAGGATATAGGGAATCTCCAAACTCTGGATGCCACACAGTTTGGTTTTATGAAGTGTTGATCATGCCTGCTCAACCTGGTTGACTTCTTTGAGTCAGTCACCAGAGCTGTGGAGAAGGCAAGGTGGTTCATACAGCCTATCTTGATCTGGCCAAGGCCTTTGATACCATTCCCCACTCAGGAATCATAGAAAAACTCACTAAGCTAGGCATCAGCCCCTATATCACTAGGTGGGTTCCAAACTGGCTCACAGATAGAACCCACAGTGTTAAAGTAGCTGACTCCAAGTCAGACTACCAACCAGTCACGAGTGGATCCCACAGGGTTCGGTCCTGAGTCCTCTCCTATTTGGTATCTACTTCTCTGAAGTCCAGGCCAACACAAAGGGACTCTGGCTGACAAAGTTCTCAGACAATTGCAAGATGGGAGCTATTATTAACTCCCCAAGTGAAAGTTAAAGAAGTCTAAAAATGGGGGGACTTCAGGTGACGAATCCTCTTCCGCTACTGATATGGATTCCAATTCTACTCAGACTTCCCCTACCCCTAAAAAACGTACTATGGATACCCCTTTAGGGGCTACAAACATGGAGGGTAGAAAACACAAAAGATATAGACAATCTGGATATGTTGTTACAGGTACTGATACCATACTAAGTGACATTAATAATGTACATAACATCTCTTCTATGGCATTGTCCAAAACTGATTTGCAGTTGCTTAATAAAGGTTTGAATTATGTACCTGGATTCTTTGTGAGGGAAGATATTTTTGCTAATAATGTGATTTCATTTTGCCGATTATTGAATTTGCATTTATTTTTTGGACCAGACACTGAATCTCAAAGATCTACCACATTTAAATTCCATAAGTCATCTTTTACACCGCTGATGAATAAGAATGTTTTCATATTTCAGAAGTGTGTGCTGAAGGATTTACACTTTAAGGCTAGAGATTTTCAGGTATTGCCTATAATCTTATGAATATGGAAAAAAAGTCTTTATTACAGCTGAAGAATAATAAGAACTTGTTAATATTACCAGCTGATAAAGGAGGGGCAGTGGTTGTAATGGATTGGAGCTATTATTATCAGGAAGCTCAAAAACAACTTACTGATGGTAGATTTTATATGTGTATGCCCCTAGATCCAACTAATAGATTTAAAAGTGAGATTGATTCATTTTTTAATATAGCTTTGGATGAGGGCATAATTGATTCATCTACTTTATATCATCTTACGGTGTCCGACCCAAAGCGGCAATATTTATATCTCCTCCCTAAGATACATAAGGATTTACGGGAGCCCCCTGGCAGGCCAATTGTCTCAGGTAGGGGTTCTCTCACCAAACTTTTTTCTGTATATTTAACTAAATATTTACAACCCTTACTGGGTATGGTAAGATCACGTATACAGGATACCAGACAGTGTTTACAGATTTCTGAGATGCAACTGGAGCCGGGTTGGTTGCTCTGTACTTTGAACGTCACATCACTATACACCAATATACCACATTGGGCAGGCTTATTAGCATTACAGTATTGGTTGGATAAGGCTGATTTATACTCACCTGGCTTTAATACATTTCTTGCTTGCCTTGCCAAACATGTTTTAACAAAAAATGTTTTCTTTTTTCATGGTGAATGTTATTGGCAGGTGAAGGGTACAGCCATGGGGGCATCTTTTGCCCCTATATATGCAGATCTATTCATGGGCTATTTGGAGGAGGAATTAATTTATGATGTTTGTCATAATTTGTACTTGGGGGAAATAGATAGCTGGTGTCGATATCTTGATGACTGTTGGATGGTTTGGAGGGTGGACCAGATGTATTTTTTGGAATTCATTGCATATCTTAATGAAAATAAGTGGGGGACTGAATTTACACTTCATTTCGATCCCTCTAGGATTAATTTTTTGGATGTTACTATCTCCAGAAATCAGGATGATACTCTGGAAAGTCAGGTTTATCATAAACATCCTGAATATAATACCCTCCTACATGCTAACAGTCTTCATCCACGACACATCATTTGAAACATTCCCAAGTCACAGTTTTTGCATATTAGATGCATTTGCTCCTCCGATACTACCTATGAATATTATAAGAATGATCTAACCAATAGATTTTGTACTAGGGGCTACCCATGTGGAAGTGGTATTACTGCTAGTAGTTGGGCGTCATCTCAGGCTTGATCTTCCCGGTTGGAATATCGCACTTATACACCTGATGACCGGAGGAATGTGCGTTTTGTGACCACTTTTGGTCGCAATACTAATGTCCTTAGGGAGATTATTAATCGGCATTGAAGTATCCTTATGGCTGATAACTCTCTCTCACAGATATTTAAATCCAGTTGTCTCTTTTCATATCAGAGGGGATAAACCCTGGGTTCATATTTTAGTCATAAACTTCACAGGGGGGTTAGCATGAATAAGCAACAACTTACCATGACTGGTAATCTACTTATGGGTACTTTCCCTTGCGGACATTGCATACACTGCAAACATATTATGACATCTAAACATTTTTCCAGTAATAACACAGCCAAGGTTTATGACATAAAGTTTTTTGCTAATTGCAGTAGTGATTGGCTGATATATCTTGCCACTTGTCCCTGCTCAGCTTTTTACATCGGGCAGACTTCTAGATCTTTGCGAATATGAGTATCAGAACATATGAGTTACATAAGAAATAAAAGGGAGTGGAATTCTCTTTATAGATACTCCCTTATTCACAAAACTGCCAATTTAAAATTTTTGGTTTTTGATCGAATTATGGGTGATAGAAGTGATAAAATGGGCTGGCGTACTTTACTTAATAAAAAGAGAAAATCTAGATTGTTAGGCTTCGAGTTGTTCCAACCAGGTATTAATGACAAGTTTTGATAGACCAATAGGAAATGAGTTTTGGGTGTGATGTTATATTTAAATACTATGTGTTTTCAATGTATTGTTATCAATGAAGAAGGCAGTAATACTGCCAAAACCGGTCTGAGCTTTGCGCTTTGCACATTTTTTTGGTGTTGCCACGTTATAATAAATTATTTTGTGTTCCATTATTTGGTGCTGGCTTTATTTCTTTGGAACCTTTAGCTATTATTAACTCCCCAAGTGATGTTGACTTCCTACAGAAAGGCCTCACTGAGACCAACAACTGGTGTCAGAACCATGGCCTTAAGCTCAATGCCAAAAAATGTGGCATCATCCCCTTTGGGAAAAAACCCAGTTCCCATGAATTACCCATCGATGGTAGTCCACTGAACACAAAAGGCGTTATAAGAGATCCAGGAACACAAGCTGACAGAAATCTCTCTTTTGACCACCACATTGCCACTGTGGTCAGAAAGACCTTCTATGTGGCACATCTCATTACTAAGGGTTTTGCATCCAGGAAGAAAGAGGACATTGTCTCCCTCTACTCTTCCCTCATTAGGCCAATTATCGAGTACAATGCCCCATTTGGCATGTACCTCACTAGACACCTGCAACAACTGGAGAGGCTGCAAAAGTACCTCACAAAGAGGATCCTAGGCCTTAAACACTTTTCCTATATGGATAGATTCAAAAAACTCATTCTCTGTCACATATTCCCTAAGTAGAGGCGATCTCTGCTTGACTTACAAAGCCATGTCTGACCAAGCTCTGTTAGAAATGCTGCATCTAAAGAAATCCCAATCCTGCAGCACCACACACTCCAGGGACCTCAACCTCATTACCACAATCAAAAAAACATGCTGGAGTGACAGGTTCATAACCCAAAGACTGCCCATGCTATGGAATAGACTTCCAATACATGTCAAACAGAGCACCTAACTGGACCTTTTGAAGACAAATCTTAACGAGTGGATGGGAAAAAGAAAATTCCCCCTGGGTATCAGTCCAGTGACTCTACTCAACAGAGGCACTGGGAACTAATGACTGGTGGCATGATGCCAGGGTAATCCTATGGGCTAGGCTTGTAAAGACTCCAGGGCCATTAGCCTAGTACACACCTATGAACCTATGCGTGTCTATATGTTTATTCCCATTACATTTACCTGTAGAACTACATGCAAAGAACTTGACTGGATAACTTTTTCAAAGCTGGAAGTCTTTTTTTTCTCATTCCAATTTGTCTCCACATGAAGCAGCTCCTCTTAACAGACTCCACTGGCACAGTGTTGTATTCCTGACCGTGTTACTGGTGACCTTACTTTGACTAGTGATCTAGCTGTGATATTAGCAATCTGGGGGGGTGGGTATCTGCAGCTGTAGGCAAACATCCAATATTAAGGAAATGGAGCAAGTTTCAATGTGTTTCTGACATCTCATGGAAAAATGGGGGAATGTCATCCACACATGAGTGGAGTTATGGAGCAGTACAGGAGGTATCTTCCATAGTATGCACCCAGAATTATCTTCATAGAGTGTTTGCTAGTCATCTCCATATACAGTACTCCCCAAAGGATAGTCTGTAAGGAAAAAGAACAAAAAGTCTCCTTCCTGCAGCTTTAGGATAGCTAAATAGCTGGTGAGGATAATGAAGCAACAGGTGAAGCAGAGGAAAATGCTAAAAGCCTAATTGTTAGATGAGTGAGCCAGAAACACATAAAATATAAGAATAAAATAAATAAAATAGTAGTTCTTGTTGTAATGTATTCCTTTTAATATGGAAGTGTTAACCAGAAACTGCTTCTGTCACTAGACTGTTTCCCTTTAAATTGCAGGGAAATATTACTTCATTAAGAGGTATCACTTTGATTGGGTTCATAGTTGGTTACTAAGCACAGAGTTCAGGAGACTATTAAGGAGCAAAGCCCAAATTCCTAATTGCACCAAAGCAATGACTTGCTCAAGGTCACACAGTAGGCAAATGAAGGTGAGAAGATTCAAACTCATGACGCAGTTCACTAATAATTCAGACCATAGTCGTCTTTGCTAACTGCCAAAGTTTTGAATCCTGCCCCCTTGATGCAGAAAACAGCTTGTTAAGCAGGAGCCTTAATACGCTATGAGAACTGTGGACTTACAGGTTTATTATTAATACTGATTTGTTTTGCACAAGTGTTTGTAGTTGTTCTGACTGAGTATTTTAAGTATGAAAATTATTTTTGCTGTAGTTTTTTTGCAAAATTAGTACATTTCACTGTTATACTACATTCAGTTATATGCTTTGTCTGATTTTTAAATCTTAATTTGCATTATTCTTACAGTATCTATTTATTTATTTATTGCTTTCGTCGACCAGGGTAGTGTGACTAACCCGTTTTCAGCTGAGGCCCAGGGAGAAAAGCTCCAGTTACAAAACAGGCAGTTTTATGCAAAAGAGACACATGTAAAGCTCAAGGTTACAGTATGGGCATACAATAACAGGAAGGCAGCTGTACTAGAGAGAAAGTGCAATAAATAAAATATAGAGTCATTATATATTAATAAATGATACTGGCATATACTGTGATGTTTAAAATGCCAATTTACTAATTTACATATATGGGTAGGAGAAATATGAGAGAGAGAAGATAAGGGAGAAATGATTATAAAATAAAGGATGTGATGAGGTAATAGGAGAAAGCAAAAACTATGTGTGAAAATGTGAGTAGAGTTGTGACAAGTGGGGAGAGATGGGCAAAGGCTGCCAGCCTAATCAAACAGAATTTGATACATAATTCTATCAACTGTATAAATAAATGTAAAATACAGGCTTGTGTTTTTAAATGTAAGAAAACACTTGTGACGACCGTGCCCTGGCTCAGCAATCAAGGAGCCTCAGTCCTCACCACTAACACCAGGGAGGTTGACTCATAGAAGAGGAAAGGATAACTAATACACACAGTAAAGTACAATTTCCCTTAAGTGCACACAGAGATTACAGTCAGTCTGGGGCTGGTTGCTCCCTTGCTCTCCAGGTCCCCAATAAGACCCCCCCACTGGCACAGCTATAGGGTTCAGATCTCAGCATAGCTGGCAAGCTAACCTCCAGTACCCTCTCTGTCCAACCAGTGCTTCGTGTCCCTGCCCAAGTAGCTGACACACCACACACACACTTTGAGAAGAGGTTATACAACCACACCGACCCTCCTGGGAAGACGGCTAGCACAGGTTCTCCAGCTGTGCCCCTTTACCCAGGCTATATGGTAGTAATTACTGCCACCACCAGCTAATAAATATCAGCTACTCAAAGGCCCTTAAAAGGGTGTCCAATTATTACTGTGCAATATTATTATCCAATGGTAGTATGACTAACAGTCAAGGCTTACTTTAGAGTGGCCTTTTACAATAACGTCTATAAATATGCAATGTACTCAAGAGCTTATCTCTACACAAAGCAGACACAGGTAGAAGGTTTTAAAAATATTTAATAATAAATAATTAAAACACAAGGCAAACCTACTGCACCACAGAGATATCTAAGAGTTCACAGATCACACAGTAACTTAAAATAATACAGTAGGACAGGTCTGATTTCAAAGAAAAGTACATAATTAATCTTTACTAGCTTTAACTATTCCTACAAGAAATTACAGTGCTAAAACTTACATGTGAGCATAAGGCAGAGTGCTGATAAGTTGGATGACCAAAGTCAAAATGCTTCCAGTCTCTTGTGAGAAATAGTATTTAAATATTACTAACAAACATGTTTGCTGGGTCCCTCCCCAAATTACATCATTTTTGACACTTAGGTTTTCCCAGGCAAACAAACTGCATTATTTAGCAATCTAACACCTGCACAGAAACTTACAACAATATAAGACATTTCACATGTATATTCTAACAGAAACTAGAGCAATAAAGCACCTTCCACATCTAAATTCTGGTCATAACCTTTAGCCTTAAAACAATGGGCATGAAACCTTCATCCAGCCACACTGGAGCCGAATTGTAAAACATTAAAGGGATTCATAAGATCTTTTCAACTTAAAAAGACACATCTGAAATACTTGGCTTGGTTTTCCTTACAGCAGATGGCAATGTTGCAACAATCTTGAAGTTCACATTTTACAGTGTTTTCTGACATTTAAAAACACAAGCCTGTATTTTACATTTATTTATACAGTTGATAGAATTATGTATCAAATTCTATTTGACTAGGCTGGCAGCCTTCGTCCATCTCTCCCCAATCGTCACAAGAGTATATATTTGTTAGCTGATACAGAGACAAAGAAAGATGAACTAAACATAGAAGGTAGTAAGTATGAGTTGGAACTTTGCTGACAGGAGCAACTTGCCTGGGGTAAGTAGAGACAGTAGAAGTGGCAGTAAGGGCAGAGGGATAGAAGACAGTAGAAAAGTTACATTGAGAATTTACTTTGTTAAGGTATATAAGAGCCATGCAGGCATATAGAGGCCAAGGTAGTCTCTCCTACTCACTTAGGGACTGATTTGTTGTCGACACTTGTTGTTGTTGTATCTTTCGGCTTTTCCCGGTTAGGGGTCGCCACAGAGGAACTCTGGTCCATTAATGATTGGCAGTAGATTTTTATGTATCGGCTTGTCAGGTCTGGAGCACAACCTTCAACGAAGGTACACCCATTCACGCATGTCTCCACACAGAATACGCTTCAGCTGAGAATCGAACAGGACGTCTTACTGTGAGGCGACAACGCTACTGCAGCACCACTTGTTTTAATTTCAATTTCTCTCTTCACTCCAATGCATGATGGGAATCCAAAAAGTCTTAAACTACACTGTTCCAAGTTTTTATAGTAATGAAAGGGTTGATATGAAACAGTCCATAGCTAATATGAATTTGAATCCTAACCTTAAATAAGATATTAGTGCAGTGTTTGTTTTTCCCTTAGTTTATAGTTATATGCACACATACACACACAAACATATGTGTACATGTGTGTGTGTTTATGTATGTATGTATATATATATATATATATATATATATATATATATATATATATAATGATCCACAATAGTCTATCAACTTGCAGTTTGGTCAACAGAGTATAGTGTGTTTTTAATCTAGTGGATATTGGATGATTGGATCTGTGATATGCATATGAATATTAACATCAGTAATATAGGTTTACTGATAAGGCATTAATGCAATGTGTGTTGACTTTCCTTACTTTATATATGTGCACACACACACACACACACACACACACACACACACACACACACACACACACACACACACACACACACACACACACACACACACACACGTACATGTACATATGATCAACAATACTGTATCGACTTGTAGTTTGGTCAACAGGGTATAGTGCGATCATGTGCTAGATACATTTAATAGAATAAGTGCAATTTGAGAAGGTAAGTGTATGCATTTTTGCATAAGTGTGGGGAGTGAATGTGCATGCTAGTGTTAGGTTACAGTTAGAGTAAAGGCTAAGGTGTGTGACAGGCTGAGTGATGTATGTGTGTGTGAAGTGAATCTTTGTGTGAGTATTACTAGTTAGGCTTAGAGTAAAGGTTAGGGAAGGGAATAGATCTAGTGTAGTGCATATGTGTATGTATGTTCTGTATGTCTGAGAGGGGCAGGGTTAGTGTTATTGGATGTTATTAACTAGTGCAGAGGGGAGAAACTAATACTAACCCTAGCTCTAACTCTGTCCCTGCCCATATCCTTAACTTAACCTGCACTTTACCTTGCAAAAACACTTTCTGTAACACTACTATTTAGACAGACTTGTGCTAAATATAGTAATATGTTTTTAGTTTTAGTGCTTGGGGAACAAAAGAAAGCCTTTTATTTTTGATTTTTGCTATTTTGGGGTTTCGAAATGCAAATACTGAACTATTTAATTTATTTGTCGTTGATGTATTTGTATTTTGATATTACATTGTAGAAATATATATATATGCACCCATTCTATAAGCTAGCCTGTTTCCTTGAGGTCCTGGGGGCTATTGGCTGCACTCATATCACTGTGAAGGACCCATCTGCTCCATGTGACTTCCAGGATATTAGCTGGAAGGATTTCAGCTCTATCACATGCCATATAGTGTGTGTGTTAAAAAGTATATTATATATACAATGTGCCTGTGTACTGTCCTAGCAATTCTGATGATTCTGACATCTGATACATATCCAACCTATACCATCACTTCATGCAGGGTGACTTTCCACAGGAGTATCTAGGTGGTAGGTGCATATATTGCCAACAACAGAGGCTGTGATAGTCTACTCCTATGAACATAGACAGCAAACCACTCATAATGGTGTACACTGTTATATGTTGTAGCTGATGTTGGATATGACTTGGAACTATGTCTAATGTCCCCCATTTGTACCTACAGATTGTGGCAGAGATGGAGCATAATATATCACTGTTTCAGACATGTAACATTAGTAGCCATGTTAAGACTGCTAAAGACCCACTTCCACTGGTGGGATACCACTGGTAACACACTGCAATATACTCCAGAGACCTACAGCAAGATATATGCAGACTCCCTCATGTTTTATAATAACATCATCATCATCAACCCCCTTTTTCCCATTTTCTACAGGGGGTCATTGTTTCATGTCAACTGTCACCATCTCTCTCAATTCAATACTACTCTGCCTTCTTCAACAATCATGCCTCATTTTTGCAGGTCTCCTCTTACAGAATCCATATGTATCTTTGCTGGACACCCTTGTTTCCTCTGTCTTCTCCCTGTCTGTCCCAAAGCTTATTCAGCAGATTGTCTTCTGCTTTCCTGCACATGTGCTGAACCATCGTAATATGCTCTCTATGAGAGGGGGATGGTGGCCTAATGGTTAAGATGTTTACCTTACAACACAAGATGCAGGGTTTGAGTCTCACAAGAGATAATTGGCTAGGCTTAAAATGGTTCACAAGGGCAGTTAGCTTAGTACTAACCTATGACCTTCTCTGCAATTAGAGCTACTTGTGCTTCTGCTATGATTGTCTTCTTTTCTTTGCCTGTCCCACAGTGTGCATCCTACCACCCATCTCAAGTACTTCAACTCTATCACCTCTAGCTTCCTTAGCCGATCTGCCTTTACTGCACAAGTTTCTGTACCATACTGTAGTACTGGTCACACCACTGTTTTGTACACCTTATTTTTTCAGCTGCATTAGCATTCTTTTGTCACACACAATCCTTGACACTTTGTGCCATTTTGATGCAACCCTCTTATTCTAGGTTTGACCTCCTCATTCAAACCTCCCTCCTCAACCATGCCTCCCAGATACTTCAGGCTCTTAACCTGTTCCACTATTTTCCCTTCTGTCTCTATTTTCAGCTTCTTTTGATTTACCCCATTTGCTGCCATTACAGCTGTTTTGTCTGTACTTATCATCTCATGTGCCTTCAGTTTTGTATTCCATTCCCCTATCATTTGCTGAAGTTCTTGTTCAGAATCTGCATGTAATGCCATGTCAGCCTTATACAGCATATTTATTGATCTGTCCCATAAAACCTGTCTGCTAATGTAATCCATCACTTGCATGAAAAGCAGTGGGCTCAGCTCTGAATCTTGATGCACACCCACTCCCACTGGAAACCTGTCAAAGGAAAAAACTTCAAAGACCAATTCACGTAAGGTTCAAGCAAGGCACCCTTTATTAACTTGCAGCAAGGAGACAAAGCATGCTGGCAGAATGGTTTGTCTGAACATTAATAATTAGTATGGTATTTTTATACAGTTCTTTCCATGTCACTCAAAAATGTTACTTCTATTGCTGACATAGTTAGACACAGCTTTCTGTATTGTTCTACAGAAAATGTTACTAGACTAATTGCTGACTAGTTGAGAATAACTGCTGATTTACAAAACATTTGAGAAAAACAACCTGGCCTTGGGGCTTATTTTAGCCCACCACAAACTTTCAATTCTTCAATTGTGCAGTTATAATATATGTGTTACATTTTGTCTAGATTCAAGGTACATTTCTAGCTTAGGTACAAGTAATGCT
Source organism: Protopterus annectens (assembly GCF_019279795.1). NCBI lineage: Eukaryota > Metazoa > Chordata > Ceratodontiformes > Protopteridae > Protopterus > Protopterus annectens. The sequence continues at coordinate 1,810,767,383 of NC_056726.1, read as the reverse complement.
GACTACGGTTTATATTTTCAAGCATCCATTGTGTTCTTTATCAAAGCTTCTAGCAGCTGTGTACTTTTTCATAGCATAAGCAGAAAATCAATAACTTTTTGTTAAGTCTCATGACACTAGTAGAAATTAAACACTTATTATTATTTTCATGACCTTAGCAGAAATCAAATGCTCCCTGTTAAGTTTCTAATAGCTGTGCAGATTCATGCAGTGTGAACAGAATAAATGTATTAACCCTTTTAAACCTCGAATGCACTAAGCATGCATATTACAAATACATATTTTTCTAACAAAACCCCTCTGTGAGCCCAAACACTGTTCGTACTTTTGTCAATGAGTGCTTATGCATTGCATGCTATCACAGTTGGACTCTTTCCTCATTTCTAGCTTTTCCTCAACTATCCGTCTCACTGCAAACATCACGTCATTTGTGCGTCATCTTGATCTTGATCTGAACTGCTCATTTCCCATCTTACTTTATTTATTTATTTATTTATTTATTTATTTATTTACATTTGTTGACCAGGAATGTCCGACTGGACGTAGGTCCATTTTCAGCGGAGGCCCGGGGAGAAAAGCTCCACAGTTAAAATAAACAGACGGTAGTTACATTGGATTACATAGCGATTAACAATTTAACATAGCAATTACTTACAACATATTTACAGATGAATAACATAGTACATCAGTAGACAACTAGAATCTTTATCTGTGAAGTACATAACAGACATTAACAAATGTTGCAATAAGAAGTTCCTGCTGTATAATAAGTACTAGGCTTATGAGCATCTGATCTTGCTATAATCAAGGTTGTTAGTGTAGTGGAAAGAAAGGTAGTGGTTGGATGGGGTGGGTGATATTAGAGTGGGAGTTGCAAGGGCATAGCCAGCATGTTTTTAGGTGTGCTTTTAGTAAAGTTTTGAAGTGGGTGCATGATGGTATGGAGGTAATTGTGGGTGGGAGGGAGTTCCATAATTTGGCTATGGTGCAAGAGAATAGTGCTTCACCAGCAGAGTTATTGGCTTTAGTGATCTGCAAGTGATTTTTGTTGCTGGAATCTTAGTGGTCTGGTGGTGCGATAGGGTTGGAGTAGATTCTGGAGGGATGGGACATTTAGTGGATGGTTTACTAGTTTGTGGGCAAGTGAGAGTTGATACCATTGAAGGAGGTGAGGGAGTTCAAGCCAGCCCAGTTCAGAAAGTGAGAGACAGTGGTGACTATGGTAGGATGCCCCTGTGGCGAATTTGGTGATTTTGTTGTAGCAGGTCTCTAGCTTGTTTAGATTGCATTGCCTTAGGTTGGTATATATTGGAGAGGCATAAAGTAGGGTGGAGATAAGCTGGGAATTTGCTATTGAAATCTTTGCTGCTTTGGTGAGAAGTTGCTTATTTCTGTATAATGCTCCTAGTTTTTTGTGGACTTTTTTATGGTCATGGATAGATGAATGTCAAATTTTAGTTTATTGTCTATTTCCACTCCTAGCAATTTGGTGTGTTCAGTTGGGTATATAGTGGTGTTGTCTTTTGCTGTGATGTTAAAGTGAGAGTTGTTTTGAGTATGTTTGGTGGGTTGGAAGATGAGTAGTTTAGTTTTGTTTGGATTGAGTATTAATTGGGCATCGGATAACCAAATTTCAACAAGGAAAAGGCTTCCTTTGTGACTTTTTGCAGTTTGGGTAGGGACTGGGCTGAGCAGATGATGGTTGAGGCATCTGCGTATTGTATGAGTGTGCCATGTTTGGTGGCAGAGGCTAGATTATTGGTGGAAACAGAGAAGAGTAGGGGTCTAAGGATGGATCCTTGGGGAACCCCTATGGAGACAGGTAGTTGGGGAGATATGTCATTCTGCCATACAAGAGATTGTTGGCGGTCAGACAGGTAACTCTGAATCCAGTTGGTGACTGATTGAGAGAAGGATAGGTTATTGAGGACAGAGATAAGTTGTTTGTGTGGGACCATGTCAAATGCTTTAGATAGGTCTAGGAAAGTAGCAGAGGAGAGATAGCCATTATTTTTATGCTGAAGGATAGTGTTAGGAGAGTAAGGCAGTGGTGGTGTTATGGTTTGGTCGGAAACCATGCTGAGTATTGGAAAGGAGGTTGTTAGTAAGGAGGTAGTCTGAGACCTGAGAGTGTATGCATCTCTCTAGTATTTTGGAGAGTGGAGAGAGAATGGCTATGGGGCAGTAACTGGTTAGTTCTGTAGAGGGTCCACGTTTCTGGAGGGGAATTATATGTGATACTTTCCACAGTGTGGGAACGTAACTTTCTGACAGAGATCGGTTAATCAAGATGGATACTGGGTAGGCCAGAGCATCAGCTGCGATTTGTAGGTATTCACTTGGGAGGTTGTCTGCTGCTAATTTGGTGGGCTTAAGTTTAGTTAAGAGTTTTTTTTTATGTTGGAGGTAGGTACAGGAGAAAAAGAGAAGGCAGTGGGGAGATTACTAGTTGAAGGTGTGGGTTGGAGGGGGGGGTTGTGTTGTTTAGCTAGCGATAGTTTGGTTTGTGTGAAGTGTGTGTTGAATGAGGTAGCAATATTTTCTGAGGCGTGAGGGATGTTCTGAGGAGTGGTACTGACTTTACCTGGGTGGGGGATGGAGTTTATGGAGGACCAGAATTGTTTGGGGCTGTGTTGTGAGGAGTCTAGGGCAGACTGGTAGTATTGGAATTTGTCCTGTTTTATTAGCTTTTTGACTCTATTGCATAGTTCTAGGAATTTCTGTCTAGCTGAGGGGGTTTTGATTACTTACTACTTACTTTCTACTTCTCTGTGTATTTGTTTAGCAGCCAACCTCCAGAACATTCAGGCAGTGTGACAGGAGTTTGATACCCTTTGTTCTTGTACACTGGAACCCGCATGCTTATTCTCCAGTTATTTGGGATATGCCTTTCTCTCCATATAGCTCTGAGCCCTCTCAGAAGACATTTCTCGCCAACTAACTAAACATCTTGATCATATCTGCAGTGACCTCATCTGCTGCTTTTCCTAACTTCATTTTTCTTAGTGCTTTTCTAACTTTTTCTAGGTTGTGCTGCTCTTCTTATTTCATTCTAGGTTATATCTGAGGTAGTGCAGCTTCTGTGGGGTTTTCTTCATTCATAACCTGCTGGAAGTTCTCCTTCCATCTGCCTTTCATGTCCTGCAGACTGATTAGCAGATTGTTGCTGGCATCCCATCTTTGTCTTGCAACCTGTTTCTTTGTGCCATCTACTGAGTCAATTTACAAAAGCTGGTAGAGTGCCTCTGATGCCTTCTTGTTTGCAATTACAAAACTTTATAACATGGCTTTAAAAAACTGCTACAACATGTGGAGATCATAGCACTGCCTGCCATTTATGTGAGAGAAGAGTAAGTAGAAGAACCAGCTATGGAGGACCCTTGTGTAAGGCACAGGTGGGCACAATACATGGTGGCACTGGTAAAGAGGTCCACAACTATGGGTAGTGACTACAGTAACAAAGAATAAACTTGATGGATGCAGAGACTCCCAGGCTATGCATTACAGTGCATTGACTGCCTATGCTGTACATCAGATATTACTGTACCCAGGCATTGGCAGAATACAGTCATCATTATTTGTACATATGGGTGAGGTATAATCATGGAAGACAGCAATGCTAGCATAAGTGAAGGATCATTGATAACATAGCTAGTAGTCATGGACACAGCTACACCACTGGGAGAGTCAGGGATCGTATTCATCGATGATGGAGAAAAACATTCATATGCATAATGCTTGCAGGGTGTACCATGTGGTCCTGCAATGCCAGGATTGTGGGCATCCTATTCAAGGCATGGCATACTATGTCAGGTGCATGTGTGGGAACTCAGCTATGGCTTCTCTGTGGAGTTCCAGTAGAATGATGCCATTTATGACCCCATGAATAGGTATGGCTAGGTGTTACTTGCATCTGAGCTACAGGGGGAGTATGATATCATTTAACTGTAGGACCCTGATTGTGTTCTCTGGTGGGATATACCCACAGTGAAGCTGGAGGAGTATTGGCCATGTCTCTGGGGGTGTACCCAGCAGCAGAAGAGGCTGTCCACTGATTGATAGGTAAAGACATTTCTAGAATGATGTAAACCATTTATTTAACCCTCACATGTGATTGTACAATGTGCATCTGTGCCCTAGCATGATCATGGTGGCTGGTTCACCTCATACACCTGGATGCACCACTGGATGACAACTGGGTTACCATCACTCTCACCAGGCATACCAGCTTTGGGTCCCTATATACTGTCCAAAATGTCCTGTAGTTATTCTAGCAATGGCAGGTCTTCACATAGGCCAAACAGGATGCCCAGTATCTCTAACATGGTTCAAGTAGTGGCGGTCTCTGTTTGGATCACTAACCTGCACGTCTTCTACCTGATGCCAAGGGTAACACCCAGATCAGGGGAATGTTCCGGAGTAATGGAAGTGATGGCACCTGCATGCCTGTTTCCTATGCTGTGTGTACCTTGGAGGCAGTGTGGCTCTCTGATGCCATCCGTTGTCATGACATCTGTATAGCAGGAGTGGGGCTAGTACAGATGGGACTACCTGCCTTGGACACGGGAGTTGCAAAAGGCTCATCATAGCGCTTCACAGTCACATTAGTTATGGGTGATGTGAAATTGCCCTCCACTTTTTGCACTACTGATGGTACTACTGTGCCATTGTCAACAGCCTCTGATGACACACTGACATCAGGATTGTGCCAACCTATTGTGTTAAATTCTCTCTTAGTGGAAACTAAGGATACATACAGGTAAATCTGTGGCAATAGTGGTGCATATTTCCAACTCACACCACCATATCAGACTGCCATATGCAATCTTATATGTAGCTTATGGGCAGAACCATAACTAGGCTGGGGTAAAGATGTAAATGGGGTGTAATCAACAGGTAGCAGTGATATGGAAGTGCTATTATGGCATTGCTTTATTAAGCCACATGGATATTGCAGCTTCATAAGTAAATGCCAATATTCCTTTAGCAGTCACAACTAAAGTGCTAAAGCCTTAAGTGTGTGTTAATTATTATCTTTAGCAAGTATATTGCTACAGTTTTAGCAGCATAGAAGTTTTTTTTAAATGTTTTGACCTTGAAGTTTGGGAAGACCCCTTTTTTATTTTTTCTTCCACTTGGAATTGAAGGCTATGCTAGTTTGGGGACCTGTACAAGGCAATAAATGAGATAGCTATGGTTCTGCCTATGGGCACATACACACCTGGATGTCACTGTTGCAGCCCTGATATCCCTAAATGACATACATGTATATGTGTTTGTTTAAGTAAAAACAAACAGATGTATATTAATGTTGTACAGGAATGGCACATGCTACTACTCACTTATGGTATACCCTATAAACACTCAGACATTCATCAATGGCCCAGCTCTCATTTCTAAGTCAACTAAGGATTCTCTGATCATCTTTAGTTAGATATACCAAAACAGTGAGTAACACAATCACACAGACATTCCAAATCAGTAAAAGCAACAAGTAATAGCTAGCCAAGCTAGATTTTCTTCTGCGTGAGTCCTTAAAACCTCTTGTATTAGAGGTAACATGGGATATATGCAAATGACCCCTTAAGGACATCAAGTGTTTCAGCTATATGGCAGTTCTGAATGCCCATGACCTTTTTCCTTTTTAAGTCTGTTATGGACAAATTCAGGGGGTTGGCTTTATTGGTCTGAATTTGTCCATAACAGACTTAAAACGGAAAAAAAAAGTCATGGGCATTCAGAACTGCTGTATAGCTGAAACACATGATGTTCTTAAGGAATCATTTGGATATATCCCATGTTACCTCTATTTTTTTTCTTGTAGTTATATATACCAGGAATTCCTCTGTCTCTTTGAGATACTGCTGTGTTGGTTGTTCACCCCTAGTGGTCAGCCTGTCTCTGGCAAATTCATGCGCCTTGGTCCTGGGATTAAGTGACACATTGGCAATATTGTGACACAACTGTTGTATTGTCCTATTATGTTTGTCAACTGTAAAGCTATCCTGTACCAAACCTTGCTACATCTGTTCCTGGAAGGCTCTGTCAGCTTTACACTTCTTAAGTATCAGCATGCCATGTGTGAGTAAGGCATGTAGCATCACTTCCCTTTTCTGCAGGGTGAACTTCTCCAATAATCGCCATTCCTTCAGTCCCATGCTTGGACATGTGTACACCTCTCGGTTTCACATGTGGTGCAGAGTGCACATATGTATGCACGTATAGAGGACAACCCATGACAGCCATCAGTTGCCTCCAATCTGTCCCCAGCACCCTTCTGCTGGCCACAGCCCATAGGGTACCTTTTCTGAGCCATGCTTGCTGTCTCTCAAACATGCACTGATAACACAATCTGTGCCTGGTGTACTGGAAGGCCACCATTTCCTATGGCATATTGTGTTGTCTTTGAGCTTATGACTTAGTGTATAGCTATCTACATGGCAGGGCTGTGATTGAGCCTGCCTGTGCTTCTTATGCCATATGTAGTTGAGGTCCAACCCACAGGACTGCAACCTGTCCTGTCAGTTTTCTGTGCCCTGACAGGATGAACCTCCCCCACAGGACTGCAATATGTCCTGGCAGTTTCCTATGCCCTGTTAGGTTGAGTTTCCCCTCCTATAAGGCTAAAACCTGTCCTTCCAATTTTCTTTGCCCTGGCAGGTTGAGACCCTCATAGCTTGTTGGTCCCCTGCCATGCACACCCTGCTGCTTTGTAACACTGCCTCCTCCTTTCATGTCTTCTTGAGTAGTAATTGCAGTCCTGAAGTCCATTACAAGTTAACTTCCTGATGTAAATTTTTCTATATGGCAATACTGTCTGAAATGCACTTTTTTCTGCATCTATATTTTTCTTGTTGTAATGCAGTCTCCTGCAAAATATTGACCATGTTTTTATCATGATAAAATGGAACTTTTGGCATGGCTATTATGCTAATGAGACAAATCCACACAATTTTCTAAGCATTGTGCAATAATGTAATGTATTATCACTCTAGTGCATGCTACAGGGCCTACTTCTGCTCGCCCATAAGTGTGGGGAGTGTATATAGGTTGTGCATACCTGAAAAGCTTAGCCAAGTAATTACTCTTGGCATTACCCTAGTAAGCATGGTCATTGTAGTACTTCACTGGTCATCATACCATTCACAGACTTTGTAATTGCATAGGGTGTGCATGCCTGTGGAGCCTGGCCGTACACATGTCACCCTGCATCACCATATGCATCACACTACTTACTCATGGACATTGTATTACTCCGTTTCCTACTAATGCCTATTATGTGACAAGCAAGACATATAAGCATGCATCTCAGCTACCATTTTAGCTCCTGGACATGATATGATGAGTGGGCATGGTGATCTAACATTTTGCACCACCTTGACAGGGCATCACCTGCTCTGCTGAGCAGTGCTGACATATTTATAGTGACCTCTCAGTGGAAAGAAGAGACTGTTAAGAGAAATTCACTTTAGTATTGTAAACATTCTGTTTTTGCATTGCCACTGTACAATGGGCCAAACACCTGTAGCTGTTATTGCCTTGTGCTGTCAGGGATAAGCTATGCTCATTACTGTTTGTATTATATTTTACAGCACAGTAAGTGCAGTGTGTTGCTGAAATTAATATAAAATTGCAAAATAATTGTATCCTATATCACTTAGCAGCTGTATTTTTAAATATATCAATTGTTCATTTATTTTTTTGGCTTTTTTGTTTTCTTTCTATTAACCAATATTGTAATAAACTATACCACATATAACTGCAGTGTAATACTTGTGTTATAATTTTCTTTCATTTTCAGTATTCCGTTGTTTTTTGTATTATGTTGCCATGTCTTTTCTCTATTTCAGGTAGTATTTTAATAAACTGTACAAATATGACTGACCATTTGTATTTGTGTTATTTCTTTTTCTCATTTTCCATTGTTTTTATGTTGTTTTGTTTTCTTTGTTTTTTCTTCATTTATTATCTTTCTCTGCAAGATCAGCTTTGGTGCAAACAGTGGTGAAGTAACAGGTTCTGCATTCTGTGCTGGCCACTACGCCAACCACTGGGTCGTTAGTGGCCCTCAGGCCTGCATTCCTGCAGGGAGATGAAAGTGACCTGTGGAGTGTGCTCTGGGTGGCATGCTGGTGATCTTGCTACACCTTCTCTAATGGGGAGCTGATTAGAGAGTGGAGCAGAGGGTCCCTTCTGTGTCACCTGGCAAGAGGCTTGGCTAGTGGTGAGGACTGAAAAAGAAATGCAGCTTAATAGCCACACTGGCACTCTGGGGCACATTCTCATGAGCTGGTAGAGTCATGTAGCTGGCCACCCTTGACCATAATCCCACCAAAGGATAAGCCCATTAATGAAATGTTACAATTGAGCAAGCTTGGCAGGCCTTTCTCAGCCCTCCCTGTATCCTAACATTGTGTTCCCCATCTTTTTGGGTTACTCTGCATCCCCCCTTTGAAGTTCAGTCCTCCCCGTCACAAGTTGGTCCCCCTTTCGTGATTTGCATCTTTCCATTTTTGCTCCCTTATATGTCACTAACTCCCCTGTCAGTCTTTGTCTCCATTATATGTTTGTTTTATCTGCCCCTGCTTCCTTCCCTCTACCCTCCTTCCAACCAACACATTTATAATGATATTTTCTTGTTCTACCTTCTTCAAAAATGGGCATCTGCTCCACCAAAAAAAATACCCTTCTACCCCCGGCACTCACACCACTCTTCCTACCTATTGTCTAACTGGTCTTCTTCCAATATCCTGAAAATCCAATCCATCCTCTTCTTTTTTTAAATTATTTAGTCTCTTTTTTGATCCTTTGCCTTATTTTCCTCAGCTCTTTGTAGATCTTTTTATTCTTTTACCTCCATAACCTCTCCCATTTTATCTAAGGTGTCATCCTCTTTCTTTTCCCCTGCCTTCCTGACTTTTTCTTTTTCTTGTTACCCTGACTGTATTTTTTTCAGTTCTTCTTGAGTACCAGGTAGTTCCACCATGGGGCCCTAGTATACTATAATCATGTATGAACTCCTCCATTGATTTAAATCTTCCCCACTACCCTTTTCTTTGCATACAAAATCCTTCTCTTGAGCTATTCCATTGCTACTCTAGATTTATTCATATGTATTCTCTTTCTTTGCCCCTCACCCTTCTGTTCCCCAGATTTTTTTGGGTTCCCTTCATCTCAATTCTTGCATCCCATTTATTTTATTTTCAGTTCATTCATATCATTTAGTAAGCTTCTTCATCTTTCTCTTTCTCCTAATCTCTTTTGCTTAATCTCCTTTTCTTCTGTTTCTATGAAGTGAATAGTGTTACGTGTCCATGTATATACATGGATAGGTAGACACCTCTAGCCTCCCTTTTCCTATTCATTCTTATTTTTGCCTTACTTGTTCTTTTCCCTTACCTTTAATGACTCAGTAATGATGCATGTTTGCACTTGTTGTAGCCTTTTGTCCCTGTGGTCTATTTGTATGTTGCAGAGTAGGTGGGGCATGATTTTAGAATTATCATCTTTAATGCATTAATTCTCTCAAGTAATGTATAAGTGCCCCCCCTTCACACACACACACACACACACACACACACACACACACACACACACACACACACACACACACACACACACACACACACACGAGTATGCCTTACTTTCGTTTCCATCTCCCTCTAGGTTTTTATCTCTTATCTCTCTCACTGTGATCCCAACATCCCAAAATAGAGCTCTAGGTACTTGGGGAACTCTGTTTCTTTTATCTCTTAGAGTTCCATGGCAAGCTGAAATAGGAAAAAAAAAACATCTTAGTCCATTCACTGGGCTATTTTCAAAATAACCCAGTAGCAAACATTCTCCACCAGTCTGTGGAACTCTTTTACCCTTTGATGAGGATGTCAGAAACATCAAGCATCTGTCCACCAGGCTGTTGCATGAAGAAGCAAAGAGCCTTTCCTATTAGCTCAGGCTGCCTCAGATGTGTCTGTTTGTGTGCGTGTGCATGTGGTGTGCGTGCATGTGCGCGTGCGCGCATGTGTGTGTGTGTGTGTGCGTGCATGCGTGCGTGTGTGTGTGTGTGTGTGTGTGTGTGTGTGTGTGTGTGTGTGTGTGTATGTAGTATGTATGTCTGTGTGGCTGGCATAGATGGTCTTAACTGTCCCTGATTTTGCAGAATAGCTCAGATTTTTGCCCCATATTTTGGCCTGCTCCTTTTAAAGTTTATGGCTTTTTTTCTGGCAAATAAGTGAGGGTTGTAATCACAAAGTAATGACAGGAGGCAGTTGTTTCTTTTTAAGCTTCATTCAAAAAAGCATGCTAGTGCAAAGCCTATTACACCAGCAAGTTTTTAAGTTTATAAAGGCCATAGCTGTCATTGATTTTAGTCCACTCTACACTATTATTTTATCTTTTAGTTTGATTCATGAGCTAAGAGTCTAAGAGGTGTGCGGGGTGGGGGGGAGGGCTGTATTGAGTTGCATGGTGTATTCTGACAGACGTGAGCTGACAAGATAAATTCCTGTCTGACAGTTATTTATGTATGCATCCATTCATTTGACTGCAACCAAAGATCTGAGGCATTCAGTCATACAAGTGGCTTTAATCACACCACGGTGTGTGTGTGTGTGTGTGTGTGTGTGTGTGTGTGTGTGTGTGTGTGTGTGTGTGTGTGTGTGTGTGTGTGTGTGTGTGTGTGCGTGTGTGTGTGTGTGTGTGTGTGTCTGTGTGTGTACTAGTAGAGATGTAGATGCCCTCAGTTGTTCCAAATTTCATAGAAATTCTCTAATTTTTTGCCTCATTATTTGTTCTGCTCTTCATTAAGTTTGCTGTTTTTCTTTTTTGCCAAATCAGTGAGGACTGTAGTCACTAATTAGAGATGACAAACATTTGAGTTTCAGACTTAGTTTTCAAAAATACATGTGAATTTTGAAGCCTGTTAAGCTAGCAAGTTTCTAAGTATATAAAAACAGTAGCTGACCCTAATTTTGATCTATTGTCCACCATTATTTTAGTTTTTGCTTTGATTCATAAGCTAAAAGGTTGGGAGGTATAGGAGTGGGTGCAATGAGTTGTACAACATATTATGACATCATTGAGCTGACAAGATATATTCCTGTATACCAGTTATTTATGCATGCATTTTATTTTTTTATTTATTTTATTTTTGTTTATTGGGGTAGAGCACTGATCAAATGTAATTATTTGCAGACTCAGCCAGGCCTACATATGTAGCTGTAACAGTAAAGTATGATTAAAGGTACAACTACATTATACAGTAGAGTGATATAACATAACATAGATGTACAAAAGATGCACAATGTACAGGAAGGTTTATAAACAAGTAGAATCAGGAGGATAATTCAAGAGTCATAGACATAGTATATAGTAACAGACTAAAGAGTAGAATTGTCCAAAACAGCTGTAACAGAAGAGCTAGTAACAGGAGAAGTGAATATTAGGTATGCAGTAGGGAATGGATAGGGCATTTGGGAAACAGTGGATATGAGCGTATGAAATGGAGAAGTCACTAGATTAATCAGATAAGGTTTACTGAGATGAATGTATTACTGCAACCATGTGAGTTAGGTGACATGGCCTGTGTTCTGACATGTGCACTTACATTGTTCAGTTAGGAATAGTTTGAACTGACATCTGAACTGTTTATAGTCTCTGATTTCAGTAAGAAGAGGAATGAAGTTTAGTAGATGGAGTTATGAGAGTAGGGCCATTAGTAGATTGGGTTCCTAGACTATAGTGTAGGGGGATGTAGTTAGTTTCATAGATGGGGGGGGGGGACTTGGCATAGCAGTTTGAAGAGAAGGGGTTGCAGCGATGTTTCACCAAGGACAGCTGATGATGAAATGTCTGATTTTATTAGAAAGAGATAGTAAGGTAGTAATGATTTTTTTTTTGGAAGGCAGTGGTGAATACGGGTAGGCTGTATTCTAATTGTGCAAGCAGAACACCTTTGCCTATGGCAGCTATAGCAGCAGTATTCATTTCACTACAATCAAAGATCTGACGTGTACAATATTACAAGTTTGCTTTAATCCATGGTCATATTTGGTTTTGGGAAGAGAGGCATATATGCTATCAGCTGTTCCTGATTTCAGAGAATTTCTCTGATTCTTTTGCCTCATACTTTGGTCTGTTTCTCGTAAAGTTTGTTGATTTTTGGAAAATCAGTGAGGACTGCAGTCACAAAATAAGATTATGTTTGAGTTTCATACTTCACAGCCCTCAAAAAAGCATGCTAATGCAAAGTCTGCTATTCTAGAAAGTCTCTAACTATATAAAGGGGACAGCTGTCATTGACTTTGACCCTTTGTCTGACATTATTTTTTAGCTTTCTCTTTGAGTGCTACGAAGTTCAGGCATATGTGGTGGGGGACTCGGCAATGGGTCGCACTATATTTTGAAAGTAGTGAACTGAGAAGATGATAAATTCCTGTGTGCCAGTTATTTACATATTTATTAATTTATTTGAATAAATGATTGCAGTGCAAGAAATTCAGCAGTGGTACTGGAGGTACTTCTGGTGGATAATGGAGAAGGGACAAAGGGAACAGCTAGCAAAGAAACAAAAGAAGAAACAGGTAGAGAAAGGTATGGATATAAATAGAAGAGATGGGGAATATTTGTGTATTTATTCATTTATTTGAATATAAATTATTACAGAACAAAAAATACAATTGTTAGAGTTGCAGTCATACAAATAGCTGTTAATGATGGTCAGATCTGTGTGTGGGGACTGTTTAAAATAAACTGCTATGACCAGCTGTTATTTTTATTTTGTTACATTCTGATATCTGAGGTTTATATGGTCACTATAGCTGGTTTTAATTGACGGGTGCAAGGATTGTTTGTGGATGAAAGTGATTGACACTGTTGTCTTTTATTCAGAATAAGCAGTAATTTTTCTGAGTTTACAGAAGTAGTATTCATTTTTTCCCATTTTCTATTGCACTTGAACATCAGCATTGTACTCAATAAGTGGTTGTCTGTGGTGGTCTAGACAGGATGTGTGTGACAGCAGCTGATCACTGGCAGAGTGTCACACTGAGTAGTGCTCCCATTTAACATCACTTGGTTCTCCTACTGAGGTTTTGGTTCTTCGTACCTTCTGTGTGGTATCTCTATATACCCCTTGTCTCTATATAGATTTTATCCGCGTCTTTTGGTTTCTTCTCCCTTGCCTTCAGCTGTATAAGATATGCCTCTGGTCATTTGTTCATTTCCTTTTCATACCAACCTAAACCCAAGAGTAGTACACAGAAGATAAATATGCCAGGTACTTACCTATTATGGCAACCAGATTTTCACGGATGCAAATTTAGAATACTTCTGTACAAACGAGGCCACAAACCACTGTAAGGTGATATTTAGGGTCTGGTTTTTATTTGTTGAGGACTAGCTTTGCATTACAGGGTCTGTGAAGTGGAAGACAAACATTTGAGGAAACCCGCTTCCTGTTTTCAGAGTGCCTTACACACGCACGCTTGAATTAGAATGCCTGCTGTTGCTCTGACAAACGGATTCTTTTGACTGTATGGAAGGAAGCCTTCAGAGAAGGCAAAGGCAGACCCTGTAATGATGGTTTTGGTCACTTTTTTGGGGGGGTGCTATTTGTAAAGACATCTTCAGGTCAAAATAAAAAAAAAAAAAAAAAAAAAAACTGCCAACAGCCACAAAGTACAGGCAGTAGCGCATTGTCCGGCAATAAGATGTTTTGGGAAGTGTTCTTACTACATGTGTAATCATGAAAGTGAGTTTGAGTTTATCTGTATTTGTAAAGTATGGCCATGGGGACACTTTGTTAGCACCTTAAATGAAATTATTGACTGGAGTTTGTGTAACTCAGCACTTTACCTAACCTAAGAAAAGCAGCAATCCTTGCCCTTGACATATTTACAATCTCCTATTGCCGCAGGGTGTATTTGGTGACTCGCTTTTCCAGTAGCTCACATCGTCTTGACAAATGCAGGCACTGCAAAGCGGAGCACCACTGTGTAGTTTCAGGAGCAAAGAGGTATAAACTCACACCCTTTCTCCTCATCGTGGCTCATCCCCACATTGACAGAGTAATGTTTTCTTCTTCACAGTCCCCTTTATAGATTAAGCAACCTGTTTCCGCACACACATACCAAATTATGGCAGTGCGGAAATCTGGTTGCGATAATACGTACCATATGTCATTTTGGAGGTTTAGGAAGGCAAGCATTACTCCCAGACGTGATCTATAGATTCCTTCACTTATCTTCTTACGTTATTTGGAAATACTACTTCTTTAGCCTTGAACATTATGCTTCAGACACAAGTTAATATTTCATAGAAAGAAAAAAATAAGATTAAATATATTTCCTTACACGTTTTCTTTCTTTTCTTTTCTTTTTTTTTTGATCAGGCCATCATTAAATGTAGAACTCTTTGACTTCTAGGGCTTACTGGCCCACAGACCATCATCTTAATTGGCCTTGTTGATTGCAGACAAATATCAAAGGTGTATATAATCAGTAAAAGTGGCTATAATTGAGTGGGTATATACTGAGGTAGTCTGAGGATAAAATGAATGACCCATGATTCTCAGCTGTCCAGAATGTCCACATTTTTGACTGATATTTTTGAAACATTTCTCATAAAATGTCTGGTTTTCTGGTAAATCATTCAGCTTGATAAGTTCCAAACCACAGGCTTCTCTCAAATAACCCCAACACTATACCTATCTTCTATTCCCACCCTAAAGTACTCAATACTAAACACTACAACCTAAAACTGATACAGATACCCAAATTACTTAAAACTCCGAAAACAACTAGATGCTTTTCTCATGGCCTTAAACTTGTGAGGGCATTCACCCAAACCCAGTTCCTATTTCTACTACACAGACAAAAAACTAAAACTTATCACTCTTAATACCAGGAGCATATGTAATAAATTGACACTCTTTCATGCCTGGTTAACACACTCTAACCCAGACATCCTTGCTATTACAGAGACTTGGCTAAACCCAGAAATGAAAGATACTGAAATCCTTCCCCCTAGTCACAGCATTATCAGAGTAGACAGAGCACATAAAAAAGATGGCAGAATAGCCCTAAATTTCCCTAACAACTTGATAGTTTCCCCATACTTAAATCCTATACCAAAATTCTGCACAGCCGAAATCCTTATAACATTTCTAAAACTTAACTCATCTAAGAACATCTGCATGGTTGTATTATACATCCCCCCTGGGCAAAATATTCCCATTCTAGAAAACATTCTAGCCTGGATATCTAAAACAATACCGAACAAAACCATTATCCTAATGGATGTTAACAGTGACTGGCATACACTAAGCAACTGGATACTAGTCTCAAACCCTTCTAACTTTACATCCTCAGGTGCACTCCCTGACTTCTTAAATGACCACTTACCAGCCTATACCCACAGGACTATCTCTCAACGGACAAAGCAACACAGTTCAAAACTATACGCAATGTTCAAAAATTCAGCAGAGAGGTATTTAATGAATCTCTAAAAGCAATAGTCTGTTCCATTCTAAAAATACTCCCCTTAATGATGTAGTTGAACATTTCAACAGCACCTTCCAAAGCATTCTTAACTCCCTAGCTTGTCAGCGAACAAAAAGAATATAAAATAACCATGCCCCATGTCTCACCAAATCATGTAAAATTCTAATGAAAGACAAGGACAAAGCATGGACTTCCTGGCTAAAGAATAAAAATGACATAAATCTTCAGTTATACAGACAACTCTGCAATCAAACAAAAAGAAAAATATTGCATGATAAAAAATATTACTATTCCTACAGTCAAGATAACCACAAAGGCAACCATACGAAATTCTGTTCCACTTTAATGTCACTACTCAAGCCAGGAAATACAAATAATCCCAGTTCATACCCCAATATACCACCTCTTCAAACAGCCACAAAATTCAACACATAATTTATAGAGTCCACATTCAACCTAAAAGTAAACCCAATTCATCCACCCCAACTCACTACTTCTACTAATACACACACACACACACACACACACACACACACACACACACACACACACACACACACACACACACACACACACACACACACACACACAAACACACACACACACACACACACACACACACACACAAAACCAACCCCTTACTTATAACCAAAAAAACAAACCATCCCCAGCTTACTTTTCATCCCATCCCTATATCTCAAATTAAAAAACTACTACAAAAACTGAAACCTTGCTCAACCTCAGCAGACAACCTCCAACAGAAGCAATAGCATTCCCTGTTAGCATCTTAATTAATAGATCCATAGCTGAATCACATGTCCCTAACCTATGGAAAAGATCACACATTATCCCTTTACATAAGGAAGACAACTCCACTGACATCACAAACTTTCATCCTGTTGTAGTCTTGACCACCCCAAGAGTCTAGAAAAATGTGTGTGTCTGCAACTTCTCCACCATTTTACACACAACAACCTACTTTCCCCACCTACAAAACATAACACAACAAACTTTCTCTTCCATACAAACATGGCCCTCCAGTGCTGAACTCCTACAGAACCCAAAAAAAAACAAAAAAAAACAAAGCTCCTTCTCTTCATCCACAAATTGGTTCAGCATACCAAACTACTATTTGTCACAACTGATGATAATCTCAAGTTTGACCTATAAATACAAAACAGTATAAAAAAACACCAAAAATAGATCTGCTATACTGGAATAAAAACATCCTCACAGCAGCTACCAAAATTACCCTAGCCAAAATCTACCTCTTACCCTCACTGCTATACGGGGCCCCAATTCTAGCTAATTTACAGACCTCCATAAGAAAAAAACTAGAAAGCTGATATAACAAAACTGCCAAATTTGCCATAAACACAACACCTCTAACTCATCACTGTAAAGCCTTACATTCCTTAAGATGCCTTGAAATCCCTCTCCACCTCCAGTATGTAAAACTTACTATGGTATACAAAATCATTCACAATCCACTAGCTTGTCCTGCTATTAGCCCATTAATCAGCTTTTATATCCCAAATAAACATCTCAGATCTTTAGACAAACATCTCCTCACAATGTATAAACCTAACAAAACCCCAGGCCTAAGCCTTTACTCCTGCACTGTGGCAAAACTATGGAACTCCCTTTCTTTAACTATCAAAACTGCTACTAATCTGCACTCCTTCAAAACCTCTATAAAATAATATTTCAACAAAGCATGGATTTGCTCCTGTATAGGTCTAGACTGAGGTACTCTTATACTTTTTTCTACCTCTTCTCTCTCTATCCCCACTACTAATTTATCTTACCCTCCCTTCCTCTATATATACTCCCCTGAGGCTGCACTCATACCTTTTTGAGATCTATTCCTACTATCCCCTCTATCACACCCTACCCTTCTCTACTTGTATTATCCTACGCCTTTACCAATATAATCTGTTACTATATTTCATGACCTCTAGAACATTAATAATCTTTATGATAATTATTTATTATGTAAATAATGCTACATCTTCCTATTATCAGGCTTTCTATATAATTTATGCTCGAATACTATGACTTTATTATGTCTGTTGAGTTTTTATTCTGGCAAACTAATGTGTACATTTTTTTAATTTTGTGCTTGAATGTTGTGACTTTGACTTTATTATGTCTAAGTTCTCATTCTGATAAACCAATATGTTGTTTTCATATTTGTGTTTGAATGTTATGACTTTAATATGCCTGTCTAGGTTTTCATTCTGTTAACCAAATGTGTCTGGAGCTTTTCTCCCCAGGCCTCCATTGAAAATGGATACCTCATGCCTAGTCGAGCTTTCCTGGTAAACAAATGCCAAGTAAATAAATAAATACATACCCTTCAGAAAATGCATGCTAACATAAAACCTGTTATTCTAACAACCTTCTAAATTTCTAAGAGCAATAATAAAAATTATGTCTCTGTTTTAAACCTTTGTTCCACTATTATCTTTGGTTGTGTCCAGATGTCTTGCCATAATAGGTTGAGAGGTAAGGAATGACCCAATTTGTTGTTTGATCACAGGTAACAGTTATTGATGTGCTGTATTAGAGCCCTGCTCCATTGCATTTAGCCCTGCTCATTCAGTTGCTTCCTGCCACCCCCTTTCCCCTTGTTTAGAAGTCACCAGCTGCCAATGACAATTCCAGCTTTCCCTTCTTCCTTCTGTTACTCCATGTACCTAAATTCCAGAAAGTCCCACTTGTCTTTTCTACCTTCCCTCATTTCACAAAGCCATTTTGCCTTCCTTGCTTGTATTAGCTTTGGCAATATTTCATCCAGCTTTCCTGCCAGTACCTTTGCCAAATCTTGATGTTTACATTAATCCAATAGATAGGCCAATCATTTTATACTTCCTCCCGTCCCCCCCCCTCCCCTTAGGTATTATGGTTGTCATGGTTATCCTGGCCCTCCTCATACTTTCAGATGTTTTGCGTGATTCCTGTATTCTCTTGTATTGCTCCTCAAGGACCTTCCACATTTCTTCCCCTCACCATTTATAGTACTTTAGAGAGTATCCATATGGCTCTCCAGCTTTTCTCTTCTCCATCTTGTAAATGTTTTTTCTCATCTTTTCTGTTGTTCTGTTTTTGTTACTGCTACATTCAACTTGTCTTTTTGCTCACCCTCTAGTGTCTTTATCTCTATATTCTTTCTCAGTTCCTTTCTGAGACTTCTGTCCTTTCCCATTGTTTTAAAATCTCACTGAGGTATTCCTTAAGTCTTTTCCTGTCTAGGTAATCCTCTTATACATATTCTCCAGCTCTTCTCCTTTTCATCCATACTACTGTCTCTCTCTATCTTTATCTGCCTGTGTCTTCTTGGATTTCTTTGCTCGCTGTTCCCCTTGTGTCTCCCCCAGTATCCACTAAAAGTCCCTCCAGTACCATTGCTGAATCTTTTGCTCTGTAATAATTTTACTCTCTAATTTCATTCTTATTGTTTTTTCTCTGATATGTAACAGTTCCCTTCTCCTTTCATTTCTCCCAACTTCCTCCTGTGTCACCTCCATCTCACTCTCGCTCCAGTTTCTCAGTCCCACTTTCATATATCCTTTTCTTCTTTCCTTCTGCACTCATCAGTTTTCCCCTGACAGTGACCTTGATCCCATCCTACATGTGCTCATGCAGTTTGTCCCTGTCTTTCATATATTACTGTATGGAATACTTTATAAGTCCATGCATTGTTTCTTTATCCTCTTTTATCTTCCTTTCACAGCTAGTCCATCTCCCCTCTTTCTCATTGCTTTCAGTTCCTGCACACTTATCTTAATTTTCACCAGTGCTTAATTTGATATATGTCTCTCCTACCTTTGGATCTCGTTCATTTTTTCCATTGGATTGTGTTTGTCCTTCCCTAAGGACCTGTCTAACCTACTTACCTAAATGACAATGTTTTGGGTGAAGGTATGTTCCATCTTAGTTGGACACCTTCCCCTCAATATGTCCAGCCACCTTCCCTCTTTCATGCCTTGATCTAGTTATTGTCTCATTTTTTTGTTATATTACCTCCTTCTGTACAATTTCTCTTTTCCTGGTCCTGGGGTGACATTGCAGTCCTCCTCTTTATCTCTAGTCCATCTCTTCTTGTCTGTGCTTACTTAGCAAAAATGTTCTTCTGGAATAATTCTTCATCCCTATTTGGTGCATATACGTTTCCTATTTTTCACTCTGCACCATCCACCCTTCCTTGCCAGATGATCTGACTTTTATTTATCAATTTCTATGTGGTTGTCAGAAGTTCCTCTGAAATACAATAATATTCGCCTCTTTCCTCCCTTGCTTTGTTGTCCATCTCCCCCTTTGGGTAGTTATAACACACTATCTTCTCTCTGTGTCTAATTTTCAGTTTTGTTTCTTGAGATAGAACAATACTTATCATCATGCTCTTTAGCTTTTCCTATATTCTCCTTCTTCTGATATGATTTGTCAACCCCCCCGCCAATGTTTACATAATCAGAAGCATAGCTGGTTGATTCAACCAGCGCCCTGGGCCAGTACTATGAACCAGATCCCCACCTCTTCAGCTCATTAAAAAAAAAAAAAGCACTTCACTATAATAAGCCAGTTACAACAATCATCTTATTACATTTAGATCTATGTCACCCCTCCCCCATTCTTTCATTAAAGTAAAAAAAAAAAAAAAAAAAAAAACAGATGTTCCTTCTACTGACCCACCAACCAGGTGGCCAGATACATGACATGCCCTCCCCACCCACCCCAGCCATTCAGGTCCATTTTCTGTGCCCTGCCCCCAACCATCCTTTTACTTATTTTATAAAAAAAAAATCAAAAATATCTCTTCTTTTAAACTGTAGCAAACTGTTTGCTAGAAATGTAGTTGCTACAGTTTATACCCTGTCTATATAGAGCACTAAGGCGCCCATGTTTAATTTGAAAAAAAAAAATCTTCTTTTTAAACTGTAGCAAACTGCTTGCTACAAATGTAGAAAACAGTTGCTACAGTTTATATCTTACCTGCATGGAGTGCTACAGCGCTCAGGTTTTAGTTAAAAAAAATTGTAGCAAGCAGTTACTGTAGCTAAACCACACATGGAGTGCTGTAGCACTCAGGTTTGACCACAAATGCAATACCAGCTTTTAAAAGCCAATATTGCACTAAACAGAGATCAGGATCAGCTGATCATGCCTCCAACCCTTTGTGCCCAGGGCAGCTGCCCATCTTGCCCCACCCTAGATACACTACTGCACATAATTATCTGTATTTTTCTTGTTGATTTTGCCCGCCCTTCTCCACTTTCCCCATTCCTGTCATCTGGCATAACCCTTCCTCCTGACCTACTCTTTGAGCTGAAGATTGTGTTTTTTAGTGGTTGCATGCAGTCATACCACACCTTGCCCTCTCTTGTCTCTAATGTTATGCTCCCTGGGATGCATTTTGCAAGATAAAGACCTGTTTCATTTAATACAGCCTTTGTCACCTGCCCACAGTCACCTCGCCTGCCTTTTAGTGTCCATTCCTTACACTGATTTATTGCTTCACTTTTTCTGCAGTCAGCTTTATTCCTTCTGTATTCCTGTCTTTGGCCTCTTTGACTCTGTCATCCATCATAAATGTTATTCTCTCATTTGTTCAGCAGTTCCTTTCTGAGTCACCTGAACCACCTGACACAATGTCCCCCATTCTCCTTAGAGTTCTCCCTTGTCAGTCCCTGCTTCTCTTTCTTTCTATCCTTTTGTGCCTAAATCTCTCTTGGGAGTTTATTCCCATTCTTCTCTCCCTTTAATAATAAGTCTTTCACTTGCTTCCTGCGCATTATCTTGTCCCTTTTCTCATTTCCTTGTAGTTGCTTTTGGGATTTGTTTATTTCCTGATCATCTCTTTTACTGGCATGTAGCCCTCCTGCACTTCTTGGACTTCTTCTTGGTGGGGGGGGGGGCTCGGCATCCGATGTTGCAAGCCCTCTCAGTGTCTACTGTTGCTGTCCCCATGCATATCTCATAGTTGATTCATATTTGTACTGCCTGTGCTTTTCAGCCATCTGTGATAATTTTATTTAAACTTTTAAACATCATTGAACATCACCTCTACTGAGTTGTGTGAACCAGTCCCTCACCTGCTGTACTTCCAGAATTGCAGGGTATTTTAGCCATGCTGCTGTATCATTCATTCTTAGCTCTTGTTAATACCTCCAGCATAGTTCTCCTCCATACCTTTCAACTGTACCTTGGGTCATGGCTGAAAAGGGTCTTCAAATCAGCTCACCCATTAATAAATAGATAAATACCTCATTACAAGTAAAGATCCTCATTTTGAGTGTTAAGAAGACCCTGTTTCTCATTTTCCATACTGAAAGGATCTGGCATACCTTCATTTTTAAGAATTTTTTTTAAATATCCATGGCAAATAATATTAAATTATATTAATTCATCAACAAAACACTTTATATATGTAAAGCTGCAAATTTAAATATGATGTAATCTTCCTGGATGAAGTTGTTATAACTTGTTAGCAAGTGTTCCACATTCTGTCCATTTGTTCCACTTTATGAGAGGCAGTGCTGCACATTTTGGAGATGGAAGGTTAAGAGCCATGCTTTCTCTTCCCAGTAGAGCATTTCCAAGTAATCCTTGACCAGTTTTTATGAACAACCTTGCAAGTAGGATAACTTTTAAGTCTTTTTGCTTGCCTTATTATTCCTTTTTTACTGCAAAGGAATGGAAGCATGCCAAAACATTCCTGGGCCTGCTCTCTGCTGTTGTGTATCACTCTCCCACTCTGTGCATCCCCTCTAAGTGTCTCCTGAGTTCCTGGTGACATAATCTCTCCTGTAACAGCTGCATTACAAACCGCCCTACTTTATCACTACTCACGCTCTCTTGTATTCCAGTTATCCTTACATCGTTCCTTCTCGAGTGATCTGCAACATCATCGGTCTTTTCTCCTTGCCTTTTTATTATTCCTGTTACCTCCTGCATTCTGTGCATCTGCTCCTGCTGTTCATCTTTAACTGCTGATTTATCTTTCTCCAGATCTTGTGATTATCTTTTCAGACATAACGCAGTTGATTCTCTTTATTTCAAGACTTGTAATTCTTTCTGTTCCTTTCTCCGCAGGAACACTGTTATTCAAATTTTTGCAGAACCTGCCCAGAGCTTTTGGTATAGGTAACAGTCTTGGCTGACTGAGCTCTCTAGTGCCACCATAATAAGAAAATTATTTTTACTTTTGCCAGCCCCACCACACACACACACACACACACACACACACACACACACACACACACACACACGCACACACGCACACACACACACACACACACACACACACACACACACACACACACACACACACACACACACTCACTCAGACACACCAACACACACTAAAACACCCACATACCCACACACTCACACATCGAACCACCCACTCACCCACTCACACACACACACACACACACACACACACACACACACACACACACACACACACACACACACACACACTCACACACGCACATGCATGCACATGCACACACACACACACACACACACACACACACACACACACACGCACACACACACACACACACACACACACACACACACACACACACATACACACACACACCTTTAAAAAGGCCTGCTCTACATATCTTTTAATATAACGTTTCATTTTGCATCTTTGAAGCTAAACATTTAACTCAGTTAGAAAAGGTAAAAATAATCCTAATGAAGAAAGTGTATGGGGTGGAAAACAAAACTTATTCAAACAGGCTAGGAAATTAGATTTTTTTTCAGTAGTATATAACTCTTGAGCTGTGATCTCTGCCCTGCTTTCAGGGCATTAAATAATTTTGACCTGTATAGAAATCTGTTTCTAGAAAATTAACTTGCAGTTAAACAGTAACAGTATTAAAAGAAGAAACACATACATTATTCAGTGACTGAGGAGAGTTTGGAACAACCTTTATTAGCATTAAAGAAAGCAATTAACAAACCATTTCAAAAACAAACTTGACGTATTCAAAATACTGAGAGCTTTACACACTGGAGAAATGTCAATCCAACCTCCTAAAGACAAGTTGTATGTAATCTTTGCAACAACAGCAATGAACTTTAAACACTTATTAACAGATGCGATGCACACATTTACCAAAATCATAGTTTTATGCTATTCTAACATAAACTGAGGCCATGATAGTACCTTGCACTTTCCAAAATAGAAAGTATACTGAATAAGCTGGGAAATGCCTGGGTGCTATCTAAATAAAAAAAAGTATGGAATGGAGTGCATCAATTGAGGCATTGCTGAAGGAAGTGTGTGTGTGTGTGTGTGTGTGTGTGTGTGTGTGTGTGTGTGTGTGTGTGTGTGTGTGTGTGTGTGTGTGTGTGTGTGTGTCTATGCTGAGATTTCAGTGCTATTAGCCCAGCATTACAGACTGGAATGTATGCTTTGCCAAGAAAAGACAATATTTTTGCATCTGAGGGGAGGTGGCAGCTTTTGAAAATTACATTCCTCAAATTTAATATGCTTAAATGAGTCTGGTTTTTTTGTGTGTGTCTCTGTGTGCAAATAATAGAGCACATACTTTGAAATCTTGCTAATACATAGTGTTACCATTGAGCTATCCTAGTGATGGAAGAGAATAACAAAGAGTACCTGGATGTCTCACAGACATTCCTAGTTATGGTTAAAACGTATGAGCTTAATGCAAACAGAGATAAGTATGAATTGTTAAAAGATAAAATGGCGTATTCTAAGTATGTGACTAACAAAAAAAATGGTCTGTAATGCAAGATACAACAGAGGCTATGTTGCTGGCATTCAGACCTCAGGGTATATCTCAGGTGAGGTCATGTCAAATATTGATATACTACTACAGTATCTCTCAAGCTTTTCAACAGTACTCAAGGCAGATCTGAATGGAGGGGAATGGAAGCCTGAAGAAATGTCTGCAAGGACTGAGAAGAACTGATTACATCCATACCTTTCAACTTTCCAGATTTTTCTAAGAACATCAAGATTTTTTCCTCATATTTGTGGTCCATTCCTCATAAACTTGGTGTTTTTTTGGCAAATCATTGAAGATTTAAGTCACTAAATAATGATTTAAATTTGACTTTCAGACTTAATTTCCTTCAGAAAGTTTATAGTAATGCAAAACTTCTTATTCTAGCAATGTTATACATTTATAAGAGCAATATTTCAAATCTCTCCCTGATTTTGGGCCTTTGTTTCTCCATTATTTTTGGCTTTGTCTGGATTTCTTATGTTCAGAGGTTGAGAAGTATGATTACATTAGACAAATTATTTACTCACCTTAGCCAGTTCTAGTGGTGTAGAGGGATTTTATTTATTTGTATTTTATACATTAGTTAATGGGATAAGTACATAGGACAGAAGTCTTACTTTGTAGGCCCAGAGCATTGTCTGGTTAAATGGCTTGCTCAGACTCACATAGTAAGCAAATGGGGAAGGACTCAAACCCTTTACCTTGGATACATAAGAGCAGCTATTTAACAGCTCAGAGCCTTAGTCCTCTGTATGAAAGATAACCTTCTAACCACAGCCCATGCTGCCCTGATTTGATTAGTGGCTCAGTTGACTGATGCACCGAGCACAGGAGGAGGACAGGCAAGCACATCCTGAAGTTGAAGGTGGGGTGGGCCCAACCACATCCTATCACAGTCCCTTAAAGGAGGTTTGGTGATGCAAATGTGCAGCCTGCTC
The DNA here is from genome assembly GCF_019279795.1 of Protopterus annectens. Taxonomy (NCBI): domain Eukaryota; kingdom Metazoa; phylum Chordata; order Ceratodontiformes; family Protopteridae; genus Protopterus; species Protopterus annectens. The sequence goes on along the minus strand of NC_056726.1, from coordinate 1,810,742,171 downwards.
ATCAAGCCACTGGCTAGTGATAGACCTCAATAGGGGCATGTGGAAACATGCATTCACATGCCCAGAATGACCTTCCCATATGAATGCCTTCCCCTTCCATTCACATGGGAAGGACATTCTGGGCATCTACAATGGAGCAGATCACATTTTCTTCCTCCCAAGAGTGGGTTAGGGTATTATTGCCAGGATGCCAGTGAGGGCATAAGGCACTCTTTATGGCACTCTTTATGGCTGCCTGAAATGATGACTCCTTCTGGACAGTTGTTGCCCTGACAACATGTGGAATCCCCTGTGTTGGGGAATGGATGGGCCATGTTCAGTTAGAGGAAGACTTGATAGTCAGCAAGGAATGGAGTAAAAGCATATAAAATTATACTTCCCTACCTGGATCCATCATTACCTGTGGAGTAGGTATATAATGTTCCTTATGGACTTGATACTGCTCTACCGCACACATCCTAGGGCGGTACAGAGAGATCTGTAGCACTTACTTCAAGGCTTCTGACTTCAGCTGAATGACAGAAACGCCCTTAGCATAGTCTGGGGAGGAAATACATTCAACCAGTACTTACATGGAAAAAATACACTGATTACTTATCACTATCACTGCTGTCTAGGGTCTGTTCTTGACTCAAGATAAGGAGTGTATGTGATGACCACATACATTTTACAAGGGTTGATCTTGGGGGGATCCCCTATAATACTGAGTACAATGATATAAGCAGCTTTGTAACATTGATGGACTGTCATGACAATCATATTAAGTCTGAGGAATCAACAACCATGTTTCCACTAGGCATGTGCAACATGTCAGTTGCTCCTCACTTAAATGTGCTGTTATGTAAAAGGAAACCAAGATGGCACATCTCAGTGGTTAAATCTGTGGTACATTTGTATAAAGTTATGTATTGCTTTAATCATCATTCTCTGCTCAATGTACCAAAATGGCCTTTATTGTCTTGTTCCCCAAAGATTTCTGTGGTGGCCTGGAATTCAGACAGAAATAGAAAATGCAACCAAAAGTTGCAGTAGATGTGGAATGGTCCAAACCACACCACTACTAGTATACTTACATCCTTACAAAAGGACACCAGCACCATAATAGCATATTTATACTGAGCGTGGAGGTCATTCATAGGATTTGGTGCTCATGATGATAGTGACTGCACACTTAAAGTGGCCATTTGTTATCAATATGGAGTCAATGATGTCTAGAAGAGCAATATCAGTATATAAGAAATATTTAGTCATAGGAGATGCTATTGTGAAACACAAGGATGCCCCACTTAACAGCCTGATCAAGGAGAGACTCGTGGTCATCTACTTATCAGGGGACAGGATCTGGCAGATCATGCCTGCGTGTATTCAAGTCTGTGCTCCACAAATACCAGAAAGATGCTGTCATAGTCCATCTGAGGGTAAATGACCTGAGATATACCTTCCTGGACAGTATGAAGAGAGACATGATAGAGCTCTTGAACTGTGCATCCCAGGCTGGTATGAGCCTAGCACTGAGCAGCATTCTACCTTCTCCAAGGATGATGCCATCATGCCAACAAAAGATAATTGACTTTAATAATCAGCTTAGGTTTTGGTGCCATGCCAGTGAGGTACAATATTTATCTGTCTGGGAGGATATAGTAAACAGTCCACACTGCTTCCTCAGAAAGATCTACACCTATACCCCTCTATGTTTTTAAATATTGGCCAGAACCTTGTCCTTCCCCATAGTGCTTTTTTTTGGCAGTGCCAACCTGATAAACCTACCAACATAGCTAAACCAAGTCAGAATAATCTAAAGGTACTACTGCTCAATGCCAGAAGTCTAAACAGAAACTCTACTCCCTTAAAGGTCTCCTCATCCAGGAGAATATAGTCATTTGTGCAGTTGCCAAGACTTGACTTAAAGCCACAGAGAACACCCCGACAGTGCAAACCTATAATGCCTTCCACACATTTAAACCGGCTACTGTACAGGTATGGTCTAAAGGTGAAAGAATCTCAATTTACATCAAGCACAAAAATATGTCAAGGTTTGTAAAACAATATGATACACCTATAAGTCTATAGGTGATTACTAGGCTATCAGGCCAAAAGCCATTAGCCAGTCTTACTCTAAATTTGCCAGAATATTGCTGGGATGCCAATACCCCAAGGCATTTTATGGTTATGATATAGGCTTGTACACATCAACTGTTCACAGGCTGCCCCTGTACATTAGGGACATAGTTGCCAAACCAGAGGTAAATTTGCAATTTCCCATCCATTAGTCCAATTTATGTTTGAATAGGGTTAAGGATGATCTTTGCTTCACAAGGATGGGAAGCTTGTTCCAGAGAAGGGGTAATCTTTGAGACACATACCTGTCCTGCCAACATATACTTTTTATGCAGATGAGGTTTAGGCCCTTAGAATGGGTATTTCTAGTGCTATTTGTTTGAAAGATGTGCAACAAATCTGTCAGTGTGGTATCAGAGGATGCCTTGTAAGTTTTGCATCAATTGCCTAGCAGTAGTATGTAGGACATTGAGTACAGGGATAGAACTTTGAGATGGCCCACACAGAGCTTGTTGTTTACTCCCTATATTCTTTTTCTAAGGTACCCACATGGTCTCTTGAGCTGTTGCAAGTGCCTGGTCAGGTACATGCTGAAGGGTAGGTTGTACCCAGCTGACTTTAATGAACCTGGATGTCATGACTTTACTTATACACTGTACAACATGCATATTTTACATTATATTATATGTTGAACAAGCATATATGTTTGTAATTATATACATATATAAACATAAATGGAGCTAGTAATGTTATTTTTTCACCAAAATAACTGGTAAAGAAACATGAAAGACTCAATATAGCCATATGTGCATGTCTCAGGGATTCAGAATTACTATGTTAAACTACTAATACTGAGGTCAGGTGACTGCAGGGGTGAGGAAATTTGTTTTTTCCTCACTTTTGAATAATGTCAGAGTAAGTATATATTTTGAGATATGTGAGTGGGGAGTACAGTGAAGCCAGCAAAAACAGTTGTTCTGCAGGTTTCATTGAATGTGTTTAACATTTTTGAGACATTTTGGATGGCAGATGTTTTTGAATTGTTGATCTGCGTTGCAATATAACATGCATTGATGTAATGGTCCACCAACTATTGATTGATGTCATCTATATAGGTCCCTATTAGATCGATGAAAAATAAAAATCTCGAACGGCTTACAGGTCAAAAATGCCATTCTTCGTAATCGCTATTGTGAGATTGTGGTACAGTGAAGATTGGAAAATTTGCCCTTTCCTCACTGTAGTGTGATCTCGGAGTTGAGGCACAGCCCCCCACAACAGCGATTTCAATTTCCTGCATCTCTGCACAAGTGAGCATTCAAGATTTTGAAATTTCATATATATAATGTAGACCCTCCATTTTATATATATATATATATATATATATATATGATGTGTGTGTGTGTGTGTGTGTGTGTGTGTATGTATGTATATGTGTGTGTGTGTGTGTGTGTGTGTGTGTGTGTGCGTGCATGCGTGCGTGCGTGTGTGTGTGTGTGTGTGTGTGTGTGTGTGTGTGTGTGTGTGTGTGTTTCTGCATCATTTCATTAATGGTAGGTTTGACTGAAAGAGAAACAGTAGGTACAAATGACTGAAAGTACATTTGACTAAAAAGCCATTTTGTCAAAAACATTCTACATAACATATGTACTATTTAGCATAGAGGAAGCCCCCTGTAGCCTGCTTAATTTTATATGCTAACTCCATAGTTGCAGAAGCATCAAAAAAAGAAATTACCCCACACAGTGAATCAGTGCTGGTGCACAAACACAAACATCTATAAATCTGGGGGTAAAACTTGATGGCAGGTATTGCCAATCCACACAAAATCTTCTAAATTACATCCATAACAACTCCCATAATCAAAGATGATACCACCAGCGCCATCTATAGACCTTTACAATTTTTAACAAAATTGCTTGCCAGTCAAATGTTTTTTCAGTCGTATGTACTTTTGTCAATTTTTTTTACTGTTTTGTCGTTCTTTCAAACCTCTCTTCAGTGAAATGATACAGAGCCATATATAGATAGACAGACAGATAGGCAGAGGGAGAGATAGAGATATACACCCATTATAACACAAGCTGGTTGTTCTTGACAGAATGTTGTATAAAATAATGTAAAAAGTTGTAAACAGAATTGCTGCTTTAAAAAATATGTAGTATTTTATTAGCATAAATGTTGTAACTAGAATGTGCGTGTGATTATTCTTCATTCCTATAGGAGGTATGTGTAAGAGGGCAAATTTCCAGGATAAGGTTGATTTTTAAAAAGGAATTGAAAAAAAAAAAAATTATAAATAGATCTGTTGTTTTAAGAAGGCAGAAGCTAGATATCTTTTTGGTTAGGCAGAGAGGATTCCTCCATGATTCAGTTAAATTAGCAAATTATATAATTGAATGACATATAAAATAATAAGGCTCTAGGCCTACCCAAATACTATGGTTACAGACCATACCATACAGTTTTGGTTTAACATGCAAAACAATGGGATCACAAAAATATATGACTGGGGACTTTCCTTGCACCCATTTAAAATTCATGGTGAAATATACCCAGAATGGACCTACCATAAAGACAATAGCCTGTTTCTAGATCACAATTCATCAACTGGTTGTGAAACCAAGAGAGTCAAGTGAGGGAGGAGGAGTCATTTAAACATACTGTCCTAGTTCTCACCACAGAGGTGTATAAAATAATGTACTTTTTTGCACAATGAGAGCAGTTGCTTTAAAAAGGATGTGTATAGTTGTAAATAGAACTGATGCTTTAGGAAGGACAGTATCTTTTTATTTGTATTATGCAGAGAGGATTACTGCGTGGTTCAGTTAACAGACCCAGTTATATAACCAAACAGTATATAAAAAAGAGG